>NC_134826.1:49156058-49756058 GCF_004210375.1 Tachypleus tridentatus | reverse complement strand
GTGTGGAAAATTTTCAACAACGTTTAGTGGAAAGTTACTAATATAAATGAAGGAATACGTTTAGAAGTTGATTTCTTCAGGTATATAATCATTTAAGCTTGTTTTTTTTTGTTTTTTGAAATTTCGCGCAAAGCTACTCGAGGGCTTTCTGCACGAGCCGTCCCTGATTTAGTAGTGTAAGACTAGAGGGAAGGCAGGTAGTCATCACCACCCACCGCAAACTCTTTGGCTACTCTTTTACCAACGAATAGTAGGATTGAACGTCACATTATAACGCCCCCATGGCTGAAAGGGCGAACATGTTTGGTGTAACGAAAATTCGAGCCCGCGACCCACAGATTGCGAGTCGAGTGCCTGAACCACCTGTCATGCCGAGTCATTTTGTTAGGTAACAAACGAATCGTAACAATCTCAGTAGGTCAAAACATCACTTCTTTTTTAAGGTTTGTTTAGTATTTTTCACAAACAGCAGCTGATCGTGACCAAATACGTTTCTATGGGTGGTATTACTGAGCTTAATTTTCAACTTGTCAAAGTTACCCGAGATTTTAAAAGTATCATCTCCATTGGGTTAAGGCACTCGACTCGTAATCTGAGTGTCGCGGGTTCGAATCACCGTCACACCATACATGCTTGTCCTTTCAGCCGTGGAGACGTTGTAATGTAACGTTCAATCCCACTATCCGTTGGTAAAAGAGTAGCCCAAGAGGTGTTGATGATTAGCTGCCTTCTAGTCTTACACTGCTAAATTTGGGACGGCTAGCGCAGATAGCCCTCGTGTGTCTTAATGGTAAGAATGAAGGCTTATAACGCTAAAATTTTAGTTTCGATACTCACAGGGAACACAGTACAGATAACCCATTGTGTAGCTTTGTGTTTAATAACAAGCAAATAGGATTACATTCAGATTACGATCTATTCATTATTGTTAACTTTTTAGAATATTGTTATGATCAAAGAGTCCACCTACCGTTTGTTTGTGTGCTGTTTGTTTCCAAAAACCAGCATATATTTATAGCGTAACACAACAAAATCTGCATAAAAACTAAAAGGTTAGAAACTCTCATTCTAGGCAGATGAAGATATGTTATAATTTGAAATCTGAAAAAAAGAAAAAATACTATTAAAAATAAGTTAGACTTTTGAAGAGAAATTATTTTTTTTTAATAATCTGTTCTTTGAATAGACTTAACAAAAAAATGGCGACTCTATCACAGTAAGAAACCTTATGAAACGTAAAAGAAAACACATTGCTCGTAATCCACAAGTCGTCAGTCACGGATGGTATTATAATATGACAGTTAGTTGGTTTGGAGTTTTATGGCACAAAGCAGCTAGGCTATCTGCACCAAATAATTTGACAGTCAATCCCACTATTCGTTGGTAAAGAGTAGCTCAAGAATTGGCGGTGGGTGGTTATAATGATCATTCACTTACAAATGATAAATACGACGGTGTCATATCAACAAAACTTTTAACATTTTCTTTGAGATTCGAGAGTTTATAACAAATATAAGAATGTTTAGTTGCAACCATTAAGTTATACGGTTAATTATTCTATGAAAGTTGTTTGTTTGTTTTTTTAAGGAGAAAGTAAGTACCTTACTGAATGACCATCCAGAGGACTTAAAGGTGACCCAAGAGAGGAAAAAACGAAGAACAACGACCCTCAGGGAAACAGGATGCCGCAGCGATTGAAAAGCCGGTAATGAACAGAATTTTGGGAGGTGATCTAGTGAGAAAAGAAATAGAAAAGGACAGATAGAGAGACAGGAGTAGTAGTTTCGCTCACGCGAAAGGTTGGATGATGTTGGAGTAATAAATAATTGGTTGTTATTTGTTTTGTTTTTATATAACCTCACGTACTGCGACTCTTAACGGCTGATGAGGAGGTAAAAGTTTCGGAACATTAAATGATGGCAGCATAAGAACTTATTATGGCAGTGGAGTTGACGAGTTGTTTTCTCTCTTGTCCATCACAGATAGCCCCTTCAGAAGATTTAACTTTTATCTAGCAAAACCACAGACTAAAATATGGTTATGAATATCGTAGTTCATCTCACAGCGTCAGTTCTACTTACCAAAAACTATTCATTGGACATTCACATCCAAACGTCCTGCTTCAATCGAACAAACCTGATTTTTCACCCATTTAACCAGACTTCCCTCCATCAGAGTTTCTTCTGGCTTCGTCCTGCCCAGGTGTGGTTCATCATTTTTTGGATATCAGTGATAGGAAAAACGACTTATTAAGTCGGATTTTTTACCTATTTAACATGTGAGAAAGATTGAGGTAGTTTTGGGCTCAAGGCTTTTAATTATTTTTTTTACCGTATGAGACCAGCTTACCTTCGCAAAAAAAGTAACTGCGTCCTCTATATTTATTTTTCTAGCCGATAATTCTTAAATTTGTCAGGCTCTTCAGATCACTTTTGCTTTTCTCCCCACATCCAGATGGTTGGGGTGCTCACTTCGAATCTGAGAGTTGCGGGTTTCACATCCCTGTCCCATCAAACATACTCGTTCTTTCAGCTGCGGGAGTGTTATTATGTGATGGTCAATTCCACTATTTGGTGGCAAAAGAGTACCCCAAGAGTTAGCGAGGACTTACACTACTAAATTAGGGACGGTTTAAAATCCCTCCCCAATTATGGGGGTTTAATTTTCCCATTGCATACTACACTTTTTTTTTCCCTGTATAAACTAGACACACATTATGAATGAAACTAATATCTTGGCTGCTTTTAGTGAAGTCAACACAACTTATACACAAAGAGCTACAGAGTTCTACGTTCTTGAAACTCGCGAGTTAAGATGAGGTCTGAGTATGTATGGCGTGAGATTTTTTAGAAAAGTAAATAATAAAAAATATGTGAGGTATCTACGAGTGGGTGACGAAGAAAGCCCGTTTCGAAACCCTTTTACCATCACATTATAACACACCCACGGCTGAAAGGGCGAGCATGTTTGATGTGACGGAAATTAGAACCCGTGACCCTCGGATTACGAGTCGAATGCCATAACTATCTGGCCATGCCGGGTCATACTCTTCATTAAAAAAAAAAGTGTCATGAACACAACACTCAACTTGAAGATCAACACACACACACACACACAAAAAACGTTATTTCATCCGGGAATTTACGTCATACCTCAAATCCAGTTTTTCATGAATTACCTTACTGAAATAAAGATAGCTGATAAATGATTTAAAAATATCTTCCATAAATTATAAAATTTTGTTTATATAGGAAGCGATATAAACACTGGCATAGAAGCTGGAGTCGTTATAGCAGTAATGGCTGGGGTTCAAACTCTGGTTAGCACAGCACAGACAGCTTCACAATTATATTTTAGACATTAGTGCCTCAACACACAAAAACAAAATCCCTAAAGAACTTGCATTTTATGCACTAATACTTAAAAATGATACTGCAGTTTTTTCAGATGATCGAAAACCAAACTATTTGTTCCCCTTTTTGTTTATTAAACTGACAATATTTTAGATTTACAAGATCCAAAGATACTTCAGCATACTAAATGCACAAATGTCTATTCGTAATTCACCGGAAGGCTTGTAATTCAAATTTCTTAGGCCTACTTGCTCCCGAAAGTGATTCACTTTTGAAACTGTCAACTTTTCGGTCCTGTAAAGGCACTAGGATTTGTGTCCCGCACTTTGCCACTTTTTTGTTGGGGGAAGGAATTGGGAAGACTATTTCTTAACTGTAACCTTCACTTTCTTAGTGGAGAGCGATTCGGTTAAGACCAACATAAATAGCATCGAAATGTTTTATGTCTTCTCGCTGTATTGATAAAATAACCAGATACACAGTCCTCCATTCACTGCAAACGTTTCACTTTACCAGTCCGTTAGACTCAGCAGATAGCCCGATGTGACTTTGTTGTATATAAAAACTACTAGTCATCATACAGGTTAGCCCGTAAGTCCCTACACATCCATGTTATATTATTCAGTTACGTACGTATTATAATTTTTTTTCAGAGAAATATGGCCGGTGTAAGCCCATTTACACTTGAAAATGTCTCGCAGAACATGGCGTCGCATATTATGCAGCGAGAATGAGGGACAGCACACAGATACAAGATATGTGAATGGGTAGGGACTTACGGGCCACCCTGTAATTTTCCATTATATGCGGGACATGTTTCACTGACACAATGGCGTAGGTCTAAAACCATTTCGTCACACATGCTTGTAAAAAGACGTCTAATTTTCATTTTTAACAGTAATGTATTCGTCGTAATGTTGTTAAAACAGAATACACATTTAGAAGTACTTACCTTTGTTCTTGTCATAAATGTAAGGGCCTTTGAAACTGGAACCACCGACTAGAATTTTCAATAATTTATAGCCCATAAGCCTAGTGGCAACTAACCATGTTTCATTTGAGGCGTAGTTGTTTTCGCAGTGTCAATGTAATTCTTCGCTGCAATTGGTTTCATTTTGTTGAGCGTGCATTATAATTGTTTATACAATACAGTTTGTATCAGATTAATAAACGTAGGGCGACAACTTATTTTGATCCATCATGACTTACATGATACAATAAAATGAAATTTATGGTCTTTTTACAAGCTAGTAACGAATTTCAGGAACCATACAGGAATTTCATGTTAGGATCACGTTCTGGTGGGCATACAGATAATGTAAATTAAGGTCTCAGATACGGAACTTTACTGTGTCGTACCTTTAAGTCACACGCACATCGTATGGTGCCTTGTTCAGTACTGCACTGTAGTATACATACTATGGGTATGTATATTCATCGTATCTAATGCATGAAATCGTGTGTGCAAGATCCTAGCTTTGATCAACATTTGAGCCAGCATTATACTACCAAGTTTTGCCATGGTTATCAAATATAAAACAAGATGGAAACAGTTTTTCACTGGATACACAGCTTGTCAGTCGAAATATTTCATTTTCCGTTTCACTTACTATGCCACCCCCAAGCAGTAATATTTAAGTTATAGTTCCTACAGTTCTTTCTTCCCTTAATTTGAAAAACTAGATTCGCCAGTTTTATTTTCATCCTAAAAACACATTTAGATAAACAACTGCCCCAGATCGGGTACAAAATACTCACTGTAGATAAAGAACAATACAATAAATGATACTAATAATTCAATACGTAAGTTGCATGCAAAGAAACGTACATCTGTCCTTTCTCAGGTTTTTTGTTCACAATGTATTATCTGGATGTAGTTTTATTAATTATTTAATGGAAAATTATAGATTGATAATACAAACGATAGGAACTCTGAAAATATCTTTTAATCAGTTTAGTACAAATTCGAATAGAAACTAAAGTGCAACGTTTTTTTTTTTTTAAAAAACTCCGGCAGTGACAAAAGACTATTAGTTAATAAAATTATTATGACTTTTCCCATTGTTCATGTAATTCCAAAGAAACATGACAAAGTATCTTACTATCCAGTTTTTATTTACTTGAGACTGCTACAACTATTAGATGTAAAACAAAATGTTTATTTACAGATTCTCACTCTTTAAACTAGAGAAAAAACAAAACAAACCAATATCCAAGATACTTGAATTGCATTTTAGTTTTTTTTAAAAGTCAGAAAAAAGTACATTAAAGTAAGACTAAACTGGTTTATTTTACTTAGAGATGACATCTGGTTGATTACACTGACTTGTAATACCCAACGTTAATATCTTTCAATCACACCACACATTTTTGGTTAATGATTTTAATATACATGTATTAAAAGAATCATCCATATACATCTGTCATTCCCACAGCACGACCATTTCTTCTGGGAACCATTCTCTGAAAGAAACAAAGAAAAGTTGAAAAACAAGTAACAAAGTAAAAAGAGAGAAATTTAAATATCTAACAGCATCAGATCTTTATAGTTTTCATCTTCACTTCAGAGAGATTCCCACAAATTTATCATCCAGTGCAATGATTGAAGTTCACATTTTTCATAATTTCAAATTGTTTTGGTTCCCACAACTTGTTTTAAATGTTAAAAGCAGTAAAAACTAAGGAACATCAAAATTCAGAACACAAAGACAAGTAATATTTGTTGATTTATCTTTTACCAGATGCTTAAGATTTTATATTTGGGCACTGTCACTTCTGAGTTTAGTGAAACCTAGTTCAGAACAAACACTCAATCCAACCCAAAGAATTAAATGCTACCCATCAGTATCACATTTCAATCTGTTAGACAAAACCCTTAACCTTATGGCCAACAGAATGAAATGTGATAGTGATGGGCATTTAATCCTTTGGGTCAGATTGAGTTTGTTCTGAACAAGGTTCCACTAATTCAGGATGAGAGAACAACTTATGGCCAAGTTAGTTGCCACACATAACTAAGCAACAATGGATGCTACTAGCATACATCTTAATACTAAGGAAGTTTCAAAGTCCTTTTACCTTGGATAAAATTCAGTTTTCCTACAATACCTGAAAAAGAAATACAATATTAGAAGACTTTCATGGAAACTTGAGTTAAATTATCTTACACAATGACCTCAGATATTATTTGGTGAATGGAAATCATCACTCAAAAGTCAAGAGTAGCAAATACAGTCATCCTTGGTCAAAGAACAGTCAACTTTATCTACCAACACCTTCCTCATTTATATGACACTATTCCTCTTATTTATAATTTTAAAATACCAGATATTTGCAGCAACAAATTAAGTTCCATTGTATTGATAGCATGTTCTGCTTGCCATTAAAACCAAGTATGAAGATAGAAAACCATGCTGCCAAACAAGTAATCAGAGAAACTTCAACATGCCAACTACTTCAGTTTCCAAAGTGGGCTAGAAAACAGGATATTTACACCACTAGTAGCTCTAGAATAAGAATATCCAAGTTGCAAATTAGCATTTCATTTGATTTTTACCTTAACAAGATTCAACATCAGGTAACAGGTTCCACAGAAAGTTGTATACTTTCGGGAAATCCCAACTTTTTGATTCCAAGATAAATGTTAGTGGACACTAAAAGAAAACTACTAGAAGACTGTAAAAACTTACATTGCTTAAGGTAAAATGTACTCGTGTCACTGTTCTCCAGCAGAACCCTAAACCAAGAAAAAAAGTTATTAGAATAAAACGTTAATTTATAAATCTTCAGTTGATGATGTAAGCACATAAATCAGAACTTATGCATCGTCACCAACATCAGTGAGAGAGTTCAAAGAAATCATCACATTATGCTCAGGTTAATATACAAATTGTGCATTAGATAACAAAAACTTGGTGTTAGGAAAAAAAATGATTGATCAACTGGATGTTAAAAGTTCATGATTACACCACAATTAAAAGTAATAAGTTACTTTTCATGAACACAGATTCATTCCTACATGTGGATTACATTCGTTTTTCCTTAATAAACAAACATGGTAAAAAGAAAATTCATTAGGGAAGTCTTGCTACCAGTAAAAATTTGTGGAGAACACACTAATTACTTGGGGTAAGATATTCTGCATTGGTTTAGCTTCCAAACCTATTAGTTCAAGAACAATTGTTTCCAAGAATTCTGAAAATTTGGGCAGTTTATAATATACATAAAACATGTAAAAACATCTATTTTACTTTATTAAAAGTACTATACAGTAAAACAAACCTGTCAAAAAATCGATGAAATTTATCTGCAGTCCACTGCTATTGTTCAAGCCATTACCTAAATGGTAAAAGAAACGACCATATTAAAGCTCGACTACTATCGCAATGTCTAAACAAAAACCAATAGAAGACCTCAGAAAGAAATCAGTGGAATTGGGCATCTACATAAAAAACCTTCAGAATGGTGCATGAATCATCTTTGATCTTTTTTATTTAAAACTTTCAAAATTGAAGGAGTTGGCCTTCAATAAAACTCTTGAAACTGAAATAGGTGAATGATTATTCCAACAAGTAATTAAAAAACACCAACACTACATACAGCATCATCTCAAATAATGAAATTTTAAAACTAAATCATGTCATGTAAACAGCTCAACTGGCAGGTTTGGAGCTAAGTCAATAATGTATAATGACCCCCCCTCCTAAACAATTTCTGAAAAAGATTAAAATTTATTCCAGGTGATTGTATTTATGATGTCACTTATAAAACAAATTCTACAGAATATACTACAAAACCAGAAAGTTAGGAAGTATTTCATAAACTGATCAGCCAGATAAACAGAAATCAATTTTAAAAGTTTGTAAAAAAATATTTACAACTTCACTGTCAGGTCTACTTACAAGAATGTATTTTTGATGGCTTCAATGAGGACATTCAAGATTTAAGTACACTGAAAATATTAAATAAAAGGGTCAGATACTACTTTAATTTGTTTTTCACACTTTTTACAGTTGCATAAGCAGTCAGGAAGAGAGAGTTCAATTGAAATCACCATCAATCATTATATCCCTTCTTGTCATCACATGCAGTTTTAACCTCTTTCTGGATAGGTCAGGGCTCACAGGTCATGTCATTGTTGCCTCACTGATATTCATAAAACAGTTCAATAGCATTAAGTCTGGTACAAAACTATATAATTTAAAAGTTCAGTATTATACATTAGTTAATGTCTTAAATATTTTTTGCAAGTCATGTGGTATGTTGAATGTAGCACAGGTTGAAATTAAATGTTTGACAAAATATTAGACATGTAGAGTAGGAACCAACATCAACAAGCTGGAGTACAACAAAAACCTTCCATGTTTTTCAATTTGTTGAAATTGTTAACAAATTAGTCAAGATGGATTTGTAAAAACAGACAAGAATCAGTAACAATTTCACATTTCTAGATAATGTTACTCAAACGGGGTTGATATTCAGGTAATACCAGTCATAACCAAAACAGGTATAAGTTAGTAATACAATACTCCAAGAAACAGGTCTACACTTAAATTAACAAGAATTTCAGAATCTTCAAATATCTCAGTCCATTTTCTTAAAACTAAACCTCATAACTTATACAACTAACTAGTTTGTTTTTTTAACACCATGTTCACATTTCACAAGAACTTAGTGTAACACGCAAAGTTTACAGTATTATAACTGGTTTTTGTTAATAACCATTTTGTAAAAAATCACTATAGGTTATAGCATTAGTTTAACATTCACAAACAGAAGTACTGAAAGCAACTAACCTTTCAAACATCCATGGCAAAAACAGCAACAAGCCACCATGCAATCTGCAAGTGTTACATTATGAAAATATATAATATCAAATATATTATTTCAAGCACTCACAAACACAGTCTAAGTAAGTGTCAGCTAGAGCTAATACATTGAGTAACATCATCACATCAGAGACAGAGCAATGTTGTAATCATTCACTATTTCTGAAAAACTATGCTTTAAAGATGTTAATTTCACTTCACATACACAACCAATATAAATTATTTATCCTACCTGTGTCAATTCTTCTAGCCCTCATCTTGGCATCTGAAAAAGTAAATACACATTTAAAAAAAAAAAATCTTAAACAGAACATGCACTTGCAGTCATCCTCCCCTTCTCAGAGATCTTGGTGAAAACATTCTCACAATATATATCAAATAATATTCATCATCACAGAAGTTGGCTAGTTAAAAATCCATCACCTTGTCTGTATTTAAACAAGCATCAACATTAAGTTTATTAACCCTAACAGGTGACATTCTAGCAATCTGATTATTTTGTATGCAGAATTAAAACTCCAAGAAACTTACCATAACAGTTACTTGAAAGCCATTGTCCATAATCAATCTGAATAAACAATAGCACTAATGATTATAATATAATAGCAATGTAACTTTACAATACATATTAATAAATGCATCAGGTAAGATAATGTAACAGCATACATTTTTCAGATGAACTATGCTTTAATCACATGCAAATTTCATTTTATAAACAATTTTAAGTACACCTGCAATAGTAACTCCCCTTCATTCAATATTTTAATTTTTCATTATCCAAATCAAAATATACATAGTGTGCACAAGTGCATATAAAACATTGGATTTATCATTCTTTACCAATTTACCCAAAACATGTCTTGGGATCAAAAACTACATTTAACATCTGACCAAAGACAGCTAACTACTTGAGTTAGAAATCAAACAAGTTA
The DNA here is from genome assembly GCF_004210375.1 of Tachypleus tridentatus. Taxonomy (NCBI): domain Eukaryota; kingdom Metazoa; phylum Arthropoda; class Merostomata; order Xiphosura; family Limulidae; genus Tachypleus; species Tachypleus tridentatus. The sequence continues at coordinate 49,745,945 of NC_134826.1, read as the reverse complement.
AACAAAAATTTTAAAACTAAATTTTGATCATTTTGTTGGTATATACATGTACAATATTTTAGTTCCATCTACATATAGACAGAAGTTCAATGAATGATGCATTAATTACCTATTTCGCTAGATTCCAGTTAATTTCAGGATATTTTCATAACTCTGGACTTTTTAACTATAAGTAAGATCCTTATAAATACAATGTCGGGTCCACAGCCTGGAACGATTCTAGTTTTTTGCATATTCTGAAATAGACAGAACTAAATCTAAACATAGATGCATATTATCAGAAGTTCATGCAAGTTGCAACATTCCTTACATCATCCTACATTCAGTTACAAATTCTTATGTTATAACGTAAATTACAACATTAAAACTAGAAAGGCCTCTTTAGCATTCATCCAATACATTGCACTGTTCTATTTACCCATTACGTTTTATATACAGTTCTGAACGAACCTGACGTTACCAATTAGTAAATATTTTCTACAAATTTAGATTGTGAGGAAACCTATACATAATTTGCTGCAAAATATTAAAAACGTTATTAATATTAAATACGCACAATTAAGTCCAATGACTATACCTAGCCAGACACAGAGGTCCCAGTAATTAAAAGCTTTAACTACTGCATATTGTTTCTACGCAGTGAACACTTAAGCATTAATTTTGTACTAGTAAGTTATGCAAGAAAATATAAAAGTTCGTTCTCTCTCTCTTTATGGGTATATTAATGTTTGTCTACCCAGGAGGGTCAGGTTTCTTTAACCTTTTCAACAGTCAAGCATATTTATATTTGATATCCAAGGGCCAGATTAACCCGCACTTACTCGGGGCCTTTTCAGGGCAATGTCCATGCACAATCCATACATACACTTGGTGCAAATAAAACATTTCTCTTACAGTTCCATAAATTTGTACTTTCAGTTAGATATTAATTAGGAAACGTTTACATAAAAAAACCTTTCAATGTATTATTATTAATCTCTAAACTAATGGAGTATAGTTAATAGGTGGCCTTTTATTATTTCACATATCTATTTTTATTTAGAAAGTATATATTCACTGGGGAAAAGTGCTTAGGTCTATCATCATGTAAACAATACCTAGTTTGTTTTTTCTCCAAATTTTATTAAAATAATTTATTGTACTATGTAGGAATATCTGCTATTGTTTCGATATGTGCGTATTTATGCATAAATTCGGAAGATGTTCTAGGTACTTTATATGCTGTTGTCAGTAATGTATTTTGTATTGTTGAGTTTTGCTTACATTTATCCATGAAGGAACTGCATAGTCAATGACGAGCCTAATGTAGGTTATATATTTTCATGTTGTCTGCCGTAGTTCCACTCTTTTTGTCAGTTAAGACTCCTAGCATAGTTTATTTTTCGTCAAATTTTTGTTCTATTATTTATGCGGTTTACCCACGTTAGTTTTTAATAGAACGTAAGTCCCAAGAATTTTGCTGAAGTAGCAACCATTCATGTAAAATCTCTACAAAGCTCATCTATTGTAGGGGTAATTTTCAAACTCTAATGCGTAAATTATTTTGGTTAGGCCTTGGGGACGAGATTTTACTGTTATCCCTAAATCTTCTTTTGTTGCTAATGAGCAACCGTTGCAATATCCTATTATCAGAAACTTAATGAAATCATAAAGGTACATGTACGAAATAATGCCCACCCCAAGTCCACAATTGAAACCGCATGGACAACGAAAGCAACAAATTTTATTCACAACGTGAACAATCGCAATTTTTTAAAAAATAATTTTATATTAAAATTACATCTTAAAGTAGCGCTCTTACTCAGATCCTGCAGTTTAGTTTATTATATTACTTAATTTGAAGTTCAAATCAAGGTGGCCACATTTGTTTCAGAGCACTAGTTTTAAAAAACTAGTTAAGGTGCACGTGTATTAGGTTACATCATTTAAATATTCTTGACAAAAGACTATCTATGAAGAAAAATCAACCCTCAAACCAGCTCAACTCAAATTAACATTTACTTCTACATAATATAACGTCTGTAACTACCATCTCAAGAGCAACTCGCTATCGAACGTTGTTTTAATGAAAACATCCTTCCCAGGTTTCGTAACTTTAGTAATTTTAAATCCAAGTTAATCACACAAAAGAATACGTTGTGGAAGAAAAATTACTTAACAATATATATCAAATAATAATATTTAACTTCTATACCTCTTTATTTCTACAATAATAATCGTAAACTATTACATACTACACGTGAAAAAAAAAAAAAGAATACTAACACTACTTACCTCTCCAACTCACCTCTTCTCACGACTTCCAATACAAGAAAGAACAATTCATACCAGGAACGACGAATTTATTGAAAACTGGTCATACTCTCGTACCTGTGATACTGACAAAAATTACAAATCAAAACTCATTATTACTATATAGAAATATCGTTTAGTTCTAAACTCTGTAATTATACGATTTGTTTTTAATTTTTCATGTTGCTGCTGATAATAAAACTTGTTTATTTCTTATTCTAATAATCATATACAATAAGAAAGTTTACGCACATGTCCACCAGGAAAATGTTTTACGAATTTTTTTTTTTGCAAAGCTATATTGGGCTGTCTGCTGAGTTCATCCAGGAGAATAGAACGCCTAATTTTAGCAAAAACGTTGATCAGTAGTATTTTCTTTTCTTGAAAAAAAAAAGGATTTTTAAAATTTCTATTTAATTAATAGCATATATGTATATATAACTGATAAACACAATATTTATCTCGAACTTTTACAAACTATTTGCATGTACTAGTTCATAGTAAATGAATGATACAACTAAAACATCATACATTTTCTTTCGCAGTAATTGCCTCTAGTTGTCCCGCGTCGCGCCAAACATGCTCGCCCTCCCAGCCGTGGGGACGTTATAAAGTTACGGTCAATCCCACTATTCGTTGGTAAAAGAGTAGCCCAAGAGTTGGCGGTGGGTGGTGATGACTAGCTGCCTTCCCTCTAGTCTTACACTGCAAAATTAGGGACGGCTAGCACAGATAGCCCTCGAGTAGCTTTGTGCGAAATTAAACAAAAAACAAAGCCTCTAGTTGTTAGATATTTGTTGAGTGGGCTACTAATTGACAAGTCACGTTAAACTTTTAATAAAGTTGTGTTTACGAAACTATTGTACAAGAATCTATTTGATTAAAACAGTGAGGGAGTCTATATTAGTACTGTGTTGTAATATGCAAGTAAGTAATAGAAAACACAAAAATTGCTTTTTTTATAACATTATAAGATTCAATACAAACATTCATAGATTCAAGTTCGTCTAGAAATACCAGTCAGTCAGTTAATCTGCATGTAGCAGGTTCGAATCCCTGTTGCACCAAACGAGCTCGGTTTTTCAGCTGTGGGGCATTATAAGTGAATGACAGTCCCACTATTCGTTGGTAAAAAGAGTAGCCCAAGAGTTGGCGATGAGTGGTAATGACTAGCTGCCTTCCCTCTAGTCTTACACTGCTAAATTAGGGAAAGGTAGCGCAGATAGCCCTCGCGTAGCTTTGTGCGAAATTCAAAAACAAACACTTTGGTTCATATTATTTTAGTAATGGATTCATGATGGGGAAACAGAAGCTTAATATTGAAAAATGACGAAGAGCGATAAAACATTTTATTTATAAGGCCCGGTTATTTTGGAATGTCTTATTCCATCTTCAGCAACATCTAAAAATTGTGTTACAAAGCTGATTATAATTAAAGTTATGATAAAATAACACAATAATTAGTTTACTTGGTTAAGAAAAGCGGTAAAAGGACGGATAAAACAGTCTTTAATTATGAATCGACTTTCTTTAATATAGAATTCGATATATCTTTTGGTAATGACAGAGAAATAGTTAAATGAAATATTGCTACCCGTGGTTTCAGAATGTGAACGAATTGATGATGGGCTGGGTTTGAGTAGTGGAAGACTGATTCTGTTTGATACTCCTAAATATTCACAGACTCTTCGTAATGACGAAAAACCTACGTGAACTAATAATGTATCTGAAAATGACCTAAGAAGGTCGAAATATTGTTCTCTGCTTCGTAAATAAAGGTGTTAATACTCATACCAGCCGTTCCGAGATACATTCACAGACTCTAGTCTAGTCTAATGGCGTTTCATTTAAGCAATGTACTTTTAGTAACTGTAAGATTTTATCCGTCCATTTTCAGCTTTTCTCAATAACAAAGTAAACTAATGATTCTGTTATTGTATTAGTAATAATGATATTCGTAATACGGTTTTCAAATTTCGCTGAAGATGCAATAAGTTCTATCTGAATGTTCGAACCTTTATGAACTATCTTGGCCCGGCATGGCCTAGCGCGTAAGGCGTGCGACTCGTAATCCGAGGGTCGCGGGTTCGCGCCCGCTAAACATGCTCGCCCTCCCAGCCGTGGGGGTGTATAATGTGACGGTCAATCCCACTTTTCGTTGGTAAAAGAGTAGCCCAAGAGTTATGGTGGGTGGTGATGACTAGCTGCCTTCCCTCTAGTCTTACACTGCTAAATTAGGGACGGCTAGCACAGATAGCCCTCGAGTAGCTTTGTGCGAAATTCCAAAACAAACAAACAAACAATGAACTATCTTCTTCATTATTTTAGAAATGTTGCAATGATTTATTTAACGTATTTATAAACACAAAACACAATATCTTAAAGTTCATATCAAACAATAGTATTGTCTGATAATTTTATAAATGAGCCAATTAAATCGAAACTACAATATGCAAATTTAGATTTTAATCATTAGAACGATGCTATGGGTCCAAACGTTATAATTATTTAAATCAGGTTCCCCAGTGGCTCAGCAGCATGTCTGCGGACTTATAACGCTAAAAATCGGATTTCGATTACCGTGGTGGGCAGAGCACAGATAGCCCATTGTGTAGCTTTGTTTTTAATTCAAAACAACAACAAATTTAAATCAGAACTCGCCTCCTGTAGAAGTAACTGTTAATAAAATTTGAAATTAATTTCAGTTCAGTAGGTTCCTGACCAACATTAATAAGCCAATTAATACTATATTTTAATTGTATTAAAATTAGAATGAAATAGCCAATCTCAGTGAGACAAGACAGTTTAATTTATATATGTTTGACACAATTTAAAAGTATGTGGACACATTTTATATTTTCGTAGATATTATGGTGATAAAAATTTTGTGCGAAAAATCGTTAACGACTTTGTTGCATTTAATGTATTATTAATTACGTCAGTAACAACGAAACTTACGCAATTTTCTTCATGTATTTTTATTTCAAAACAAATGTGTATTGCGTATATGGGGATGGCAGAATTACTCCTCCTATATATATATATAGCATACCAACACCACATGTAAAAACGCGATTCATATATACACACACACACACACACACACAGGCAAATACGAGAAGTACTCCAATACTTTAATAGGATAAGTTAAATTCAGCAACTCTTCTTGCACGTGATGACGACCTGGGTACTGTAATATGCAGGTATGCCACGTGCTTTCTATCTTGTTTTCAATATAATTTACTATAACATTTCTCTACGTAGAATTGTTGGTCAAGTAAGCCAACAAACTCCTCTCGCTTTAGTTACCTACTGAACTAGGTCAGTCAACTAGGTTTTTACATAGGTTTCTTTTAGAACAGATTTCTGTAATCTGTGTCATTCTGTTTATAAATTTACGAATTTTTTCACTTTAAAATCAGACGATGCCTTAATAATAAAACAACCCTCATTTCAAAGTGAAGTTGATCATCAGTCGCGTGTATAGCGTCTGTGTCTGAGAATAATGGTACTGTCGCGTTTCATATATAAAATATCGCCATATTTTCTCAGTGTGGAAATATTAATTTTTTTGAAACAGAACGATGGACTTTATTAAGGTTTACAAATAAATTTAATGATATTTGAGTTCTCTAATAAAAACACCTAAAATATTTATTTGTTTTAAACGTTGAACGTTGTTTGCTGGAAAACAAAACAGATAGTTCCACCGTATTTAACATGCCTCATAATTTGCTTCAAATTCAATAAAACCCAGAAAACAGAGATCCCTCTTCGCAAAACATTTTCTGTTTCCTGTTATTTTGTGACTTCTCCTCATTTACTCTTAAAAAGAAATAGGCGAACTTGAGAATATCACATAAATAAGTCTTTTATCACTGTTGAGATGAAAATCATAGGAAGAAACGCAAGTTACTTCATCATAAGAAATCTAATACTTTACTTCCTCATAAGCCATTCTTACCTTGTACTAGTGTGAAGTAGCCATTCTTACCTCGTACTAGTGTGAAGTTATTTCGTCATTTGCCTAATGTTTCTTCAATCTCTGAGGCTTCATATCCAGTTGTAATGCGAGTTTAATAAATATTTATAAAGTTTCATATCTCATGATGACACGAAACCCACTTGAAGTAAAAACGTGTCCCAAAGACGGCTAGTACGTGCATTAAAACTTTAAATTTAAATAAAGTACCGAAGAACGTCCCGACCTTGTTAGGTCATCTTTATTTTAATCAAAGTTTTAATACTCCTACCAGCCGTCTTTAGAATGCAGGTTTCATATCTGCAATGTTTACATTTTATAATTAGCAAGTTCATAAATAGTTGGACAATAGACAAATTTCGAGCATACATATATATATATATATATATATACACACATACATACTCACACAACATTATATAACAGTTATGCTAATTTTCACATCTACAGTAAATGGAGCATAAAAACATATTCTCACCTTAGAATGATATTTTTGACACCGTTTGTTTTTAACTAATGACACTAAAAGGAGAGTTTCATAATATGCACATATACAAATAAGCAAGTATTAATTACATAACGTAGTTTTAAATTATTATTAATTCTGTAATTCTTATAGGTGTAAGCTAAAGAATGTTTTCCAATAAAAAGTTGTATTATTTATAGGTTTCTGACATTTTATAACAAATTAAAATTTACCACAGGAAAACAACATAAACAAGTATTATTTATTTATATAAGAGCCCTACATTTTATAAACATGTTTTAGGATTTTTGTATTACAAATTTGACAAACACAGGAATATATAAAAACATTAAAAAATTCTAATTATCCTTACTACTGCTATTAATACATTTTTATAGCAAGAGCAATTCATTGAGTGTTTGAATTGTACCACATTCAGTGAAAATGATGAGTCTAAGTAAAAAAGAGTTACAAAGAAAACATACTGCAATATAAAGAACAGCACTAAAAACCTAACACAAGAAAAATTTCCATGTACAAAACATTCCTTGCTGAATCTTACATTATGATAAATTGGTCCATTTCAAATCTATAAATGCAGCATCATGTTTAATACTTTCTCAAAATAAGTTAAATGATGCTGCCAGTACCTTCAAATTGAAAAATTCAAAGAAAATGACTTAACAGAAAAAAAAAATCAAAGTTAGCATATCAGCTTCTGGTTATAGCACAAGCCAGTTTATTTCATTTCCTGCTATACTAACAGTCCAGCCCCTCAGATGGTCATTGGTAAGTTTCAGCTCTAATTTTGAAAGTTAAAATCCAGGGTTCAATTCTCCACTGTGAAACTCATGGAAAGAAACTGATAATCCCATTACTACAACTGCACAAAGTTTTTACTGAAATATTTGAATATAGTAGAATCAAGAACTCTTGGGCCTACTAGTTTACTGTAGTTGAATGACAACTTATCCATATTCATTTTTAAGTTGAAACTGGCTTTTAATTTTAACTGTTTGGTTTGTTTTGAATTTTGTGCAAAGCTACACAAGAGCTATCTGTCCCTAACTTAGTGGTGTAAGACTAGAGGGAAGGATGCTAGTCATCACCACCCACTGCCAACTCTTGGTCTACTCTTTTACCAATGAATAGTGGGACAGACATTCACATTATAATACCCCCACAGCTGAAAGACCGAGCTTGTTTGGTGCAACAGGGATTCGAACCTGCTACAGTCAGTTTAACTGACTGACTGGTATTTCTAGACGAATTTGAATCTATGACTGTTTATATTGAATCTTACAATGTTATAAAAAAAAGTAATTTTTTGTGTTTTCTATTACTTATTTACATATTACAACACAGTACTAATATAGACTTCCTCACTGTTTTAATCAATTAGATTCTTGTACAATTGTTCCGTAAACACAACTTTATTAAAAGTTTAAAGTGATTTGTCAGTTAATAGCCCACTCAACAAATATCTAACAACTTGAGGCAATTACTGCCAAAAAAAAAAAAGTGTGATGTTCTAGTTGTATCATTTACTATGAACTAGTACATGCAAATAGTTTGTAAAAATTCGAGGTAAATATAATTGTGAAAATTTATTTCACAAAATACTACTTGTTTCACTTCCAAAAATTTAAAAACAAATAAAATTTATTATTTTCTTACCAAATAGAGGCATGTTGAATAACGTAGTAAATAACCCTTTTATAAACAATTATTCACAAGACATTGCATTAATAAAATAAGTTTAAACTAAGCTTTTTTATTATTGTTTCAGGCCCTAATCAAGTTCTTTTAATACTGCTAAAGTACTACTTGTTCTACAAAAATGGAAAAAAAATGAAACTTATTTTTCTATTGAGATTTTGCAAGTATATTGAAGGATTTCTAAAACTTTAAAGTATTCACAAAGAACAAGATAAAAGAAACACATTTATTATAGTCATTACTGATTTATTAGTTTCACTTCAAATTTCTGTCATATATTGAAACATGTAAATGTCAGAGACCAAGTTTTACATCTAAAATATTAAAATAATAAAGTTAAAAATATTGCTGTTGATATTATTGTTTTTAATTATTATATACTTTTATCTTTTACATTAAAATTGCAGACAATTGAATAATTCCTCAGACACTAAATGCTACTGTTGGCAAACATGAATTGTTTGAAAAGAGTACATATTTGCCTTTCAAATACTAATTTCACTTACTAGTGTCCAAACCTTCCTAAGAGTTTTCTTTTTTTAATTTTGCACAAAGCTACATGAAGGCTATCTGCATTACTCATCCCTAATTTAGTAGTGTAAGACTAGAGGGAAGGCAGCTAGTTATCACCACACACTGCCAACTCTTGGGCTACTCTTTTCCAACGAATAGTGGAATTGACCATAACATTATAATGCCCCCACGGCTGAAAGGACGAGATTGTTTGGTGTGACAGGGATTTGAGCCTGCGACCCTTGGATTACGAGTCAAGTGCCTTAACCACCTGGCCATGCCAGGTCCCCTTACTAAGAAGAATTGAGATGAATTTCCAGATGTATCTCAACATTTCCTGAAATAATATGAAATGCTAAATATGCTTTTTATCTTTTCACTTTCTATTGCACATTCAAGGTATCACAATGTTTCGGCATACTGCCATTTATCTATTTAGACCAAATAGACCAATTAGAGTTAGCTCAAGTGTTTTAATCTGTTGTTTAAAATATGATTTTATAATGATAGATCATCCAAAATGAACTGCACCTTACTGATGGACCTTTTTTAAATAATGAAAAAGTGAAATATTTACATCTGTTTTGTTAACAAATATTGTGCTATATACAAACTGTTTTTATAACTTCAATTTTATTTTGTAAGTAAAGAGGTTTTAATAATTTCATGTGTATCAATGTATCATAAACAGTTAGAACATTTCCATATCGTAGTTACAATTACAAATGTCCAGTGTATGTGAACTAAAATCACTACATCTATGACACTTATTACATATATTTATTTGTATGCTGAATCTTAATTTGTATAACTGATTCATGATTAGATTATTTTTTTGTATTAAAAATTATTCCTCAACTTCCTCTGTTGTTATTTGCATGCAAGTTCAGAAAATTTAATTATTCACTTCTATTAAATTATTACAAAAAATCCTAACAGAGATCTTAATTAATGTTAGATCTTTCGCTCAATAATAATGAGGATTTTTACGTGTTTTTAGATAAAGAAACTTCAAGAAAATTTTTCTAAAATTAATAAAAAAAACTTTTTCAATGTAATGACATTTTTTAAAGAAAGCCAGACCATCTGAAAAAGAATTTCAAATATTACATTGCAACAGATCATCTGCTGTCACACAGAGATGTTGTAATAAAGATTAGGTGGTAAGAATTTAGATGATCTCTTTTACACTGAGATATTTTTAAGTTTTCTAATGTTTAGTTCTTCTTGGCATTGATCAATCAGTTTCAACAGGTCTTGATAAATAGGATGTTTGGTGCCATGAGTAACAGCTATCACCTTTTCAGCCTATGAAGAAAGAACTATTACTGTGCTATTTCTTAAAAGTAAGGCAAAATGGTCAAAATTAATACATGTAGAGTTTGTAGTAATATAAACCAAGGTCAGCTATAAATATGAAAAAAAAATTGTCTCGATTATACAAAGTAGCAATATGATATCTTTGTTACATAGTTTTATCTTGTAGAATCTATTAAAATGTTACAGTTTTATTAATTAAAATTTATAAAAACTAATGTTAAAATTATAATAATAATAATTATGTCATTGGAACACAATGAAATAATACAACTTATACACAAATACATTTCTTATAGACCTTCACTGCTTGCTTAATAACCTAATACACCTTGAATAAAGATTGCAATGCTACATTCTTGTACTAACATATTATTTATTTCTCCCTGTTTATCAATCTTCAAGTGGATTTCCAGTTGGCTTTTTGTATATTGCTCTAATTTCTAATGCATGTACCCTTGTTACTTCACCATCTTTCCTTGAAATAATATCGTGTTACCATGAATTTCTATTTCTACATCTATAAAAAGAAGCCAAAAGGTCCATAATTTCATTCATCGCTACTTTTTGTAACAACGAGCAAGATTTGGAAATGTTTGGAATCAACCTGTGAAACTAATTTAAAATCATCACGACTTACAAACTAAATTATTTCACAGTGGTAAGCATACCAGAATATGGAAGCAGAAAATATGTCAGCCACTTCCCAGATTTCAAAGAGATTTATAAATTATAAATCTGTGAGCCACAGCTACACAGCACTCTACTGCCATCTTCTGTGTAATTAGAGGAAAAAAAGGTAGCACTTACATACTTGTAAACTGATCCAATCAAAGATGCCATGAAAAGATCAACATCTTGTGAGGAAGGAGAACATGAATATTCCATTAAAACATGAATAATGGCTTGCACATGCTACAATATCCCTAGACATAAAGTAACACCTACCAGTGAAATATGGTGGGTTCTAAACTTTGGAGTCTTTTTTTATTACAGAGAATATTTTCAAGTTACAGAAAGGAAACTGACAAACATAACAGTGCTCAGATGACAAGCTACTTAAACCAGTCTCTTAAACTGAAACCAGTCTCTTAAACTGAAACCAGTAATTTCTCAGAAGTAGCATATATGCAGCTGTACAAAGCAAAAATGGACACAATATGAACAGATGATCTATCAAAACCATGTCAAAGAGACATTTTTTTTCTGAATCTTCATTTCACCTTAAAATTTTCAATCAAACTTCCCTGTGATACTTCTCGGACTTGTACATAATATGGGGCTGTAAAAAGTTTATTACACTTTCCTGAAGGAAGGTTCCTGCAGCCAGATAAATTTTGTGAGAAGTCCCACCTGACCTTGACTTCTTGTCCCCAGTGGTACCACAGTAACATTATAAAAATGACCCCGACACATAATTGGCATGTTGTGTAGTCACTCACCTCATTAAATAATTAGAATGGCAATGTGAGGTGGATCATGTGTGTATAACATAAAAAAAGGATCACACCAAGAAACACAAAATGATTGGACTGTCAATCAATGTCAAGGGTTCTTGTAGAGGAATTAGGAAAGAAGTACAGTTTTAGTGAAACACAACTAAAATGCAACACATATCTAATAAACAATAAAAGACCTTGCAACATCAATCTCAGCCCTATCTCAACACTTCACCAATACTTTACTAGGACAACTAATATAAAATCAGCTTCAGAGATGAAAATAAACACTTGAATAACCAGTCATTATAAAACAAAAGCATTTCCACTGTCTTTTGTAGTAGTGGTAAATGGATCTTTAAGTAACCACTTAACATGATGCATTGCTTCTGATCTTAAGGTTTACATAGAAGTTATTCAATGGATAATTCATTTGTTTTGTAAGGAAACATTAAATTTTTGCAAAACAACAATACTGTAATCCTTCTACTATCACTATGTGCACAGAACAATTGTTGTTTGACATACCAAAAAGGACAAAAAAAAAAACCCTTTGGTTCTTAGTATCTTTCGTGTTCTCAAATGAGTAGATTTTCACCAATCAATATCTTTTGGACATTGCAAGAACTTCAGGAGACATTTTGTTTGTGACCGACTATCAAGAAAAGAATCCTGCATCATCACTTGGGTAAGAATTGGGTAGGATGGTAAAATAAGCCTTGTTTTTATTCATTCTTATCAGTTTTTCAGAATAACTATTTAATTAAGTTATTTTTGACCATACAGCAGTGTTTCTCAACCAATGTGCTGTCAGAACCAAATGAGAGTGCCACACAAATTTGGAATACTCATGCATGCAAAAAATAAATAAATAAATAAAATGTATTATTTTTATAAATTAGTTTCATGGATGAAACAAAGGCATACTCTGGTCTTTTTGCTCTTCCATTGTAAAGTGTGAGATGTTATATTACTATGCTTAATGACAAAAAAACAGGTAATTTCTAGTGATAAGGGTAGTGTGTTAGGCTAAATTTGCATAAGGTTGTGGAGGTGGTAGTGGGGGGATTTGTATACCACAAAACATTTCTATTAAAGTCAGAATGTCTTTGGATAGAAAATGTTGGAAAACACTACCAGGAACACCACAGCTTTTACAACACATAATGGATTACTATCACCACTTAGAGTATTTCAAAATCTTGATATGAATACCACAGAATAGTCAAGGGAAAACCTAAATAGGAGGTTCAAGCCCAGCAGCAACTAAAAGATCATCTGTTAAACCTGTGGGAAAATATGGATTAGGCTGCAATTTTAAAACCTGATACACTCTGCCCAGAGAACCATAAAAACTATGAGGTGATCTAACCTGATATTGAGGACTTTAAATTGCAAACATTTCCTTCTGATTACTTTAACTCTCAGAGCATGATAACTTTACATTAACAAATGATAAAGCAAAGATACGTACAAAAAAACAATGTTTTAAAAAATTAGATTGTGTTTACATATGTTGAAGTCAAAATGAAATGTGTACTCATTACATGTAACAATGGTATCTTAAATTAGTTATATTCATTCCTTGGTTAATTTTTAGTAGGTAGCTTCTTCCAAAGACAACGTGAAGCTAAAGAAAACATACAAACGTGCTGAAACTAGTTTCTCCAAACAAGGATTAGGACAATTCGTCCCCCCATTTACTATGGTCTTTCACTAACTATTTTAAAAATACAGGTAAACATCGATATAAAATGCATCGATAAAGCGCGATAATCAGTTGAGCGTGATGGGGTCTTAGGCCCCAAATTTTTTGGGGTTTCTACAGAGGCCGCCTCTTAATATTACCACTGCTTAATGTAATCAGCCGGTTAATGTGATCAAAAATCAAAAACCAAATCCACTTCAATCTTTTTGTATGGTTTTCACGCCGCATATTGTGATCAAACCCTGGCCTGCATGTAATAATTCCTGGCGCTGTCAACTGCAGTAAAGTACATAATCTGCCAGTCATAGGATAGCTCTCAGTGCGTAGGCAAGAAGTATCAAAACTTTATTTTCATTAAAACCACAAGTCATCCTTGATCGACCGATGGATGACGAAGGATGAGTCATATACACTCATACACCAGTGACAGTGGCATGAAGTGCTGCAAAGCGATAGCGTCAATGTTGAAACCATATAAATTTCTAAGAAACAGCTCGCTCCCCAGAAGCTTTCAGACGAAATAGTTTCTTGGAAATCTGTGACGTCAGCTATTCCCTTTATTCTAATATCGCGAATAACTGAAAGGTCTTGTAACACCAGCTCGTAGGCAGAATTTACGTCGACCAAATCAATTTTGTCGTGAGTGAATGGGATAGTGACCATCCGGTGGCGACAGACTGCGATTTTCATATTTTTTCAACATACAGCGTATTTATACCCATGGAGAAGAGAGGCACCAAAAGGAATGCTTACACAGTACAAGAGAAGATACAGATTGTGCAGCAAATCTGGAACAGGGAAGCAAGGACCAAGATTATGAAAGAAATAGGAGTTCCAGAGTCTACACTTCGAGGTTGGCTGAAGAATGAAGATCAACTGAGAGAATTCTGCAACCAGGTAGACAGAATGACAGGACTACAGAGGAAGAAAGCCAAGACAGCAGCAGACCCAGCAGTGGACATGGAAGTTTATGATTGGTTTGTGAGACTTTGAGCAGACAACATTCCCATCTCAGGACCCATGGTCCTTGCAAAGGCAGAGAAGACCTACCAGCAACTATACCAGAAAGAAGATTGGCAGCCCACCTATGGATGGCTACAGAGATTCAAGGAGCGGCACGACATCAACCAGATCAAGATTTGTGGAGAGGCAGGACTCAAAGAAGCAGCACAAGAACCACAACCAGAACCAATAGAAGAAAAAGATGACATTTTCCATGGATTTACAGCAGAAGAAGTAGCAGAGGCAGAAAGGAAGTTTGTAGACTACCAGGATGGACTCCCTTGACAACCCTTGTGAAGCAGTGGGCCGAGATTGACGAAGTAGCACCAGTTACCCAGCCACCCCTCACAGTTGAAGAGATCCAGAAAGCAATACAGAACCCAGTGGCAGCACCCACAGATTTTACCACTCCAGATGAAAAAGAAGAAGATGACCCCATTCCAGAAGAACTCAGGAATTGCATCACCTCAACTCAGGCAGTACAATACACAGAACAACTTCTATATTGGGCAGAACACCACAATCTAGGAATTTGCAAGATACTACAGATCCAGAACCTAATGAGAACTGCGAAGAGGATGCAGAACCAAGGAGGAAGACAACAGACACTTTTGGAGGCTTTTGAAAGAAAGAAGACTACTGAGTAACTATAAATTTGTGCATTTCAACTTGTTTTATGTGCTTACTATATTTTATTGTTATTAAATTTTTTGAAAAATCTGTTTTTGTTTCAGTAGTGAATTCGTATTTTAAACTTTGCCATGATATTTTTTTATCTGGTAATTATTTGACTTCAGTTTGTAATTAGATTTTAATAATTAGTAAATAAATTATCAAAATTAATTACTATATGTATTAACTTTTAAAATTGAACTAATTTTAATCAGCGTCTAATTGTAAAACGATCACATGATTGCTCTAACGGAACTACTTTTAGAATATCAGCCCCATCAAAGTAATGAATTGATAAATTTCTTTAGAATTCTGCTTTTTACATTTAATTTCAGTCTTAAAATTGAGTTTAATAAATAAAAATAAATTAAAAAAATGCTATATCATTGGTGTAAGTAGTTTTGTTTGTTTTTCTTTATTTCACTACAAAACGCGTAAATTTTGCATTATCGCTCACCCCGAGGGTCAAAAAAATATATAATCAAATCGGTATAAGGCGCAATCAGATACAACGCGGTCGAATTTTTTGGACCCCAACTAGCGCCTTATATCGATGTTTGACTGTACTTACTTTGGCTGATATCAAAATAATGACTTTGGTTCAAACTTGTATTAAAAATTTGCATCACCAATTTAAGTAGAGTTAGAGAAAGAACTGCAAACAAATATTTTTCACTCAAACTGCAGAAAGTACCTGTAAGAGAATTTTCTTGGCAGCATTCAAACGTTCCATAAACAACTCAATTTTGCCAATTCTAAACAGCTGGATTCCTAAATTTGGATGATAGTTTCCATAATAAAGTCTAAAGAAAAGGATAAAAAGTAATAACCAATAACTTTTATTTCTAAAACTTGTTCAAGCCTTTCATTTTAAAACGAGAATGTTAATTGCATTTTTAAAGAAAAATGGAAAGTGACCCTGAAGTTGTAGTTGTGATAAAAACAAAATTAACATATATAATCTTGTAATATTTTTACATAGAAATAAAAGTGTATTTAGAATAATTAATGACTTACCTTCAAATTAATGACTTATTTTTTATGCTGTTCAATACCAGTGGGGTTCCTGTAAACCATCTGAGTGTGCAAGTTTATGTTCTTTCCTGTTGCAACACTCATTATAAAGAACCAAATAAAAATGTTGGTGAAATTACTCATTTTCCATATAACAATATGTAGGAAATCCAAGCTCTGATTAGTAGGATTAACTTCAATAATTTTAAAAAGTTTATTTACTAGTACCATATATAGCTTGGTGCAAATAACTTATAAAACAAACCCAATCAATATATATTTTTTGTTTAAAAACACCATGACAAAGAGCTGTGTTAAGGGCGTGCTTGTTGAGACTGAAATTACCTCAAGATTCCCTTTATTTCCCATATGCAACAAAAAAATTCAATTTTTCTCTTTCACTTTTTAAACATTACAGTAGTGGTTCTCAAGATGTAGAGTGCAACCTCTCAGTGTTCTCTCCAGCTCTTCTCAGCCACCTTAATAGGAAGAAACTGGATAAAACTCTCAACTTAAAACAAATACAATGCACAAATCTGCCAGTAGCAAATTAAAATCTATCCTCATATTACAATTTATCTGTAGTGATAAATTAATTTGTTTAATACATGACGTATAAAAGATAATAAATTGCCACATGAAAATACCAATGGTCAAAAATTTACTTTTTTCCTACCTTTGTCACCTGAATAAGGTTTAGGATTTTTGTTTTCATTGTAAAATTTAAGGATATGAGGCATTTCAACTGCAATAAATTTCACCTTAAAATAACTACACAGGTAGTTTACGGGGGCATCCAAACTCTATTGGTGTCACACCTTATTTGAAACATTAGTCCCACTTCCAAGTAGCTAACACTTTAACATGTGGATTTTAATGCAAGTAAATTCTAGCAAATCAATTTTCTATCACTCCCAATATAAATAAACTGTCAATGACTTGTAATTTATTTGACCACTGGAGTCTATACAGTTCTGAATTTTGCACAAAGCTACACAAGGGATATCTATGCAAGCTGTCCCAAATTTAGCAGTGTAAGACTAGAGTGAAGGCAGCTAGTCATCACCCCACCACCAAATCTTGGACTACTGTTTTAACAATGAATACTGGGGTTGATCGTCACATTATAATGCCCCCACGGCTGAAAGGGCAAGCGTGTTTGGTGTGATGGGGATTCGAACCCATAACCCTCAGATAACAAGTTGAGTGCCTTTACCACCTGGCCATGCCAGGCCACATATAAACATTATAATTGTAAGGTTATATTAAACTTTTGTTGATTGTTTTTTAACTGAAGTATTTTTTACTCAGGTTAGATAATATATTTTAAAACTTACCTGTATGGTTCAAGAGTTGCCAGTGAGAAGTCTATAGCTTCCTCCCATTTTCCAAGAGAGATAGATGCATCGAAAGCCTGGTCTAAGATCTTAACACACAAGACATTTGAAGGATCCAGAACTCCTTCCTGTTGACTTAGACAATGCTTACAAATCTCCAGTATAGTTGATGGGGCATCTTCCAACACATATATAAAGCAAACTCACTATTTAGTAAATACAGTTCAACGAGCAAAATGTATACAGTCATGTTTCACCAATTCAAAATTTCAAAAAGGTTTGAGTTTTAACCCAGAAGTTTATTTTTCAGATGACAATGTAAATACCAAAACTATACAACTGTCTTAAACTGTCATATGAAAGCATAACTTATGCTGAAAAAAGAAAAAAAAAACTTACCATTTTCCTTTTTTTTCTTTGCTAAAAGTTCAACCGTTCTCTTGGACTCTTCCGTAACTTTTGTAACATCCTCTTCTGTGGCACATTTCATGGTCTTTGTCATCAGAATATCCTTTAAAAGCCATGCACCACACTTAAAAGTAACATATTTTAAAATAGCTTTAGATTTTTTATAAGAAAACTTGCCAATGAAGTTAATACTAATTAGTAGTTATTGTGTAATTTCATATGACTTTCTTTGCAAAAAGACTGTATTAAATTATAAGCTATTTTACTTGCTCACAAAAATTTAGGCTAGGAACAGACATAATGAATTAACTACAAACATGTGACAAAACTACCATACATGTTAACTACACAAAAAATTATAATACTTTGTGGTACTTTAATTACATCTGACAAAATAAATCACTTTCATTTAATGATTTCTAAATATTATATGTAAGATAAAATAATAATAATACACATTTAGATGATATTTCTTCTAACATTCTTTGATGAAACATTATGGAAGTTAGTTGTTGTTATCTATTAATCCACATGTATTCACTTTTTCAGCCAGTTAGGGAATACTCAGTATTTTCATTTTACTATTTCAGTGGCCTTGTCCAAAGTCTGGTTTGCAATGAACATATAGACTAAAAACGTGAGGAAGGATAACTCAACAAACTACTCAAGTTGATTGGAGCATACTGCTCATAGTGATGATTTTAAAAAAACACTGAAAGTTAAACATTTGATTAATATTATGTTGTGAGAAGTAAATAAAAATTCCTTCCTTAATATCAATTTTTACAGCAAAATTCATGCATTGCTTTAATAAAATAAGCAGCAAACAACTTACAAGTTGTATATTTTTCAGAATCTTACTACTGCAAGTGTTTTCTAGAATTCATTTATTGGAAAATTATTAATTCATAATCACTCTCAAAGACTAAAATCTACTTAATTTATTTCAAATTACTGGTAAACAGTTAATGTCTGGAGACAACTACAGGTTTTATACAAAAACACAAATACCAAGAAACCATGCTAGATTAGATTTAAAAACTTTTTTTAGTTACTATCAAATGATTTAAGCCATACAGATGTTTCACAAACTACAGAATTTAAAAACCATTAACAAAATCTTCCATTTCATTAAACATCTACAAACACTTTTTAATCTTACAAAAATAAAAGAATTACTACAAGCTGATTGCTAATTAAATTGAAGACAGATTTTATATCTGTTAACAAATTATCTTCCAAATAAATTATCAGAAATGGAACAGATAGAGGATTGATTTCATCAAGATACTATAACAAAAGTCATTCTGTTAAATCCCTACTTTAATGTTCTTTACCAGTTTTGGATCATTGCAGCGGTAACACTGACAAACAAAAAAGTACTGCTCTTTCAAACTTCTTTGCCTCTCTTTGGTTGTAGCCATTTGGTCTATATAGCTAATAAAAATCTATTGGAAAACAATATTTTGAACAATTAAAACAAAATTGCATATAAAAAATACATATCTTTATTTAGGCTTACAAGGCTTTTTTCAGAACAACATGCTGTACTTTATTATGTCATAAAATGAAAACATTCTTTGCAGTTGTTTACAACTGCCATAAATTTATTTTTGGCACTGGTACAATAGCTGATTAAAAGACACATAAATCTTGTACATAGTCTTAAATAACTTCACTCAGTTCTGATTTTATAAAGCATTTCTTATTTTTTCTCTTACTTTCAAACGAAATAAAAAATTGAGGTAATTAATTATGAATTAATCAGTATCAAGATAAATCAATTTTAAAGCACTGTATTCATTTCATCCACATATTATATCACTTGCTTTTTGTTCATCATCATCCATTTATGTTTGCTAGTTTGTTCTCGGAACCATTGAGAGCTTTGTAATAATCCCAGTATGTAATTAAGTTGGTTTTAATTCACCTGAATAATTTGAACAGTGTTTGTGTAACCTGACCAGTGTATCTAATTAAGTTAAATCATATATTTTTTATACATGTAATGAGTTGTAATTTTCTATGACAAAAATAAACCTAATCTGATATTTTTTCATATTGTCATATAAATACTTTTAAAATGTGAAGTCTAAAACTTAATTTTGCATTATATAGTTAGGCTGTTTTGATGTTACAAAGGTAAATGAGTTTACATGTTCTACCATGTCAGTTTGCCTATTTCTTGGATATGTATATTAGTCCATCATTTTAATATATTTCATTAAAACAGAATCAGAATATATTGTTATAAATCTAATACATTCATTGAAACTTAGAAAAATAGTACACATTTTCTAAAGCTCATTTTGTACAAAAATACTTATATGAACAATTCTGTATTAAAGAAATTTATGAAAATAACTTCAAACAAAATTTTACTAGAAGTTATGAATAATCTGTTTCATTGTCAGAAGAATAAGTTGAATTCAGCTTTTGTGGATAATTAGTTTTAATCTTATTTGTTTAATCAAGTAACTGAATCCAATCCCTACTCTTTTATAGTCTAGTTCATCCATGTCTTGAAGAGTTCGTACATAAAGCGTTGGCCCGTTGAACGTCACCGCTGCATTAGGTTCACACGAGTGATCAAAGAAAGATGCACTGAAACAAAAACATTAAAACATCCATCTTAAAAAAGTGTAGACTGACACAATTATCAAATTAATGAGCATACAAAAATATATCAACTCTATCTTCACATTATAAACCTGCATACATGTGCACTAATGGCAGCTATAATGACTTATCTACAGTTCTTTGCAATTGTTCCTTTGTCATTAAATAGTCAAAATAATTTAAAATTTGTGTGTTAAGTTTCACACAAAGCTGCTCAAGGCTTTCCTGCATTAGCCTTTCTTAATTTTGAGGACACAGCTTTGAGGAATGGCAGATAGTCAATACTGTCCACTCCTCATTCTTGAATAACTCCTTTCAGACCAAAAAGGATAATTTGACAACCACTCTTACAATGCACCCACAGTCTGACAAGCTTATCAGTGGGCCATGCTCAGCCAAAAAATAATTAGAGAAAAATTATGTCCAACCATAAAGAGTATTTTGAGACTTCAGCTACCACATATGCAAAATGTGTGCGTGCGTGCGCGTATATATATATATATATACACACACACACACACACACATACATATATAAAATGGCAAACAAACAGATTTGAGCAGTTGAAAGTTGTACAAAAGAATTGTTTTCACTCAAGAAAAAAGAATACCAAAAGTACTGGCTCCCTATACTTAGAATATAAAAATAATTAATAAGGTTTAAATGTTTTGATTTGCTAGTGACTGAAACAACTTAATAGCAGTATGACTGAAAACTATGAGAAAGAAAACCAAACATTTTATATTTTTATGGTGGAACCTGTGATTTCAAAGCCTGAAGGGCAAAATATTTGGTTTATTTTGTTGTTAAAGTTATTTTGACAGTTATTCATCGAGACTGAAAAAAGTTAATGACTTCCAAAAAATTAAAATAATTAATATAAAATGAAACAAGCATGCAATTTACCAAATTATTTTTGTTTCTCAAATGCTACGAAAAAGCTTGTTTTCTCAAGTCTCTTACAAACTGGTTGATAAACATAATTAGTGTAGTCCCTGTATCATTTTGTCATAGAAGAAAGGAATTAGAAAATACAAACTGGTTGATAAACATAATTAGTGTAGTCACTGTATCATTTTGTCATAGAAGAAAGGAATTAGAAAATACAAACTGGTTGATAAATGTAATTAGTGTAGTCACTGTATCATTTTGTCATAGAAGAAAGGAATTAGAAAATACAAACTGGTTGATAAACATAATTAGTGTAGTCACTGTATCATTTTGTCATAGAAGAAAGGAATTAGAAAATACAAACTGGTTGATAAATGTAATTAGTGTAGTCACTGTATCATTTTGTCGTAGAAGAAAGGAATTAGAAAATACAAACTGGTTGATAAACATAATTAGTGTGATCACTGTATCATTTTGTCATAGAAGAAAGGAATTAGAAAATACAAACTGGTTGATAAACATAATTAGTGTAGTCACTGTATCATTTTGTCATAGAAGAAAGGAATTAGAAAATACAAACTGGTTGATAAACGTAATTAGTGTAGTCACTGTATCATTTTATCACAGAAGAAAGGAATTAGAAAATACAAACTGGTTGATAAACGTAATTAGTGTAGTCACTGTATCATTTTGTCATAGAAGAAAGGAATTAGAAAATACAAACTGGTTCATAAACATAATTAGTGTAGTCACTGTATCATTTTGTCATAGAAGAAAGGAATTAGAAAATACAAACTGGTTGATAAACATAATTAGTGTAGTCACTGTATCATTTTGTCATAGAAGAAAGGAATTAGAAAATACAAACTGGTTGATAAACATAATTAGTGTAGTCACTGTATCATTTTGTCATAGAAGAAAGGAATTAGAAAATACAAACTGGTTGATAAACGTAATTAGTGTAGTCACTGTATCATTTTGTCATAGAAGAAAGGAATTAAAAAATAAAAACTGGTTGATAAATGTAATTAGTGTAGTCACTGTATCATTTTGTCATAGAAGAAAGGAATTAGAAAATACAAACTGGTTGATAAACATAATTAGTGTAGTCACTGTATCATTTTGTCATAGAAGAAAGGAATTAGAAAATACAAACTGGTTGATAAACATAATTAGTGTAGTCACTGTATCATTTTGTCATAGAAGAAAGGAATTAGAAAATACAAACTGGTTGATAAACGTAATTAGTGTAGTCACTGTATCATTTTGTCATAGAAGAAAGGAATTAGAAAATACAAACTGGTTGATAAATGTAATTAGTGTAGTCACTGTATCATTTTGTCATAGAAAAAAGGAATTAGAAAATAAAAACTGGTTGATAAACGTAATTAGTGTAGTCACTGTATCATTTTGTCATAGAAGAAAGGAATTAGAAAATACAAACTGGTTGGTAAATGTAATTAGTGTAGTCACTGTATCATTTTGTCATAGAAGAAAGGAATTAAAAAATACAAACTGGTTGATAAACATAATTAGTGTAGTCACTGTATCATTTTGTCATAGAAGAAAGGAATTAGAAAATACAAACTGGTTGATAAACGTAATTAGTGTAGTCACTGTATCATTTTGTCATAGAAGAAAGGAATTAGAAAATACAAACTGGTTGATAAACGTAATTAGTGTAGTCACTGTATCATTTTGTCATAGAAGAAAGGAATTAGAAAATAAAACTGGTTGATAAACGTAATTAGTGTAGTCACTGTATCATTTTGTCATAGAAGAAAGGAATTAGAAAATACAAACTGGTTGATAAACGTAATTAGTGTAGTCACTGTATCATTTTGTCATAGAAGAAAGGAATTAAAAAATACAAACTGGTTGATAAACGTAATTAGTTTAGTCACTGTATCATTTTGTCATAGAAGAAAGGAATTAGAAAATACAAACTGGTTGATAAACGTAATTAGTGTAGTCACTGTATCATTTTGTCATAGAAGAAAGGAATTAGAAAATACAAACTGGTTGATAAACGTAATTAGTGTAGTCACTGTATCATTTTGTCATAGAAAAAAGGAATTAGAAAATACAAACTGGTTGATAAACGTAATTAGTGTAGTCACTGTATCATTTTGTCATAGAAAAAAGGAATTAGAAAATACAAACTGGTTGATAAACGTAATTAGTGTAGTCACTGTATCATTTTGTCATAGAAGAAAGGAATTAGAAAATACAAACTGGTTGATAAACATAATTAGTGTAGTCACTGTATCATTTTGTCATAGAAGAAAGGAATTAGAAAATACAAACTGGTTGATAAATGTAATTAGTGTAGTCACTGTATCATTTTGTCATAGAAGAAAGGAATTAGAAAATACAAACTGGTTGATAAACGTAATTAGTGTAGTCACTGTATCATTTTGTCATAGAAGAAAGGAATTAGAAAATACAAACTGGTTGGTAAATGTAATTAGTGTAGTCACTGTATCATTTTGTCATAGAAGAAAGGAATTAAAAAATACAAACTGGTTGATAAACATAATTAGTGTAGTCACTGTATCATTTTGTCATAGAAGAAAGGAATTAGAAAATACAAACTGGTTGATAAACGTAATTAGTGTAGTCACTGTATCATTTTGTCATAGAAGAAAGGAATTAGAAAATACAAACTGGTTGATAAACGTAATTAGTGTAGTCACTGTATCATTTTGTCATAGAAGAAAGGAATTAGAAAATAAAAACTGGTTGATAAACGTAATTAGTGTAGTCACTGTATCATTTTGTCATAGAAGAAAGGAATTAGAAAATACAAACTGGTTGATAAACGTAATTAGTGTAGTCACTGTATCATTTTGTCATAGAAGAAAGGAATTAAAAATACAAACTGGTTGATAAACGTAATTAGTTTAGTCACTGTATCATTTTGTCATAGAAGAAAGGAATTAGAAAATACAAACTGGTTGATAAACGTAATTAGTGTGATCACTGTATCATTTTGTCATAGAAGAAAGGAATTAGAAAATACAAACTGGTTGATAAACGTAATTAGTGTAGTCACTGTATCATTTTGTCATAGAAGAAAGGAATTAGAAAATACAAACTGGTTGATAAACGTAATTAGTGTAGTCACTGTATCATTTTGTCATAGAAGAAAGGAATTAGAAAATACAAACTGGTTGATAAACGTAATTAGTGTAGTCACTGTATCATTTTGTCATAGAAGAAAGGAATTAGAAAATACAAACTGGTTGATAAACGTAATTAGTGTAGTCACTGTATCATTTTGTCATAGAAGAAAGGAATTAGAAAATACAAACTGGTTGATAAACGTAATTAGTGTAGTCACTGTATCATTTTGTCATAGAAGAAAGGAATTAGAAAATAAAAACTGGTTGATAAACGTAATTAGTGTAATCACTGTATCATTTTGTCATAGAAGAAAGGAATTAAAAAATAAAAACTGGTTGATAAATGTAATTAGTGTAGTCACTGTATCATTTTGTCATAGAAGAAAGGAATTAGAAAATACAAACTGGTTGATAAACGTAATTAGTGTAGTCACTGTATCATTTTGTCATAGAAGAAAGGAATTAGAAAATACAAACTGGTTGATAAACGTAATTAGTGTAGTCACTGTATCATTTTGTCATAGAAGAAAGGAATTAGAAAATACAAACTGGTTGATAAACGTAATTAGTGTAGTCACTGTATCATTTTGTCATAGAAGAAAGGAATTAGAAAATACAAACTGGTTGATAAACGTAATTAGTGTAGTCACTGTATCATTTTGTCATAGAAGAAAGGAATTAGAAAATACAAACTGGTTGATAAACATAATTAGTGTAGTCACTGTATCATTTTGTCATAGAAGAAAGGAATTAAAAAATTAAAACTGGTTGATAAATGTAATTAGTGTAGTCACTATCATTTTGTCATAGAAGAAAGGAATTAAAAAATACAAACTGGTTGATAAATGTAATTAGTGTAGTCACTGTATCATTTTGTCATAGAAGAAAGGAATTAGAAAATACAAACTGGTTGATAAACATAATTAGTGTAGTCACTGTGTTATTTTGTCATAGAAGAAAGGAATTAGAAAATACAAACTGGTTGATAAACGTAATTAGTGTAGTCACTGTATCATTTTGTCATAGAAGAAAGGAATTAGAAAATACAAACTGGTTGATAAACGTAATTAGTGTAGTCACTGTATCATTTTGTTAGAGAAGAAAGGAATTAGAAAATACAAACTAGTTGATAAACGTAATTAGTGTAGTCACTGTATCATTTTGTCATAGAAGAAAGGAATTAGAAAATACAAACTGGTTGATAAACGTAATTAGTGTAGTCACTGTATCATTTTGTCATAGAAGAAAGGAATTAGAAAAGATCTGTCAATAAAAAGACAATTACCATACACAATACTTGGTAACTAATTGAACAGGAAATATATAAGAATCTTAAAAATAGAGCTCAGAAAAGTATTATTTGTTAATGGGTTCATGAGAGATGTTTCCTTGTAGCTTTGTACATTCTTCATGAATCAGTGACAAAGTATTGGAGGAAGACTGAGTATTGGCAAAAATTAATTATTCCATCAGACTTATTCCTATGACTTGAAGAACTAAAACCTAAAAAAAGAAATTAAATTTAGTTTCACTTGCCCTAAATATAGTCCTGTTCCAATCTCTTGAAGGTCACCACTGTAGATGCAGTAGCTATTGACTACCATCTATAAATCATAACAAAAACTTATATATACACACACACAACAAACATCTGAACTGACAGACTAGTTTTATTTCATTTTGTATAAATCAGGCTATATTTTACAAAAAAAAACAAGCACCAGAAGGCATTTTATACATATGTTAACTATTCATCAAAATGTAATTAAGTTATTTAAAAAAAAAAGAAATTTCTTCTAACTTTCTGGTCTTAAGCTATACACATTTATACTTCCTTAGCTGATGTGGTTTTAATTTTTTCAATAAACATTCCCCAAAGAATATCATCTATACACACTCTTTCAATGATAGGACTTATCATTACTTAAGTAGTAAAAACATCCTACAAACATCCAGCCTTGGTTACAAAAAGAGACTATATTCCTTCTTTGTTTGTTGTTCATCTGAATGACATCCTGTGTACACAACTGACTAAACTGATCAATCAGAAACCATTGTGATGTAATTTTAAGAATAACTACTGAATTGTAAACCAGAGACAAAGCAATCAGTTAACAGCATTTACTTTTAATCATTTGTTTTGTTTTCAGAATTAAACACAAAACAATACAATGGGTTATCTGTGCTCAGCCTCCAATGAGAATTGAAACCTGGTTTTTAGCAGTGTGAATCTGAAGATATACCGCTGTGCCACTGAGGGGTCGACTTTTAGCCAAGCAGCAAGACTGACCATCATTCTTCAATGCATCCCACAGCTGAGAATAATAAAACATGCTTGGTAGTAGAAATACCCTCAGAGTGTCATATTAATTCACTAGGAAATGACCAGGTTTTTTTACAAACATTTTGTTTTATGGGAGAACAATCTATAATTGTAAGAACAAAGTAGTTTGTTGTTGAATATCACACAAAACTACTATGGGTGGAGGGGAAGACACTTGTGCTAACCATAATATAATTTCACCATCACCCACCCCAAAGGTCAAAGCTTTTTTTTTTTCAGTAACAAGATGGACCATGGAGCTTTGGATCCACAGTCCAACATACTAGTCTTTGGACTGTACTCATTCCAACAAAGTTACACTCCTGACAGAAAAATCTGTAATCATGTGGTTTATCTTTCAGACTGAGCTACAAAAACATAAAATAAAAGAATAATTGCAATGGCACGGCTTAATAATGACATCGACAAATACTTCCATTAAGCTTAAAACATATCACATCAGTATATTTGTTTCATTATTAGAAATGGTAGTTTGAGTATTTAGCTTGGGCATTAAAGGTCAAGTGTCATTATAATAACGTTTGATCGATTAATGAAAATCAGTTACGCACATACACAAACAAACAAGCACAAAGGTAAGTATGTAGTCCACATATGTAATTTTTTTAGGATGATAGATAGAAAGTAACCACATCTAAGTGTGAAGATAGAATTCCAAGACAGAAGAAATTTGTACAGAAGCTTATTTTCTTTCAGAGACCTTAATAAAGTTCATTTGCATACCTTGCCAAAGATGTCTACAATTTCATTATAGGGAGGCAGGTTCTCTTCTCCAATAAAGAGCTTTAACCCCATAATAAAGACGGGTATTTCCTTAGACATTTTTGTATCATTTTTTATTTCTTCCTCATCTGTCAACACACAAAAGAAATATGGTAAATACAAATTAGGAATATCATGTAGCACTAAGTATATTCCAAAGATGTCTATTTATACAAAAGACCACAGAAAAATTTAGGAAGGTACCACAGCTGAATTACAATACTCTGTCGTAGTTTACTAAAAATGTTTACTTCATAACAGTAATATAGTCATATAGGCCTAGCTTTTTTAGAATAACAACTGGTCTGAAAAATATAGTTTTTTTAAGAGTGCTAAATAACATATTAACAAACAACTATTATAATCTTCAGAAACAAATAAATCTCTCCCTTTTTTTTTCTCTCTCTCTTTTATCCATCTTAACCAATTGTCTGTAACATAATGGACACATTTTTGTTTACCCAAAAATACAAAACTTACGTGACATAAGATCTTTAAAACTGCGAGTGTAAGGACCAACTTTCTCAAACTCCATTCTCCCCTCAGGTCGCTGAAAAATGAAGTATTCGTGTAAGGTTTCATATACTGGAAAATATTAAAAAAGTGATAATAGTACATAAATGATCAAACTTAGAAATTATAAAGATAGCAGAAAATGGTCATCAAAGTTGCTCCTAATTCCTTTTAATTATTAGCAACAGAGCACTGCATCATCAGGTAAACCATTGTACACATCTATTTCTTTTCTTCTTCATCTATTTGATGATAAAAAAATGTAAAAAACAGGTCCTTTCATATTATTATAAAAAAAAAATAAACGAAAACCTTAAACCATATTAATTATAGTTCCTCTACACTCACTCCAAGAAAAAAAAGGTTTATTTCAATCACTCACACCCAATCTCATAACTCCAAGTATCAAAACCAAATGGACTTTCTACATATCCTTTCTGATAGGCCAATATTTTACACTACTAAAATTTAAAGGAAATACAAATTTAGACAAAACTCCAAGAAGAATTAGCCAGTATTATACAAATTAACAGTAACCTTAAACTTAGACTAAAGATTTCTTCACATGAAGACAAAACCCAATAGAAACATTCAAATCATCACCTTCTAAAACTCAGTTGAAAGCTTCAGATTTTTCACCCAACACTTACTTTCAAGATACTGTACTTACACATACACAGTAAAGGACAAAACAAGACACTGGAACAACATATAATTTATGAATATATTGTGTATGTCCTTCAAGTGATAAAACATATTGTCAAAAGTAAATGATTTAGAACATAGTTAATATCACAATCTGACAATATCCGATGCAGCTTATATGTCAGTATCTATATATGCAACCAAAACTCCTACACTATCTACTGAATAGCACCACAATAAAAAATCCACACAAAATTCACACTTTAGGTATTCAAGATTAAAACAAGTAGAGAAATAACTGCAGTACTTGTAACAACCATTTCTTTATCACAGAAGACAAATTTAAATAAATGTACTCTCTTCACAACAAGAACAATCTCACTAGCGCTGTACATGAGTTTGATTCTATCTTTATTGACAATTTTTTAATGTAGTATTGAGAACTTTACCCCCCAAAATCCTTTTTTAAAAAATGTTCACTTTTTCTAAACTTTTTTTTTAGATCAGATATGAATAGCATGGTTAGTAATTACTAGCACAAACAGCCAAACTTATGGGCAACAGTCCTACCCATACACACTAGTTTAACATAATGTTGTGATAATTTTGCCTCTAATCTACACTTTTGTAAAGATTACTAAATTACATTTCAAATTAGTTTATCATTTTGAAAGTTTATTGTAAAGACTGGAAGGTTGTACGTACAGTGAGATAAGTGTAGAATGTTCCATTATGTTTATTACCTACAACATAAAATAGACTGAAAGTCCAATTACGTACTGATCTTATATATTTCTAATCTACACTTTTGTAAAAATTACTAAATTACATTTCAAATTAGTTTATCATTTTGAAAGTTTATTGTAAAGACTGGAAGGTTGTACGTACAGTGAGATAAGTGTAGAATGTTCCATTATGTTTATTACCTACAACATAAAATAGACTGCAAGTCCAATTACGTACTGATCTTATATATTTCTAATCTACACTTTTGTAAAAATTACTAAATTACATTTCTAATTAGTTTATCATTTTGAAAGTTTATTGTAAAGACTGGAAGGTTATGCGCACAGTGAGATAAGTGTAGAATGTTCCATTATGTTTATTACCTACAACATAAAATAGACTGCAAGTCCAATTACGTACTGATCTTATATATTTCTAATCTACACTTTTGTAAAAATTACTAAATTACATTTCTAATTAGTTTATCATTTTGAAAGTTTATTGTAAAGACTGGAAGGTTGTACGTACAGTGAGATAAGTGTAGAATGTTCCATTATGTTTATTACCTACAACATAAAATAGACTGAAAGTCCAATTATGTACTGATCTTATATATTTCACTTATATTCTCCTATGTTTTTTTGTTAGCATTTAAAATATTTGTTACTCTTCACAATGCTGTGTTAAGGAGCTTTGTGGTTCTCAGGCACAGGAGGAGAGTCAAAATCAAGAGATGATGGCCTCACCTTCAAATTATCCAATTACAGTTAAGAGAACACTATAACATTTAATAATTAATACAGTAGGCACATCTTTACAGATTATCAGTAAACATTACAAGAATTTCATACAGAAATATAAAATGTTTGTATTAAGTTTAAATTTTTTAAGTACTAATTTGCTAGTGCATTTTTTTCATTTTGAACATTGGCTGCTCAATATGTAGAGTAATTTTGACTGTATCAATCCCTTTGGTGATGTGCTGCCAGTATTAACAGCAAGTGACAACAGATCACACACAATCTCACTGTGTCAGAGCTCAGGGAATGATGGTAAGACCTCGCGAGTCTCTTGTATGATGAGTGAGAACTGTAATGCCCAATATTCAAGCAGGCACCATGGTAGTGATGTTTTTCAATATTTAGCTACAGGAAAGATGTTGAGATATTTTAAGTATGGCCTGATGATAAAACTGGCAACTTTTATCAATCCTAAAAATTAAGTGTAATAAATGAAACTGTAAGGTAAATAAAAACTTGAAAATTCAGATACAGATGTTGAATGAATAAAGAAAGAATTATGTCTCATTTTTCAAAGGCCAGGAGGGGGCAAGTACCAACCCTTGCCACTCCCAGTGGATACTCATGTATAAAAGGTGTATAAACATGGAATCACATTCCACTGTTGGGTGTTTTTTTTGGTTTTTTTTGCAGCAGAAATTCATAACAAAATTTAAAAACATTGCAAGGAAAAAACAATAGCTGCAAGAATTTTAGAAATAAAATAAAAAGACAAAATATAGAGATCCAAATTGTCAGAATTTTCTGCCACACACACACACACATATATATATTAGTGAATAATATTTTTGGATCATATGAAAAATTAAATATTTTTGCATATTGTTGGTTGGTTTGGTGTTTTATGATGCAAAGCAACTAGGCCATCTGCATCAAACATCTGGTAAAAAGTTAAAGTAAAATTATTAAAATTCACAAAAGGAAATTAAAGTAAAACAAGGATTATTTTCTGAATTAAGAACATAAATAACATTAAATCCAATTTTTATATCTAGTCTACAGCAGTAAGAGAAAAACTACAGTAATACAAGTTGTAAAGGACTTTCTGTAGCATAATTGTAATTATTATAACTCACCAGAATGACTAACAGGTAGTTCAAACATCAGTTTTAGACACCTGGAGTTGGTCTTTCCAGTCCTGGTTTCAAGATATTTGATGTTACAGCTATTTTCTAATTTCAAATTGAACTAGATGTACTTTGATTCTTAAAAGGGAATCACATTAAAAAAGATCTAATGTATAAATTAAAAAACTTAAATAGCATTAAAAAGATTAGTGGCCTTTAAAAAACTAAAAACATTTCTAAGGTGAACAGTGTCACTATTGCCAATAACACTGTCTAACATTACAGATAAACCTTGGGTCAAGACATGTATAAAATGGTGCCAATGTTGAGTCATAATGATGGCAAGACAGTAAAATGTGGCTGATAGTGATTTGAGTGTTACACAAACTACACACTGGTGCATCAGCCCTAGATAAAAGAAAACAATGAGTTACAAAACTGTAACCAATGCGTAGTCTATTTAGAACAACTTTCTCTTTCTGATCCTTACAAAAGCAAGACTGCCAAAGTCCAATAGGTGGTTTTATTTGGAAAAGCTTGTTTTCACATTGCTCACTCCAAGTCAACTGCCAAGTGGCACAAAGCTGAGCCTTGAATACAGAACCATAGTCCATGTATGGGACAGGCACAGCAGTAACAGTGCCAGAGCAGACAGATTTAATTGCAGTGTTGGTGAGCCTGTTCCTGTGAATACCAATGTGGCCTGGTATCCAGAAAATATGGATAGAAGTAGATGTTAAAGAGAAATGGGCCAGCCAGTTTTGAATATCGATGAGAACAGGGTATGAACTAATGTGAAGCAATTCCAGGGCCAGTTGAGAACTAAGCTATTCAGTATAAATAGTGCAGTTTGAGTACTGCTTAGCTTCTATGTGATACAGGGCAAGAGAAATGGCATACAATTCAGCAGTGAACACAGAAGCTGTAGAGGGGATTTCTGCACACAACCACTGCACAAGAAACCATAGCAGAGCCCACAGAGTCATCTGATTTTGAACCATCTGTATAAATAGGAATGGATGGATTGTTCAAAAGATGTTCAGCAAATAACAGAAAGTATTTCCAACATGAGCGTTTGCTTTTCTTAGACAACTTAAAGATAGGTCACATTTCGGGACTGTAAAAAGCCATGGTTGGATGGGCTGACCAGAGATACAGCAATGTTATCCAAGGACAGACTCAATGCATCCAACTGCACCTGGATACAAAGGCCAAAGGAAGCAATGGCAGATCATCTGTTCTGAAAAAGTATAACCCACCTAGGAAGGAAAACACAACCCCAGGTGGGATGCTCTGGTAAGGATAAAAGTTTTGAAGCATACAGTAAAGACAGGTGAAAACAGTGGAGGTGTAGAGGATATTCATGAAACTCTGTATATAAGCTCTGAATTAAGGAAGTGCAGAAAGTCCTGGTACAGAGCCAAAGTCCCTGATGATGAACAAGGTCTGGCATCTTCAAGGCCAAGGTCCTGGCAGAGTCATAGACCAGTGACCCATAGTCTAGTTTGATCAAATAAGAGCACAATATATCTTTAGCATAGAACATCGATCTGCTCCCCAAGTGGTGGAAGAGAGGAAACAGAGGATGTTCAGTGCTCTTGTACACATGACCTGTAGCTGCTTGATGTGTGGAATAAAGGTCAGCTTATGTTCAAAGATAAGCCTCAAGAACTTTGTCTCAGAGACCAATGATAGCACAACTTCACCGATACGGAGTTCATGATCAAAGTAAATACCCTGTTGGCAGCAAAAGTGCATGCAAATAGTTTTAGAGAGAGAGAAAAGTTAAAACCATCTGCTGTGGTCCACTTCAGTAAGCAATTGAGGGCAGTCTGTAGCTACTGCTCAGTATACCTCATGTTCGACGACTGACAGGAGACGTGAAAGTTGTTGACATAGAGCCCGTTTGCAACAGTAAGAGGGAGCCGTTTGGTGATGGCATTAATCTTTATACTAAAAAGTGTGACACTCTAAACACAGCCCTGAGAGACTCCAAGTTCCTGCAGAAAAGAACAAGAAAGTGTCAAACCCATATGAACTTGGAATCGCCTGTCCATTAAAAAATATTTATTAATAAATAAATATTGGCAAATGACCATGTAATCCACATACCTGGAGGTCTTGCAAAATGCCATACCTCCATGTTGTATTATAACCCTTCTCAGTGTCAAAGAATACTGATAGAAGAAGATGTCATTTGAGAAAGGCTTCTCTGACTGACATTTCAAGTCAAATCAGGTGGTCCATGGTGGAGCTCTGTCGTCGGAACTCACACTGGGTGGACAAGAGGATGTTGTTTGATTTGACAAACCAAACAAGATGAGCATTAACTGTTCTAAGGTCTTACAGAGACAGCTTGTCACAGCAATTGGACGACAGTTTGAAGGAATCTTGGGATCCTACCCAGGCTTAGAGAAAATTAAAACAATAGCCCAACACTAGGCATCAGAAAAAACATTCTCCTGCCAGATCCAGTTAAAAGCAATCAGAAGAGCAGCAAGAAAAGCAGCAGAAAGATGGTGCAGCATTTTATAGTGTACATCATCAGGTCTGACCAATGTACTCCTAGACTGGTAATGGGCCAGTTTGAATTCAAACAGCCTAAATGGACAATTGTAGTCATAGAGACAATCAGCTTAAAAGGAAAGAGGTAATCACTCTGCCCAAGTCTTGATGGCTAAGAAGGTAGAGGATGAAGAAGAAGTGCTAGATACCTAGCAAAAGCTTTCACCTAGAACACTGGCGATGCTTCATATATCAGCTACTTCCTGGTCATCAGAGAGCAAAATCAAGGGGGGATAGAATTATATTGCTCCCTGACCTTTTGAATCTTGTCCCATATGACATTGGAACTGATGGTAGAAGATATGCTGGTTGTGAACTTAATCCAAGATTCCTTCTGGCTTTGACATCTTACCCTCCAAGCATGTACATGGGCCTGCCGAAAAGTGATGCAGTTCCAGAGTGTGGGGCACCTAGGAAAAGTATATCAGGCCCATTTTTAGCCTTCCATGCCATGTGTCAGGCAGGATTCCACCACAGACGAGGATATTGTGGAAAACGTGAAGTTTTAGGAATGTATATTACAGTCAGTTACTGCTGCCACACAGTCATCTACCGATGGCTTACAGATGATGACAGGTTCAAGTTCTGCAAGAGCAGTGAAAGAGAGCCAGTTTGCTTGATCCAGGTTCCATACAGGCATGCAGGTCAGGTGGCATTGGCCATGTTCAGTCTCTCTCAAAATTACAGGAAAATAAACACTGCCTCATAGGTTATTTATTGTCAGTCCTCCATGAAATATGGTAGAAGAGTGAAAGGGAGCAAACCGAAAGATCAATAGCAGTAAAGGACTGACTAGGTGCATAAAAATGAGTAGAAGAACTAGTATTGAAAAGAAAAAGATTGTGATCAGAGGGCATATGCTCTATGGAGCAACCCCTCCCATCAAGTTCAGCACTTTCCTAGAGGGGATGATCCCCATTAAAGTCCTCCAGGATTAAAAAGGGAGACAGCAACTGTACAATGAGAGCATCAAGGGCCAATTGATCATAGATCTCTCCAGGTGACAGGTAGAGAACAAACAATGATGGTACGACCCAAGGAAACACAGATGGCTACGGCCTCTAAAGATGTGTCAAGTGACAAAGACAGGGTGGGTACATGATGATCAACCAACAGTGCCACTGTCTCCATGCACTCATCCATCACACAGACTGTCATTTCTGTACAAAAAAAACTGCCAAAAGGTGACTGAATCAGCAGGTCTCAGAAATGTTTCCTGTAAGGAAAGACATACAGGATGGTAGGAAGCAATCAGTGCTTTGATGTCACCCAGATTAAAACAAATCTGGGTGGGAGAAGATGTACCCAGAACCAAAGGAAGTGGATCTTGGGGTTTGCTGGAATGAATGTTAGGGACAGAGATGTTGATGTTGATTCATCAACTTTTTTAACCACAAAGGTCAAAAGACTTTTCATATGGTTTGAGAGTTATTCTTTTGGAGGCACAAAGAGATCCATCTGCACTCCCACTGCAGTATTGGAATGAAGTGCAGCAGCATATGTCCGAGATGAAGTAGTAGACAGCAACTTTTGAGCCTCAGGGCAAGTAATATTTTGAATCATCTTCAAATGCTGCACCTTTTTTTCTTCTAACCATTTAGGGCAAGAACGAAAGTAATATGGGTGAAAGCCATTGCAACTGATAAAGTGAGGGTCTGTTTCACACTCATAGGCATCGTGGTCCTTGCCACCACAATGAGCACACGTTAAGGAACCACGACATGATGTCCTTGAGTGACCAAAATGCTGACACTGGAAACATCTGAGAAGGCTTAGAACGTATGGCCATACCTTGCAATTAAGATAACCTGTCTTGATGGTAGCAGGTGGATGCAGTAAGGTAAATGTTAAAATAAGGACATTGGGCAGCATCATAATTCCATCTTTGCGAGTGGAGATATGCCTCACTGCAGAAACTCTTTGGGCAGAAAAACCAGTGAGAATCCCTGACTGGGGGATGTTCTTTACACTCCTCTCAACAATAACTCCTTGTGACAAATTCAAACTAGCATGAGGTGTAAATTCAATAAGTATATTCCCAATTGCCTTTAATGCAAGAGGAGTTCACTATGTTGAGATGTGAATGTTTCCACCAATGTTACCAGAGCAAAGCTTTCTAACTTATTTTGAGAGCCAGCAAGTCCCTCTTGTCCCTTCTGAATGTAAAAGGGAGGGATTTGCCCTAAAGGTTTGTCTGAAAGATAATGTAGTATAAGAAAATGAGGTATAGGTGTTACAGATGT
This sequence comes from Tachypleus tridentatus, assembly GCF_004210375.1. NCBI lineage: Eukaryota > Metazoa > Arthropoda > Merostomata > Xiphosura > Limulidae > Tachypleus > Tachypleus tridentatus. The sequence goes on along the minus strand of NC_134826.1, from coordinate 49,709,776 downwards.
TGAAGATTGCTACTCAGAATCTTCAAGATGTGATTATTTACCTATGGACTGTTTTTCACTATTTTATTTGGAAGATCAATAATAAAAAAAAATTTTTCAGTGCCAACTGACCCCACCCATCATGGAGCCCTATGAGGGGATGCACTACAATGCCAAACAAGGACACTACAGCAATGCCAGGGTTGTGTGAGCACTAAACCCAAACACCAGCATCTGATACAATGTCCACAACACTGGTACTTGTTGACCCTAGCCCAAGTGGACCAGCTGAATGACCCAAGGGGGTAACTTCCCAAGGCCGCCCATCTACAGGAATTCAAGGCCAAAGTGGTGTGTTAAGGTTGGACCTCTCAATCACAAGGATCCTCTCCTCCCCTTCATGGATCACCATGCATGGCAAACACATGAGTGAATGTTTAGACCCCAGAGGAGGTAAACTGAGAAAATAAAACCTTCTCTGGAAGGTCCCCTCACCACGAACAGGAATCCACACCGAGGGGCTTTGCATACATTACATGTGCCTCCCCCCTTAGGCACTAAAGCTCCCCTACAAATCACGGGGTCAAAGGGTACCTAAACACAGCACTGCCTTTGTAAGTCCTTGAAGAACAAGGTTAATAAAAATGTTTCTATTTCAGCCAAGTAACTTTAATTCATTGCAACGTCAATTCTGATTCTAAACTGAATATGTTCCTTTAATGTTATTAAAATACCTACATATAGCAATGGTTGTTGCAACTAATATTCAGGTATATCACTGTGTTTCCGTGACATCATTATTTTTTTGCTAAATAAGACCTACTTCAAAAATGCTAAAATTAGTTTGAACCAGATATTTTGCAATTTTTTCATGTTACTTACTCTTGTTTTTCAACTTAATGAAAAGCTTAGAAGGGAGAACTTTCACAAGGATGAACTATAGCAATACACCAGCACATTTTAATGCCAAACACCATACAATGTAGTATACAGTAATCAATAGCCATTCCATACTGACACACATTCAACCTTCACATATTTGGGTCATTCCATGTGTACTCACATTCCCAGTTCATTTCACATATTTCCTTGAAAAAAATTCAAGGAAAATTTTCATTCTGATTTATTCAGTCATGTAGTAAAGCTTTAGGATTTTGCATGGCTGATGGAATCAGAATGAAATTTTTGCTTGATTTTTTTTTTTTTAATCAATGACGTGAACTGGGAAAAGTTCTTTTTTCTGGGTAGAGTTGACCTGGAATGACCCTAATACATGCATATAAAACTTTTTCCTTTTAACACAAAGAAAAGGCTGAAGACAAGAAGTATAGAATTATGCAATAATTCAAACTTACTGTTTGTTACTTGAAAATATCTAGAGACTATATTATCAGAAAAGGTTTCTGTGTTAAACGATAGTTTCAGTTCTTCTAACTCTTCCTCACTTTTGTGCTTGGTAATGTCATTAAACTAAAGGATTTTCCAATCTGTCTGTATCTATAAGTTTACATCAATCAAAATGTTCCACTTTCTATTTTAACAGTAACACTTAAGATTTTGGAAAAAAATAAAAAGTACATTTCTGGCTAGAGATTGCTTGTACTGATAAAAAAACATAACCAGGGTTGCTGCCCACCCCCCACCCCCATCCTTGCTCTTCTGTCATTACAGGAATTCTACATAATTATGCCCACAAGATATTGCTGCCCTGTAAAAATGGACATGCTGTACCCCTTGTTGTACCAGCCCTGTGCAGCTCTTCATTTTTAAAAGTAGCAAAGGCCACAAAAATACTTTAATACAAACCTTTCAAAAAAAAGTATTAGAACAGTGTGTGTACAGTTTACCTGAAGTTTTAATATTATTCTTGCTAAAAATCGAAGGCTGTCTGTAGGATAGTTTGGTGATACATTTCTGATGTTGATACACTCTCTTTTATGATCAATCCAAGCAAGTTTCTAAACAAAAATAAAAGAACTCACACCTTTGTGGACATAACAAACATAATTAATTAAAAATCTATATTGATATCACAAACTTTCAACAAAGTATTAGGTTGAGGAATAATTCATGAGTGTTTTTAAATAATTTCATTCAAGCATTACATGCAAGACTATACAATACTTCAGTGCATGAACACATTACACCCAAAACATTTATTATGATACTTTACTTCATGTAATACCTAGGTATATAGAATGCATTGTTTTAAACGAAATTGCAAGAAATTAAATGCGAAAAGCAGATGGTGTCGAAAATGCTCGATTTTGTCCACTTTACATTCCATTTAATGAGCTGAAAATGAAAGCAAAAATTAAAGACATATGAAAATCAAACACACCATCTATTAGAGCAAAAAATTATCTACCAAATGACATGAAATATTTTGCGAAAGCGTTTCATTTATGAATATATTTTTTTAACTTGAAAAAACGCTCACGAATTATTTCTCAACCCAATACATAATTATTTAAGAAAAAATTAGTTTCATTAAGTCCATACACAAATTGTAGAAACTGTAATTATAGCAACAAAAAGGCCAAAGCTGAGGTCCTCTGTTGCACTTTTCCTCAACAATTAGATAATGATTTTATTAATAGTCACTTTATACATACATGTAGTGAATACAACAATTTTTACAGACAATACTTAAGTTTCACTTTTGTTTTTTGTTGTACTTAATGCTAGCACATGTGTTAACTCTTTGAACCTATAATATTTTGCACATTCTTCCAGAATTATTTTCATGATGTTCTAATAATTGTCATCATATACATAAATAAATATCAAAATGTGTGATCTATTTCTTACATGCAAATATCAAAATGCCTGCATATCTATTCCTAACATTTTTCCACATTTCTTGGTCAATCGTCACCAAACTTGATACAGTGACACAGGATGGCATGAGTGAGAAAAATTATGGGAGGGGAGCTAGACTCCACATCTAATTTCATATTGATAGATTCTTGATAAAATATATATCTTTCTTTTCAGTACTGATACCTTTATGTATTTTATTGCACATTTAATGTTTATTTTCTTAAGAAAAAACAGAAATACAATTTCCTCTCCTTTGTTATAAATGAGTTTGTTCCTTCTTGTCCAATACAGAGGCACTCCAGCTATTTATATTTCTATTCTATTTATAAAAGATGGATAGCATCATTGTTTGGACTAATTTTCAACCAAAGAAATGTAATTGTTATCACATGCTCTCACCATCCAATGGATAAACCATGGTTTTCAGCTAGATGCTTGAAGTGTCCATTCAGGCTTAAGGAGTTAGTCACTAATTACCCCACTATTTTTTCAGTTATGTGACTATCTTCCCAAGAAATCTTATATCATATTTTTGCCCAAATATAGCACAGACTTATTCTACAATTTGTTTTTAATATCTTAAATCTGGAAAAAAAATTCTCACTAGAGTTGTGTGAACTTTTATTTTCTAATTTGATTTTGCAAGAAAATAAAAATATTTCATAGCAGAACATAGAATACAGGTGATGGAAAGTTAACCAAATTCACTCAACAAAAACAAACATTCAAAGTCAAATTATCTGTATTCTTTAACAACCATGTACATATTCAATAAATAATTTTTTAACCAAATTGATAACCTCTCAGACAACTTAATTGTTTGTTTGTTTTGGAATTTCATGCAAAGCTACATAAGGGCTATCTGCTCTAGCTGTCCCTAATTTAACAGTGTAAGATTAGAGGTAAGGCAGCTAGTCATCACCACCCACTGCCAACTCTTAGGCTACTCTTGTATCAACGAATAGTAGGACTGACCTTCACATTATAACACCCCCACAGCTGAAAAGGCAAGCTTGTTTGGTGTGACAGGGATTAGAACCCACAACCCTCAGATTACGAGTCGAATGCTTAACCCACCTGGCCATGCCAGGCCCAGACAACTTAGAATGAAAATAAACTTCCAATATTGTACAACGCGTGGGAATTTTTCATTTTTGAAGTGTGCTCCCTTTGAAAAAGTACATATTTTTAAATGCAAATTTCCATATTCAACTGAACAAGTCTTCCTGACATGAAGTTTAAGAACAACAAGGGACCACTTAGTCCATCTATGCTATTTCCATCCATTAAATTTTAACATATTCATAGACAATACCTATCCTTCAAATATTGATCAAGCCTTCCCTTATATTAACTATATCCACAAAATATGAAAATAACCTATTCCAAACTCCATCTACCCAGTTAGAAAAATAAAGCTGTGTTTAGCAGAAGGCAACTCCTACCTTGTATAAAAGTATACTTGTACCCCCTAGTTCTACCATTTTCACCACTAAGTATGATTCACCAACACTATCAATTCCATTAACAGTTATAAATACCACAAACAAATTATTTTTTTCCCGTTTTGCAAGATAAATCAATCCAGAGATCTTAACTGTTCATATGACAAATTTTTCCATACCATGTATCATCCCAGTAGCTCCCCACTGAACCCTTTCCAACCATTCAATTAGTGAGAAGTTCACAATACATGTCTTTGTTTGAATTTTTCATTTTCAATATAAATATTTTTTACACAACCATAAGTTCATTATTACACAGAAATGTTTGTATAAACTTGTGGTTATGGTGTTATTTAAGCTACAACAAAACAGAAACTTAAAATATTTCAATGTTTTCCCTGAAATGATACTAGGTGAAGTCTTTTAACCCTGAAATGGCAACCATCATCAATCAATGCAGCTACATACAACATTCCTGCTGTATAAGAGTTAATAATTTAAAATATTTAGGAACTTAGATAAATTACTTAATGTTACTGAGTTGTGGAATAATGATGGGTGTAAATGGAAACTTTAAAGAGCAACCAATATTAACTTTATTTTTTTTTTCATTATTTCCCAATAGAAATTACAAACATGAGACTATATTTTCTGAAGTTTAATAAACAGGAAAAGATACATTAAGATTATGTTGGTTACTTTGATTGGCTATTTAACTGAAGAAGATATTATGTTTATGAGGTTATTGTCTTATTTCACCTTCTTCATTCTTATTTTCAAGAAAAAAAAAAGTCTGAAAAACAGATGAAACTCAACTGTATGACCGAGTCAGTTTATTTACATTAAACTACTAGTTTGGGAATATTATTTTCATCCCTAGATTTTCTATAAATTACCCCAAGTTCATGAAAACAAAAGGAAATAAGAATGTGGTAAAAGCTTTACCTGGCACTCTCTGTTACAATAGTAGACATATCTACAAGATGAGCAACTAAAAAACAGTATTGATCCTAGGAACATAAAAACATAATTACAACAAAAAATTAACATTCTTTTTTTATTTATTGTTCTCATTCATTTTATAAATTGTGTGCTAAAGAATTACAGTTTACGTGATTAATTAGGAAAATAACCTTATGGAAAGTCACAATAACTCTCCTTCCTCTACTAATACTATACCTAGATTCAACTCAGTTATAAGTTATTTATTTACTTTGTAACAAATATTACAAGTTTTACATGGTATTCTATTCAAACAAAGCAATAGCTTATAAAATAATTTTATTATCAACAACAATAGAAAGTTGAAGAGTAAATTTAGACAATGTTTTTAAACCATAAAATCAATATATCACAATTCAACCAACATTGTTACTAGCAGTGCTTGATTAATGCACTTTTTTCCCCTTGAAGAAAAAAATATTTATATCTTAATATAATGATAAGATCCACAACCAAAAATACCCAAATATGTAACTACAAGTATTTAAACAATTTCCACAGAAAAAATGAAATGCTTCAATTAAATCCAAAGTGAAGAACAAGTTAAAACATTTTAATAGAACTGGTACAGGTACACTACATATTACTATTTTTTGTCACATTTTTATATTGTACAAATAAATTATGTAAATACTTGATTATGAAACTTCTTTATTAACATTTATAACAGTTGTACCCGAATTTTATGATCAGTAATAACAGTATAAACACACTTGACACAAATTATTTGAAACTAAAATTCCGTTTCCAATAAAAATCTACAAAGGATAACCAACGATAGGTACAATAATTTGAGCAACAATGTATTCCTAAGTTAAAGTCTTTAAGCTGAAATTGAAAATAGAAAAGGTTTACAAGTTTTGACTTTTGTGTTATTTTCGGTAGCCTTGTATGACTAATAAAACGCGGATATTTTGACCTTAGTCACCTCACGACTGGTGTGAACTTAACCAATGTAAATAGAAAATGATTTGCGTGTTTTGACGTTAATCTCACATACCAGAAAAATGAACACTTAAAATTTACTATACTGTATACCCACCCTTGAAAACAAAATTCACAGTGCTTTGTTCGCATATTTTACCTAAAATATACACAAACGGTCGTGAAGACAACAACAAGGATCCTTTTTTATTTTACTCTATTCATTCTCATTACACGAATGCAACTTAAATCTTAATGTTGAATTTCTCTCCCAAATATTAACGCTATTTGACAATATGAAACACAGAACTCACGACAAACCACAAACTTAAACACACGATATATACTGTAATATGGTATGGATATGAAAATATAGCAGTGGATTCACCATACATACTTTCGGATATTAAGGTAAACTTTTGGCATTAAAAGCTTGCAAAATGTTAAAAAATAAAGTATTAAATAAATATATAAAGATAAAATAAAAAGCCTGCACCAGCATTTTGGATTTCTAATGTGATAAACACAAAACAATATTATGTAAGCAAATTGCCCTGAGATGTTAAATTTAGCTGACTGAACTGTAAATGTGCATGACTTATTATGCAAATAAAGGTTTCATGTTCAATATCTTATCAATATATTAATTATGGACTATTGGCTGTTTTAATAAAAATAATAATAAATTCCAAATGTGTATTAAAACCTCAGGACCGTTGTTTTTACTTTAATTGTGCAGGGGCGTTGGCGCATAATTGTATAAGAGGGGTTTTGAAAAAAACAATTAACTAGTCTGGGTTCATCCTCAGAGCCACAAAAGACTATCATTGGCTCAGTGGAATAAATATAATTGGTATGTGCATTCTCTCCAATTATTGAAAGTGGAATTTTCGCGGTACTCCCGTTGTCCCCCCCCCCCCGCCAGCAAATTCTTAGGCAGTTGGACCTATTGATCCCAGCCATATCAGGACACCCGCATCCCCGACTTCAGTTGAGAAAGCCGAACTTTCTTTTAAAACTCAATACCAGTCACGATTTTATCGCGTAGCAATCAACTCAAAATTCCACGGGCGGGATTGAAGAGGAACAAGAACATTCCTGAACACCCCAGTTGAGGAGAGAAGTATCCTGACTTCTCTCTTTTCAAACTAAATCTCTGCTATGAAAGTGTAGTGTAGTCTCCAATCTTTACTTCATTCACATTTGACATACCACATACCTCAGGCTCAGCACCGAATTTTAGTTACATTTTCGACCGCTTCCTCCTCACAGCTTTTCTCTCTCAACAATTCTCTTAGAAATTTCCGCCAATATCATTAACCACAACTACAGCCACTGCCACTGCAGTAATTTATTCCTACTAATAATATACATATTAATCTCACTGGGTAACGTATAACCAACCTCTTTAGCAAAACTTTAAAATCCTTTGAATGTAACAAAAAATTATTGTGAGTGGGAAGAAGGGAGATAACAATATCCCTGACCATCCCAGTTGAAGAAAGATTCTTTCCTTTAAAAATTAAATTATTGTCATGAAAATTTTCGTGTTTTTTTTTTTTTTCTCACGCGTGGGTTAAGAGGAGAAATGGTTCCTGAGCACCGAAGTTGGGAAGAGTAGGCAATATTGCTTTTTCTACTTTCAAACTAGATTTTTCTCAATGTTATTTTTTGAAATTTTTTTGAAATCATGCTACGTACGCCAATAACTGATTTCATACATTCCGTACACCCTTACAAATGTCACCACCACAGGTGAAGAAGAAATTGCCGCTAGTTAATGACGCATGACAATCGGTTGTTTCGTGAAAGAAACTTAACAATTTTTAACCATTATGTTTTGTAAAAAGTATACATATATCTGAAAAAAAAACATTCTTTATTAATAAAAAGGTAAGAAATATGCATTTTTTTTTCTGCTTACAACATATATAACCCTCAAGGCCAGATTAAGAGTTTTATTGGCCCTAGCTTTTCAGCTTGGTCCCCTCGAAACAGACTGTTTTGTTTGTTTTTGAATTTCGCACAAAGCTACTCGATGGCTATCTGTGCAAGCTGTCCCTAATTTAGCAATGTAAGACTAGAGGGAAGGCAGCTAGTCATCACCACCTACCGCCAACTCTTGGACTACTCTTTACCAACAAATAGTGGGGGATTATAACGCCCCACGGCTGAAAGGGCGAGCATGTTTGGCGCGACTAGGATGCGAACCCGCGACCCTCGAAACAGAACTTTTACGTGCAATATACGTTTATAATCATAGTTTGAGGCCCTAGACTTCAGCCCGGCAAGCCCATGCCTTAATCCGGTGTTGGTATTATTAACACTCGCTATGTACACACATGCTATTATTGTTTACAATTATGAATCTGTTAGTAAAATATTTGTTCGTAAAAATAATTAATTATGGGCTGTGATACAGTTATGAGCTCGCTTGACCAATATTATACATTAAGCTATGTATACTGTTTATATAGATATTTAAAATTTTGTTATAGCAAATAAGAAGGTATAAAACACGAAGTATGTCCACATACCATATTATACAAGTGTTACATTGATTCCACGTTTGAAACTGTTTATTGATTAACCATGGGTGAATATTTATCAAGTAGAACTGGTTTTTAGCTAGTAAACCCTAATTACTCAGCAATAAAATCGTACAAAGAAATTGTTGCGGTTTTAGTGCAAATCTACACAACAAACTATCTTTGCTCTGCTTGTGGCATGGAAACAAACCAAATTTTAGCACTGTAAGTCCAAAACCTACCACTGATATATATGAATAAATCAAGGATCAATAACAACTTTACATTATTACGATGGGCCTATAGACCTTGAGATCCACACAAAAACGTTGTTTGTTCACCTAGATGTACAACTACAAATGAAAACAGCCGTTAGCAAACGTTGAGGAAGAAATAAAATAATTTGTTATCATATCTGAACTGGACTTGATATTTTTTACCCAGTAATAAAAAACACATCCAACAAAAGAACATGTAATAATGATATGTTTTAATCTTTCAGCGAGGCTTATCTTTATTAGCAGTCATTTGGTTTCATTCCCATAAAGTTAACTACATTGGTTATTAGTTATTTAAAGATAACAATTTATAAAAGAGAAAATTATGGAAGAGCATAATACAAGTGGTATGAACAAAAATGATGTCGATTATGTTTTAGTATTTAAATTTAGATGTTTTGTATTGTTTACTAGTCGGAGTTTTGACAAAATCTAATGATGAAGTGTAATGCTTCTAAGATTCTAGTGTGCTTAAATATGAGGTGTGCTTGATCTCTCGCGATTTATAAGAGACTTGAAAGTAAATGAATATCCGTGGTGCTTAGTATGTAGAAATCGGCCGAGAAAATAATGGCTGCCGCATTTAGTCTGCTCCTCCATAATGCTTATAAATTACTGTTAAAGTTGAGTTATAGCCTTATCTGAGCATTTAATTGCCATTATCGAGCGTTTCACAGCTTGTATAACAGTAATGTTATTCTGTTTTTGTACTACACCAAATAGCAGCATAAATTATTCTTATATGACGATCCTTTATAACTTTTTTATTTCACAAATACACTTGCCAAAACAGTTTCAGTAAAAATAAATAAATAATAACCTAAACTCATATTCATGGAATCAAAGAAATCAAGACAGATTACGTACATGGTGTTGATGCCTAAATTTAAGAATACCAGTTGTTAATTATCAAAACAATATATCATATATAATAGTCTACTATTCTTCAAATGTTCAGTTGTGGCGAACCTGGAATCTGTGTATGTACTGCATTATACTTCATTGGCCGAGGTCTGTATGATATCCACTGTTTTAATTGCAATGACCTTATCATATGGTGAATTCAACTGTCGGAAGTTAAAAGTTATGTAAATATCCCTATACCATCAGTCCAGCACTCGAGGGTATTTGTAATATCCAGGAGGAACTATTAACTATTCGTTAGCTTCTAATGTTATCCACAGTTATAGAAATTGGTGAAACTGTATGATATTAATAATATATATTATAATTGAATCATAAAGATAAAAGAAATGTATCACTTATCAACCTCCTTCAGTGAAATTGTATAAAGAAAAGAGAGGGAACAAGTAATAAAAAATTTTGCAAACATGAAGTATCTTGTAATAACGTAAATACTACAAGTATAGAAACAGGGTAAGGATGAATACACAAAACCGTACAAAAATCCAATGTACTGTGCCAATCTTACAAGCTTATAATTATATCAGAAACTGCGAGATTGTGCAACACAAATAAATTTAAATGCTTCTATTTAAACCTGAATTCATGCGGTTTACAGGAATTCAAATTTAATTGTGAGTAAAGTTCAGTCTTTAAAATACGTGGCTACTTATACAGTGATTTTTCGTTCTGTGTATTCATTCCTACTTTGTTTATGTAATTCTTTGGTACTGCCATCTTTACATCACAATAAATCTTTGCATTTTTTTTATTACTTGCTGTGTAAAGAAACTAGAGTTGTTGTTGTGGGCTAATTAATCACAAAGCTGAAAAGATGATCACTGAGCTAATCAGTCAGCCATTGAATAATTACTTAGTTATTAAGCCTGTTATTGTATTATCAACTAATTACTTCTCATTTTTGTTGAGTTTGTTCCGTAGGTATAAGATACGACGTAATAAGTGACTGTGTTTTGTCAACGAATGTAAACTTGGAACTTGTAGATAGAAATCAAATAAATAAATTGCATTCATTACGTGGACTTATCTCTACAATGTTTTTACCTAATATTTGTTTGTTATTAAAACACAAAGCTACACAATAGGCTATCTATGCTCTACCTATCATTAGGTATCAGAATTCAGTTTTTAGCATTACAAACCTTCAGATTCACTACTGAACAACCATGAATGGTTTTTACTAAACCATACACTGCGTCAGATTTTGATGGACATCGGAGGGTCAGGTACACTCTAATAGTAAGTTTTGCCCTCTATTTTATTGCTTGCTAGGATTATTGTTTCAAATTTTATGTTTGTTTTCCAACTGACGTAAGTTTTGATACGTTTTATTGTTTAAAACTTATGGTTCTTGGTATTGTAGTTTGTTCGAGTTTAAACCGTGTTGTCTTCAGGTTTTATTTAATACATGTATTTTTCTGGTGAAACTTCCCACATTTACACAATGGGAAGTATCGCCGGTAAATTAAACAGAACCTACTCAACCTGGAAAAAGTTTTGTTTGAATTTTGCGCAAAACCAAAAAAAGACTATCTGCTCCTAATTTAGTAGTGTTAGACTAGAAGAAATTCAGCTAGTCAACGTCATCATCATATTATAACGCTCTCACGAATGACATGCTTAGCGTAACACGGATTTAAACTCGTAACTCACAGATTGCTAGTAGAGGGCTCCAACCTACAAGTCAATGGTAATAAACAACTAACAGTTACAATGAGCGAAATATTTTAATATTATACATGTTATAGCATTTACCATTAAAATTCCTTATTCGAACCTGTAGGTCTTTTAAAGAAGTGTATAATAGCATTTCAACCACAATTTGTTCGCTATATACACTGCTGTCGCCATATTTAGTTCAATACAAAACTCATCAAAACCGCTTAGGAACAAAACAGTTATGATCGGAAAACTTTTTATATAAGCCGTTTGTTATTATTCTTAATATTAAACACAAACTGGAATATATTACGAGACATTTCTATCAAGGAAAATAAAATAAATGCATTTATCTCCACAAGGCATCTTTATTAATCCAATTCTCAGTTATTGCAGCTTAGTCATTTCGAAGGTTAGAAATCTGGTAGGATAACGGTAGTTCCTGACAAAGCTGAAATAGCTAAAGATTCAGGTAATAAAGATATAGATTATTTTATTTACCCTAATATTTGTAGCCGTTTTCTTATGCGCAAATCCAAAACAATGGGCTATCTGCACCTAATCTAATTTTGTATTTTAGCGTTGCAAATAATTGGGAACAAATAACGTTTCGACATCTAATGTATATCTTTTTTTATGTCTCTAAAGCTGAAGTGTCGTATCAACGTCGGCTAGAACGTAAAAGAAATATATTTAAGTGAACTAGTAAATGCAATTGTTCGATATTTTTGTTAAGTATTTAATAATTCTGAACAAGTTTTTTTTTTTTTTTCGGAACATCCAACACAACAGATGGGAAGTTCAGTTTCATCGTGGATTTGTTTTTTTGAAATGATTAAAAAATATATTTTACACACTTGCTTAATTTTCAAGTTGTTTGTTTTCGAATTTCGCGCAAAGCTATTCAAGGGTTTTCTGCGCTAGTCGTCCCTAATTTAGCAGCGTGAGATGCGAGGGAAGGCAGCTAGTCATTACCACCCACTGCCAACTCTGGGGATACTGTTTTATCAACGATCAGTGGGATTACCCGTAACTTATAGCGCCCCCACGGCTGAAAGGGCAAGAATGTTTGATGTGACGGGGATTCAAACCCGCGACCCAGAGATTAACGAGTCGAACGCCTTAACTACGTGGCCATGCCGGACGTTCTCAAAGTTTCCTTCTGAAATGATTCGATTTGTCGGTATCTTAAATGCTCCTTCTACCACATATAGTACGAAAAAATTTGACTTTTTTTTCCTTTAGTTATTATCTTGTGAATTTCGCGCAAAGCTACAGTATGGTTATTTACACTAGCCATCTCTAGTTTAGTAGTGTAAGACTAGTGGGAGGGCAGTTACAAGTAGAGAGTCTTAACCACGAGGCCCTGCCGGGTGGCGAGAGACGTGAATGTCATCCGAAGAGCCTGACAACTTTAACAATTACCGACAAGAGAAATAAATATATACGAGAGAGCGCAGTTACTTTTTCTGGTGCAGTAAGTCGAACGAGTTTATGAAGTGTAAAATGACACTCAAAATTATCAGTTGATATGCTCTTAATTATGCAGATTAATAAATTTTATTTTTATATTATTTCCTGTCTTGTAGATATGCTTGAATAATTTATATATGATGGTCAACGTCTCTCACAGGTTTTATTGTGTTTGTTTTTTTTAATATCCATTCGTAACACCTCTAATGCTTAGTGTTTATTTTTGCTCTCATTTTATTACTACAAACTTTAGGTTATTGGAATGGAATAAATTAATTTAAGATAGTACCTATCAGCGTTGGAAAAAAATTTTTTAATGCAATTTATCAATTATATTAAATATCTTGAGCTCTGTAAAGAAAGAATGAAAGGCTTAAAAAAAATAAATCTTTATTTTTTTTGTAATTTACATTAAAAACAAATTAATTTGATTAGAATTCAATTGGAAAATGTTTTCCCACAACTGGAAGTTTACAAAAACAACCTTCATATTTCGGTTTTTCAATACACATTTCAATTTAAGCCCTTAAAGCCAGATATAAGAAATGAAAAAAGTTAATATAGATAATATAGTTAATTTGTATAAATGTTTTATGAAGGATACCAATATTTAACTATTCATTGAAACAAAAAACTACTGAACAAGTTAAATCACCTCAACCAAAACAAAAATTACTTTTTATACCTACACCTCTAATACATTATTTTACTAACATCAATCAAAATATAATAAACAAGACCTATTCATAATATTCTCAGAGGAAAACATGGAACATACGATTGTTATTTGCATTTAAAAACACGAGTTTTTCTTTATTTTAAAATAACTAACTGCCATGGAACTGAATAAATATTACGTTGGAAAATTTTAATGATTATTTATAAAAACATTTTATTACATCCTGCTATTTACAAATCCTAAAATTCGATTAATTTTTAAAAATTTGATATCAGGTTTCAACTTTAAATTCCTTAAAAACGAGTAAGTACAAATATTTATGCTAAAGTTTCAACAGTTTTGATATGTTTATTTTTAATTTCATGCAAAGCGCTAACTGTCCCTAATTTAGCAGTGTAAGACTAGAGCGAAGGCAGCTAGGTCATCACCACTCATCCCAAATTTTTGGGCTTCTCTTACCAAAGAATAGGGGGATTGACCGTAACATTACAATGCCTCCACGGCTGAAAGGGCAAACATGTTGGGTGTGAGGGGGATTTGAATCTGCAATCTTCAGATTACGCGTCGAGTGCTGGGCCTGAATAATTTTGAATTTAAGAAGAAATAACATTCATTATAAAACAATATTAAATAGCAACAAAATTTCAAAAAACAAATATAGATATTTCCTGTGTAAACTGAAAATTATATACTTTATGAAATGATCAAAAGAAAAAACAAATTAACATGAAACTTAACCATTTTTATTTCACAAATCTGTGAATAAAAAGCAACAAACTACACATTATTTATAAAGAATATTTTGTATTATGAACACTTAAAAGTTTAGTTCTACAAAAAATACTTTTCTTTAAGTTGCAACAGCTATGTAAGAGTTGTTAGTTCTCAGTCACATGTATTCTTATCTCCACAGACAAATCAAGAAAGATAATAGTGGACTTCAACACTAAAATAACTAAATGCCATATCAATCATAAAACATACATTACAGTTGTATTTTTATAACATTCCAATATTTTGTATTAAACATTTTTTTCACCAGAGTGTAATATTTTGTTTTACTAACCATGTACCAAATACATTTTATGCAATTTGCATTTATTTGAGATCTACAAGAAATCTCAATTTCTTTGTAATTTTAATGACAAACTTTTTTCCACTCAATAAGAAAATTTCCCCAATTTGAGGAAAAGTTAATTTCTGTGAAATGTGCATCAACATACAATATGTTAAGTCGATACTGACATCAATCACCTGCAATGTCAGTACAGACTGAATGTCAATATTTTCTCATCCTTTTCATCTTTTATTGCACAAAGTACATATTTTAAACCTAAAATCGAAGCTCATTAATATTGTGTGCAAGACACCTGCACTTTACATGAGCATTCACAGCACACTCCAGTTGTTTCTTTCTTCAAATAGTAAAAGAGGAAATATTTCTGCATGCAAGTTGCTGCATTAATTAGCCTTCTTGTGTATAAAATTTAAGTTTTTCTTTTAGAAGCAATAGATCCTATGTAAAACAACTGTTCTGTTCTACATGTAACCTTCACATTTGTTTATCTCATGACAACTTCAAGTCACTCCAGGATTACCCAAAGGTAACTATGTCCTTTACAGTCATAAGTATGTGCATTTACCAAATTACAAGTCTTTAAAAACACATACTACAATAGAGAGCAACTGTTACTTACAAGAAGCTGTTTTTCTTTGGAAACAATAAATGCATTTTTCTTTCTCAAGATGTGCTTTTCAAATGATATTTGTAGAAATGCAAGAATAGCTATATGCAAATACAAAAAACTTGTACTATATGTTGCAAAAAAGTGAAATATAGGTACACGTGAACAATGGTTTGTTTTTGTCAGGCAGTGACACAGGAAATTTAGTATTATTTTATATTGCCGACAAGACCTTTCAATCTGTAAAGCGAACCAAATGAAATAACGGACCTTTCATAGTCTAGAAAAAAAATAAATAAAAATTATACCTGCAAGACTGAATCACAAAATAAAATGATGAAAAAAAACAGTAATGTTAAGTTCCTTTTACTTGATTTTTTTTTTGTTCACTTTTAATTGCAAGTTGGAATGTTTATCGTTAATCATAGTTGAGAGTCAACGGGTAAATATTGCATTCTGCTGTTGTGGATATACAGTAATTATTTACAAGTTTGGGTTTCAAACCTATTTATTTTGTTCAATTATGGTCACAGTAAAACCCACATACCCTTAGCTATAGTTCTAATGGTCATAACACTCTTAAAGTCAGTGTTTTAATCTCAAAAACAGCAAAGACTTAAGCACTCAAGTAACTTCAAATGTTACTGATTGTCAAAGTTCAGTTTACTAATGTTAAGACTATTCAGTTATTGTGAATACTCAAATTATTACTATTTACTCCTTTTGTTTAATTTTTTAAAATAAAATTAAAAAAACACACTAGTTGCATATTCAAAACAACAAAAGTGTTCAGGATCAAAAACTGTTATATAAACACCCCTTAGAGCAGTAGAAAGCATTCTGCTTTTTCCTATACAAGCAAGGGTTAAAGCATTAGATTATTACAGAAAGGATTTTCATTTTTGATTACCCTCTTAATTACTCCCATTATTATATAACAAATGTCCAAATTATAAATTCACTTTTGCTAAAATGCACATAAAAATAGTGTTGAATTTAATGAAAGACCAATAAAAACATGAAAAAATAGTACTAATAAAGCAATAAACATGACAGTGATTCGAGTGATGTATTACTAAAAACTGTACCAGTGATTGCAAAAGGTTGAATAAACTGTTAAGATCATTTAGTAATGGTTACATGCATGCAACTGAATTAAGTACAATTTTTTTAGAACAAAATGTTATCAAACACCGTTAACTACACATTTGGTCTGACAAGAAAGTTCCGGATCAATAACTGCTAGAACACCCCCAACAAGGTGCAAGCTTCCCGTTACCAATACCTGTAACTGTGAAGCTTTCATTAGTTTAGGTGGAAGAACCGTGTGTTTAAAGTCACCGAGTTCACTTTGAAAATTAGTTTCACGACCCTGAGATAACCAACATAAGGCATCCAAGATGCAAGGGAATATGATACAATCCATGTCAATATTAGCATGAATGCTAGATGAGTGATATTCTGAGGTACTGGGATTAGCAGCTATCTTCTCTTCTCTGATACTGCTCAGCATATGACACCAAACTTTCATGTTTACCTCACATTGGTGCATCTCTTTTTGTGGGTCAACTGTGAAGTTACTTTGATCTATGATAAGAAAAAAAGAAAAACAAAACTAAACTAGAGCTTTGAAATGCATATATAAAATGTGATAAATCTGAGACTTTAACATGTTCAGTGCTACCAGTGGTATTAATAATTCCTAATCCTAGTTCAAAAACAAAAAAGTGGTAAGCACTATGTTTAATTAACTCATTAAAGCTACTTTTAATATGTGACCCACAGGTATATCCATAAAAGTTCCTAGTGACCCATCAGTAGGTCACAAGGCAGCAAACATTAAATACTTTTCAGATATCAGTTAATAGTTCAGTTTTAAAAATTCAAATCAAGCAACTCTAGATTGACAACATTCATAAATCACCATGTATATAATTTTATAATGCATTTGAATTTAAAACAAACAAGTTTTAGATTTTAAATTTTAAAAAATGTTGAAAATGAAAAGTAGGCTTAACCAGATTTATGTGCGCTACTATAAGTACTGCTGAGACTTCTTTCCTATGTATGATCCGTTCTCTTAAAAAGTCTTTACATGCAAAAAGATTTGGTTAAAAAAAAACAAACAAACTTACTCACCTGAAGCACAGTCTTTGGTTATGAAAACTTTGTTTGGACAAAACACTGCTAAGTCAAAACATTTAGCAGTTAAGGGAGCAAGGAGTGTTTCAGCTTTTCTTTCTCCTGTACAGTTAAATAGCAACACCCTAAATACAGAACCCCTATAATAGAAGAAAAAAAAACAACAACATGTAGTAAAAAACACACCAACACTGATAAACTGTAAAATATTTTTTTTTATGTCTGATAAAAGACAATTAAACAAAAGGGAAAAAAAAAAAGGCATACTAAAATAAAGTGACACACTGAGAACTAAACAAGTTATTATAATAAGAAAAACACACTTTGTTTGCTTCTCTTCATTTGTACATTCTTCCCTGAACCAGCGAATACAAGCCTCCATACTTTCCCCTGTGTGTGCTCCATCAAGATAATATGTGATGGAACCTTCTCTCAATACTTGAAATCTTCCTGGCCAAACACACTGCTGTAAACCTGGAAAAGGATAATACTTGATTTAGCCCAGTTAACCCTTTCACTACTGGTTAAGGATTAAAAGGTCATGTCATCACATTTGTTGACTTGCATTGAAGTTTTTATTGAACTCCTATTTTATGAATATAGGTCAGTAAGTTTGAAATCAAATTCTGAATTAAAGTTAAACTTTAATATTATGAGTTAGTTTCTTAATTTAGAAATAAATATTAAAACAACACATCTAAATATAGATTTTTGGCAAGTCATTGGTATACTGAATGTAGCACTGTTTAAAATTAGATGTTTGCAATGTTAAAATACTAACTATAATTTCATACAAAACTGGAACTCAAATTAATAATATTGATAAGTACAAATGTAAAATAAGAACATTATATCTTTTTATTTTGTTAAGATATGGGTTATGAATTGAATTGAAAACAGTGACCACTTTAGACTCTTTCCATTTTTTGAAACAGTCCCTTACATACTCTCACAACAGTATAGAACGTGTATAATTAATCAACAGCTTAGAATGTCACCCATGTGGTTCTCTCAGCTATTTTAATTTTTAAAAGGCTACCATGTTCTTTTAATTCACATTTTAGAGGAGGTAGGTGGGTCTTTAGTCTGCTCGAAGTTTCATATTTTTTAAAATCTAAATACGCCCTAATTACTAACCTTAATAAATTATAACAATTCTATGGTATCAGTGTAGTTATGATTTTTTTGGTTATTCAACTGTATATACAAAACCTAAAAAGAAATTTTGTTTGATATACTCCATGTATGTAACTTTAAAAGACTTCACAATTTGTGTCCAGCAACAACCAAGCACAACAGTTGTAGCTAGAAGAGAATTGTTTGCTTTACCTTCTTGATTTATTGTTTTATAATTTTCAGAAAAATAACCTGAATTTATTTCCAAATAGTAATAATCATGCACGCACGCATGCACACAATGTATAATAATTGAAAAGATTGAAAATTATAAAATACTAGTCCATTAAAACACAGCCAAAATGGGGAAGACTAAAGGGTCAGTTTTATATCACTGGATATATAACATGAGTGCATGTGCACTGCATAAATGCCAGTTATGTAATGTTGGCTATGCATGACTAGAAATACAATATAATAAAAATATGTAAATTATATATAGTTATGAAACTTGAGCTATTTAGACTAAACATTTCTACTTTTGTGGTGTGATATGTAGTGATTCTAGCACAAAAAAGCATAATTCATATCTATTTCCTTATGATGCAAGGTTGGTCAACTCACACACACCACATACTTAGAGCATGGAAAATAACAAAAACTAAAAAAGTTTTCCTGAAAACAAACATTTGAAATGCATTTAGGAAGTTCTAGAGATTATGCAAACATCTGGAGAATTCTGGGAAGAAGAATAGTATTTTTAATCATAACATGAAATCACTTTGCACTGACTAGTAATGAAACAAACTCAAATATTTTCAAACAAATATTCAGAAAAAATATTTCATTAAAAATTCCAATTTTTTGTGAACAAAAATATTTACCAAAAGTCTATCAAATTTTATAGTGCAAATAATTAACGTGTGCAAAGGTGTAAAAGAACTCATCTATGTCATATCAAGCCCACAGCAAAAGGGTTAATAATACAGTTTTTTTTGTTGGTTTTTAGCGACTGTTTCAGGAAACAACTTTGCACACGTAGATAAGTATAAACACATTTAGGTGTATTTTAGAATATTCATGAACAGTAGAAAAAACAAACATTCTTAAATTTCACTTAATGAGCTTCCTCTTTCTTTTTATATATAGAATTAAAAGTTGTTCTGCACATTTTAAAACTTCAGCTGGTACAAGAAACCTGAAATCTCCTTACAATTATGGTATCATAAAAAGGTGCCAATTTCTGTGCAGGTACAAGATAAATTTGCTTAATATCTGGAAATTTATGCAGTAGCTCTGTTTGTGGACTTAGCTGAAATTTAAGCTTACGTAAGAAAGTATGAAAACTGGACAAATTCAATGGAAAAAAGTGAATAAACTATTTATGAACAGCAGCATAGAGGGGGGGAAAAAAAGTACAAACTCAGGGTACAGGTTTTTTGGGTTTTTTTTCCCCCCCCATTGGGACAAACTTCTTTAGGACTACACAGGTAGAACAGAGAAAGAACAAATAGTTCAACGATGGAAGAAAAGTTGCATTCTGCATCTTATAAATAGCATTACCATGCAACTGGTCATTCTCCAATAGCAAGTTGACACCTGCCAACTATTCTACAACTCGAAAAAAGATGTTGCAGCACTTACCCCCTTAAACAGGGTAATGTTAATTACAACATCCCCCACGCAGAATAGATATTTGCTACATAGAAATAAAGGCAACTAGAACAAGGCCACTGCAGTGTTTTCCTGGACCACAGTTACAATAAATCTGCACAGAAACTAAATGAAAAATATTTTAACTTCTTATAATCATAAAAAGGGTAAACATAACATACCTGTATATTATGCACTTACCATTAGAAAATGGAGGTATTAGTTTAAATGGTATGGCTAGTGGTGGAGTAAGTGGGTGATAGTTCTCCATATCTGTTAGAAGTGGTGGAGTTTTGATGGTTCCATCAGGAACTAGTAACTGTTCTGCTAAAGACAGTTATTAACATTTTCATTCTTAAATTTCAAACTGTGATTTAACAAATTAGAGAGCAAACAAAAATAATTTTTAAACTCCAGGCATAAGGTATTTAAGTCACTATTAAATGTTTCTATTAGTTCCAACTTCTGATAAAGAAAACAAATACCATGATTTGTTAGATTTTCTAGACAGTAAAAATTATCCATCATTTACTATTATTTTTCTTTTTATTAAAATGTCATGACATAAGACTGATTGACTTAGATATTAATTTTGTTTATTTTACGAATGAACATTTCATGGATTGTTTAGTTTTTATTATAAGAGTTAAAAGCAGATGAGTATTGGAAGTTAAGTTTGTAACTCGTTGATATAGAGAATATAGTGAGCAGATATGTTAAGAAATACATAAATAGTACAAGATGAAAGGGAGAGCAGCAGACAGACAAGAGCAGATGAGAAAGTTTTGAAAAATAGCTCTGTCAAAGTAAAGCGAACTACATGTTAGGAAAACTACCAGTAGAAGGAAAAAAAAAGTTGATTTCAAAGAGAGTTCTAAAGTAACTTTGACATATAGACAGACAATTCTAGGAAATACAAGAGAAGAAAAGGGAGCAAATAAGTTTAAAAGTACAGGACACAACTGTGGCAACTTGACGATAATGTGAGTGAACTTTATTTAGATAGTTTGGCCTGTTAACTAAAATTCTAAAAAATTACTAAATGGGCCCAAGTGGACTTTTGACAAGGGGAAGATTACATAATTAGTGTTTATGATATGCCTATAAATTCCACAGTGTGAAGAATTTGTTGCAAGTATGTTTAACTTCTTCCAAATATATATTTAGAAAATAAGTGAAGTGCATGCTGTCCATTCATCACAGAATTTGTCTCAAGTTACAGACACCTTCTGTAGAAGGATAAGCCCAACACAGTATATTTATACCACTGAGAAATATGAAAAAAGCCTTTTTTATTCTGACAATTGAAGGAAAGAATTAACTTCTGATAGGAATATTCAGAATACAGCTAAATTTACCTTTCCCAGTCATATCTAGTCAATAACATTTACTTTACAAAAAAAACTATTGCTCTACTTATGCAGTTATCAATTGAAATGATATTTTTACAAATTGTTTAAATAACACAATATAGAATTATTTATACAAAATATTAAAATCAACTCACTTCCATATTTATTTCTTTGATTTAACCACATTTTTGTTAATTGTAAAGCCAGTGAAGCATTTACACTCTGAACTGCCCCAGGTATTCCAAGCTTGAGTGAATGTGTTGACCATTCGTAGGTCTCCATTGGTGGAACGACATGCAGGGAACACTATAAAAATATATTAAACTGATTAAATAAATTACACAAGAAATTCAGCGACACACATAGAAGGAGTGATCCCTTAGGTAAGAAGCCCATAACATGAACTTGCAATCTCTTTAGGTTTATATTTAATATTTCAATAAATATAATCTAAATCCTATTCGCTCTTCTACTAGTAACAGTAGACTGGATAGCTTGAAAGTGGGGTCAAACTGAACAAGTACATTTCTCCCATAACACTGTTTAGGTTATTCCCTTTATAATTATACTTAATTTATGATACACCACATGCACTACCTTGCATATCTTATAACTGGTATCTACTATTTATTCACCCAACTCACCAAATATAAATATTTTTTGTATCGCAGCATCACCATCTGTCTCACAGTCAACAACATCCAAAATTTTAATATTATCAGTACATTTAAATGCTTCATTAATCATTTCTTCTTTTATCATTCATACAAGTCAAACAGAGCAAAGGTTTCCATGACTACAACCCTAGGTACTCCACTTTCAACACTGATCCCTTTCGCTGAACTTGTAACAATTCTCTGCTTTCATCTTTCATGCAATTTTGCAATCCAATGGGCAAACTAAATTCCCAATGCTTCAAGAGAAATTTTTAACAAGCCTTTTCTGTGGCACTATCAGTTTCTGAATATTTAGATATACCAAATACACACTTTTGCCCTTACCTACACACAAGAATATCAACAATTAGAAATGCAAGATTTTCCTTGGTGACATCATGTATGTTATTCAACAAAATGTTAAACTTTTAGTTAAATGAATTTACAAAGAATTATTTAAATCACACTTTCACTAATAGGCTTATAATTATTTGGAAAGTTTATAAAAAGTCCTTTGGAAATAGGACTAACATTAGAGAACTTCTAATCTTTTGATGCCTGCCCATTACTCAATAACTCAAAAAAATAATAGCAAGCAATCCATATAATTTCATTAACCTTCTTCAAAACCCTTGGGGAAATATTATCTGGTCCAGGAGCCTTGTTTCGTTTGTTTTTTTTAACTTCTCATTTTTTTCTTAACTAGCTCATAATTAGCATAATCAATCATCTTGTTTGTCCTTATTTTAATCTAATAATTATCCAGAATGTAGAATTTAAATTTTCATTAAAACTAAACAAGTAAATTTAATAACCCAGCCATTTTATCATATGTTCTACTAGTATCTTTACACATGTTTAAAAGAAATTATTAATTTATGTTTTCATCCCATCTTTTTGTCATATATAATCTCTTGACTGCCTAATGTTCTGTCTGAATAACTCTTGACTTTTAAAACCTAAGTACTTTTAAAAGGTGGACCTTTCTTCTTGATGGGCAAACTGGGAAAACCCTGAAGAACATTTCTTGAACCTGCATTTTTTTTAAACATCAAGAATCTTTTGATTTTTACATCCCAAAGTCTCCCATCATATTAGTAAATTTAAGGGTCTTAAAATTTATGCTTTTCATGATGAAATACGGTTTTGCATTAAATAATAAAATACATTGAAGTTTTAATAGATGTAATTTTCTCTCATCTATCCATGCAAATAATGTAAATTAAAAACTTTCTTCAATGCAAAATACCCCCTGGTGGCTCAGCAGTATGTCTTCCGACTTACAATGCTAAAAAATCAGGTTTCAATACCCATGATGAGGAGAGCACAGATAGCCCATTGTGTAGCTTTGTGCTTAATTCAAAACAACATCAATGCAAAATATTTTCTTAATTATCTAAGTTCTTATAACATTTTGCAAAATTTTAAAATTCTGATCTATAAAAATAACTTATAAAGCATTAAACATAAAATTTTCACACAAAATGTTCTCCAAGAGACAAAATGAAACAAGTCATTACTTACTCCTACTTCTAGTGCTCTCTGGTGAAGAACTGGCAAAGCACCTTCCATTTGTGGAACAGTAAATGCTGGAATATTAGGTTTAAAAATTCCAGCTTTCTGAAAAGCAATCTTCTCAATTGAATCTCCAAGTACACCAATGTGGTCAAACCCAAGTGATGTCACACCAACAACAACTGGTTTTCTCAAGACAAAAAAAAAAAAAAAAAGAGAAAAAGAACTTACACACCACACACCCTATTTACATCCCCCCCACTTACATAATTTATAACAAAATAAAAAAAAACAAAACACCCACTTAAATAATTTACAACCAAGACAAATCTAAAAAGGCAGTGATAAAAATACAATTTAAATAATGTATATTTATAATTTTCTCAGTTATTTGTTCGTATCAAAAATAAGCACTTACATTAATAGTTAATATGCAGTGTAAGAGCTCACATAAATATTAAGTCTAAAAACTTCTGGTTAGACAACTATTACTTGTCCACAGGAAATCTTAAGTACAAAAAGATTAAATATTCCTCAAATAAACCATCTCAAAGCTCTTAACTTTCGGTTGGAATATATTATTTACTTTCATAATTTTACTCAGTTGACAAATTCACCCACCTAACCTAGAAATAATCAACCATTAAAATGCTGTTTAATAGACAATTTGGCACTAGGTTTAATTTCACTGTATAGCTTATATAATTAAAAGCATTTAATCTTTAAAACTTACCGAATAACATTCGTACAATCATACAAGCCACCAACTCCTACTTCAATAACTGCAACATCCACCTATAATGAGCAAACTATAAAAAGTACTGAAATCTAACAAATACAACACATTAGATTCTTATGGAATTTTCTCTTATAAATAGAACCATATATTCTTCATTTTAACAACAGAAAACACTATTAAAGATCTGTATTACACACATCAAGCTTTATACAAAAGTGTTACCATTGTTAACTGCAGCCAAATATCAAACTACTTAAGTATGATTTTTGCAAATTAACAAGAAGATATTTATCTTAAAATTAAAGAACAGAAATTTTGCTTTCAACATTCTACAACAGTAGTTCAAGTAGGTTTAAGAACTTTAATGGATTTCAACTGCCTCTTCCTACTGAAGGAGACAATGTTCCAGGTTCTATGTTTAGGCCTTCTTCTGGTCCATTAAAGTTTGAAAGACTGTTTACTCTCCCTAAAGTTCCACTGAAATGAAAGTAGTTCAAGTCCACAGTTAGGGTCTGTGTTCTCCAACTAACATTTATTTATTGTTAACAGTCATTAAGATTAGTGATTAAACAACTATTTAATATATCAAATATTATTACTATCTAATTTTACTTGTTATTACTATAAAGATATTTTTGAATCACTAACTCAATAGATGTATGCATGGTTATAATTAAAATGTCCTGGAATTGCCAAATTGAGATATTACTGGGATTATAGCTAAGCATACCTTTATAAAAAGGTATGCCATTTAGGGTACCTAAATGATGAAATATAATATCGGTAGAGTATATCTAATTAGCTTTACTGGTTGCTAGATTCATTGTTAGCTTTGCTGTATGTACATAGCTTCTCCGATTAAAATGAATGTTAATTCTAAAGCATGTTTGAAGTATCAGTGATGTGGCTTGTTTGAATGATATCTTGTAAGAAACCGCACAGCACTTAACTGGCTGCAGTAAGGGAGGTCAAATATCTGTAAGAAATGAGTATTTTCCCAAAATAAATGTGCACATTTAACAAAACTGACATTGTAATTACATCTTTACCTGAAAAAAATACTGTTTGGAGTCTATTGAAAAGATCAATGTGTGAAAATTGGAGAAACATGATTGATTGATTTAGTGTTTTATGGCACAAAGCAGCTAGGCTATCTGCGCCAAACGTCCGGTTAAAAGGTAAAAACAAATTAAATGTAGTAAAATACAGAAAAAGAAATGAAGGTAAAACAAAACATTGAAAAACAGAAAAAAGCATAAAACCAATGTTGACACCTAGTTTACAATGTTAAGAGAGAAAGCAGAGTAAACGAAGTTGTAAAGTACTTACTCTAGCAAAATGGTAATGATCATAACCCACCAGGAAGACTAACAGGTATGTACAAGAACCACCGTCAGTCACCTGAAGTTGGCCTTTCCAGTCCTGGTTCCGGGTTACGAGTCATTATGGCCAGTACCAAAGGGTAAAGTAATAAAAGTTTAAAAGACATGCAGCAAAACTGGAAAAACAACTCGCCAGGTAGTTCAAACAGTAGAGTTAGGTCACCTGATATTGGTCTTTCCAGTCCTGGTGTTTAGTTATTTAATGTTCTGGCCATTTTTCAATGTCAAATTGAACTAGAGAGAATGAAACTGAAAAAGGGAAACACAATTAAAAAGGTGTAATGAATAAATATCCAACACTTAAATGAGATTAAAAAAATTAATGACCTTTAAAAAACTAAACTTTATCAAGGTGGACAGTGTCACCATCACCAATAACTGTCCAATGGGACAGATAAACCCTGGGAAAAAACGTTTAAAATAATGCCATCATTCAGAGTCGTAATGATGACAAGAAAGTAAAATGTGGCTTACAGTGATTTGAGTGTTACACAAACTACACACTGGTGCAACACTTCCAGATAAAAGAAAACGATGACTTGAAAAACTGTGATCAATGCGTAGTCTAGTTAGAACAACTTCCTCCTTCCGAACTTTAAGGAAGCTAGATGGCCAAAGCCCAATTTAGGGTTTGATTTGAAAAAGCTTTTTGTCGTGTTGCTCACTTCAAGTGGACTGCCAGCTGGCAAGGAGCCAAGCCTTGAATACAGGACCATAGTCCATGTGCAGAATAAGCATAGTGGTGATAGTGCCGGAACAGATAGATTTAGCTGCCGTGTCTGCAAGCTTGTTCCCATGAATACCAACATGGCCTCGTATCCAGAAAAACTGGATAGAAGTAGATGTTAATGAGAAATGGGCCAGTCGGTTTTGAATATCAGCGAGAACAGGATTGAGCCAACGTGAAGCAATTCCAGGCCAGTAGAGAACTAAGCGAGTCAGTATAAATAGTGCAGTTGGAGTACTCCTCAGCTTCAATATGATCCAGGCCAAGAGATATGGTGTACAGTTCAGCAGTGAACACAGAAGCTGTAGAGGGGATTCTGCGTGCAACCACCGAACTGCAGCAAACCATGGCAGAGCCCACTGAATTACCTGATTGAAACCATCTGTATAAATTGGAATGAAATGATTGTTTGAAAGATGTTCATTAAATAAAAGACTGTACTTCCAATCTGGAGTATCTGCCTTTCTCAGATAACTGAAAGAAAGGTCACATTTGGGGGCTGTAATGAGCCATGGTGGGATGGGCTGACCTGTGGAATCTGCAATGTTATCCAAGGACAGACCCAATTCATCCAATTGCATCTGGATGCGAAGGCCAAAAGGAGCAATGGCAGATCATTTGTTCTGAATAAGTACAGCCCACTGAGGAAGGAAAACACATCCCCAGGTGGGATGCTTTGGTAAGGAACGAAATTTCAAAGTATATAGTAAAGATAGTTACAAACGGCAAAGGTGCAGAGAAGGTTCATGAGATTCAACGTATAAGCTTTGAACTGGAGAGGTGCAGAAAGCCCCAGTGCAGATTCAAAGTCTTTGGTGATGAATGGGGTCCAGCATCTGGCAAAACCATAGACCATTGATCCATAGTCGAGTTTTGATCGAATAAGAGCATGATATACCTTTAACATAGAACATCGATCTGATCACCAAATGGCAGTAGAGAGAACACGATGTTCAGTGCTCTTGTGCATTTGACCCGTAGCTGCTTTAAGTGTGGTATAAAGGTCAGCTTACAGTCAAAAGATAAGCCCCAAGAACTTGGTCTCAGGGACCACTGGCAGCAAAACTTCACCAACATGAAGTTCAGGATTAGGGTGAATACCCTATTGATGACAAAAGTGCATGCAAAGGGTTTTAGAGAGAAAAATTAAAGCCGTTCGCCATAGTCCACTTCAGTACACGATTGAAGGCAGTTTGCAGTTGCCGCTCAATATCCCATGTTCGACGACTGACACGAGATGACAAAGTTGTCGACATACAGCCCATTTGCAATAGAGAGGGAGAGTTGTTCAGTGATAGCATTTATCTTTATGCTGAAAAGTGTGAGACTCAAAACAACCCTGAGAGACTCCAAGTTTGTGTAGAAAAGAATGGGAAAGTGTTAAACCCACATGAACTTGGAATCTTTAATAAACATGGGTAAATGGCCATGTAACCCATATGTATGGAGGTCTCGCAAAATGCCATACCTCCATGTTGTGTCATAAGCCTTCTCAATTTCAAAGAATATTGATACAAGATGTTGGCATTTGAGAAAGTCTTCTCTGAGTGATGTTTCAAATCACATTAGGTGGTCTGTGGTGGAGTGTTGTTGTCGTAACTCACACTGGGTGGGCAAGAGGAGATTGTTTGAGTCGAGCAACCAAACATGACGAGCATTAACCATCCTTTCTAAGGTCTTACAGAGACAGCTCGTCAAAGCAATTGAACAGTAGTTTGAAGGAATCTTGGGATCTTTCCTTGGCTAAGAGAAAGGTAAATTAATAGCCTGGCACCAGGCATCAGGAAAAACAAACATTCTCCTGCCAGATCTAGTTAAAGACAATTAGAAGGACATCAAGAGAAGCAGGAGATACATGGTGCAGCATGTCATAGTGTGCATCATCAGGTCCAACAGATATACTGCCAGACCAATGAAGAGCCATTTTCAGTTCCAGTGTAAAGGGACAATTATATTCAAAGAGACAGTCTCAGTTCGAAAAGAAAGAGATGAATGCTCTGTCCGAGTCTTGATGGCCAAGAAGGTGGAGGAACAAGCAGAAGTGCTCGATACCCAGTGAAAGCTTTCACCTAGAGTATTAGCAATGCTCCAGACATCAGCCACCTCCTGACCATCAGAGAGTAAGATCGAGAGGGGGACAGAATTGTAGTGCCCACCAACCTTTTGAATCCTGTCCCATATGACCTTAAAACTAGTGGTAGAAGATATGCTAGTTGTGAACTTAATCCAAGATTCATTCTGGCTTTGATGTCTTACCCACCTAGCATGTGCTCAGGCCCGTTAGAAAGCGATGTGATTCGAAAGTGTGGGATATCTACAAAAAGTAACCCAGGCCCATTTTTGAGCCTTCCATGCTAAGTGGCAAGCAGGATTCCACCATGAACGAGGATATCGTGGAAAATGTGTCAAGGTTTTAGGATTACACTGAACAGCTGCTTGTATAATACACCCACTTACCACTGCCACATAGTCATCTATTGATAGCTGATTCACGATGGTGGGATCAAGTTCTGCGACAGCAGTGAAAGGGGACCAGTCTGCCTGATCCATCTTCCACCAGGGCACGCAGGTAGGGTGGCATCAACCACGGCCAGTCTCTCAAAATGATCGGAAAATGATCACTGCCTAGCGCATTATTGTCAACCCTCCATGAAAAATGGGAGAATAATGAAGGGGAGCAAACTGAGAGATCAATAGCAGTAAAGGACTGACTAAGTGCATGAAAATAAATGGAAGAACCAGTATTGAAAAGAGAAAAAGGTTGTGATCAGAGAGCATACGCTCCACAGAGTGACCCTGCCTATCAATAACAGCACTTCCCTAGAGGGGGGGGGAGGATGATGACCATTAAAGTCCCCCAGGATTTAAAAGGGAGATGGCAACTGTTTAATGAGAGAATCAAGGTCTGATTGATCAAATGCCTCTCCAGGTGACAGGTAGAGAGACCAAACAGTGATGTTACGACCCAAGGAAACATGGATGGGGACAGCCTCCAAGGGTGTGTTGAGTGACAAAGACAGGGTGGGCACATGCTGATCAACCAATAGTGCCACCCCTCCATGTACTCGTCCATCACACAGCCTGTCATTTCTGGACAGAGAAAACTGCCAAATGGTGACTGTATCAGCAGGTTTTAGAAATGTTTCTTGTAAGGAAAGACATACAGGATGGTAGGAAGCAATTAGTGTTTTGATATCATCCAGATCAAAATGTAAACCTCGACAGTTCCATTGTATCAAGGTGGTCATTTTTAAATGATGGGTAGGCAAAGTGGCTGGAGAACCCTTCTGTTTACGACTACGTCTTTTTTCCTTACTGCCCTTAGTTGGAGGAGGTCTATCAACCTCCATGGATCCTGCTCTGGGTCACTTGGGCAGGTCTTTGTTATTGGAAGGGGATTCCAGTGACTGAGGCCACGAACAAATGTTTTGCCTCTTGGGGTGGGAGAAAAAAAGATGTATCAAAAGAAATGCTTGTATTTGGAACTGAAGGATGTGAATCTTGAGGTTTGTTGGAATGTATGGGAGGAACAGAGATGGGTGTGGAAGTCGATTCAACCTTTTTAACCATGGAGATCAAAAGGCTTTTCATTTGTTTTGAAAAAGATTCTCTTGGAGGCACAGAGATCTGTCTTCACTCCCACTGTAGTTGTAGAACAAAGTGCAGCAGCACATGTCCGAGATGGAGTGGCGGGCAGCAATTTCCGAGTCTCAGGATAACTAACGTTACAAGTCGTTTTCAAATGCTGCACCTCTCTTGCCTCCAACCATTTTGGGCACGAACAAAAGTGGGAAGGGTGAGAACCATTGCAATTGATGCATGTGGGTCCATGTCACATTCATAGGCATCGTAGTCCTTGCCACCACAACAAGCACATGTCAGGGAACCACGACATGATGTCTTTGAGTGGCCAAACATCTGACATTGAAAATATCGGAGAGGATTTGGAATTTATGACCGTACCCTGCAAATTAGATAACCTGCCTTGATGGTGGCAGGTGCACGTGATGATGTGAATGTCAAAACGAGGATATTTGTTGGTGGACGTTCTTCAAATCCCTCTCAACAATAACTCCTCATGATGAATTCAAGGTAGCATGAGGGGTAACCTCAATAGGTATATCCCCAATTGCCATTGAATTCAAGAGGAGTTCACTGTGTTAGGTTGTGGATGTTTTAACTAATATGTCTCCAGATTGAAGCTTCTTTATTGACTTTGGAGAGCCAGCAAGACCCTCTATTCCCTTCTGAATAAAAAAGGGGGGGGGGACATTTGCTTTAAAGGTTTCTCTGAAAGAGAATGTAATAAGAAAATGAGGTACGTGTGTTACAGATGTTGAAGATTGCTGCTCAGTGTCTTCAAGATGTTGTCGTTTATCTATTGACAGTTTTTTCACTATTTTATTTAAATTTTTTGAAGAAGGATC
Organism: Tachypleus tridentatus; assembly: GCF_004210375.1. Lineage (NCBI taxonomy): Eukaryota > Metazoa > Arthropoda > Merostomata > Xiphosura > Limulidae > Tachypleus > Tachypleus tridentatus. The sequence goes on along the minus strand of NC_134826.1, from coordinate 49,678,668 downwards.
CATAGGGAAAAAGAAATTTTGGTACCCACTGACCCCACCCACCATGGAGCCCTACAAGGGGACACACTACAAAGTCATGCAAGGACACTACAGCAATGCCAGGGTTGTGTGAGCACTAAACCCAAACACCAGCATCTGATACAATGTCCACAACACTGGTACTTGTTGACCCTAGCCCAAGTGGACCAGCTGAATGACCCAAGGGGGTAACTTCCCAAGGCCACCCATCTACAGGAATTCAAGGCCAAAGTGATGTGTTAGGGTTGGACCCCTCAACCACCAGGATCCTCTCCTCCCCTTCACGGGCCACCACGCACGGCAAACATGTGGGTGGATATTTAGATCCCAGAGAAGGTAACCAGACAGAACAGAACCTTCCCTGGGAGGTCCCCTCACCACATACAGGAATCCACACGGAGGGGTGGAGAAACATGAGGCAAGAAAATAAAAGGCAGAATATCTAAAGGAGGCATGAGAAGATCAAAGAACCAAGGCTGAACCAGACAAGGATTCAAAAAGCGAGATGAACAAATGAAAGATCTTCAGAAGAAAAGAAAGTCACAAAAAACCAAAAACAACAAAGAGCATAAAACAATTTTAAAAGATATATACCCCCCCACACACACAAACTAATACAGAAAAGTCCATAACAAAGAAAGAAAAAATGGTAAATCTAAGGTTTTTTTAGTATTTAACTCTCATTATAAGAATATTAAAAACACACACACACACACACACACAAGGGCTATTCGATACGAGAACAGTCTCATAAATGTATAAAACTTGGATAACTCTTAAATGCCTAATCTAACATTCAAAATATCTCATGAAGCTTATACACATGTGTAAACATCATTTAACATCTTCAAAAAATACTATAATATTTCATCCAATGACCCTAAAAATACGTAACACATTTTAATACTTGCTTACATAATTACACTGACAGATATGCAAAAGTAAAGCATTTCATACAAAAACAAACCTAACACACTCATGATTGCAGCATTAATGTATTAAATATCTTGCAGCCAAGAAAAGGGTGGCAAAAAAACAAAAAACAAAAAAGTACCTTTTCATGCAAAAAAACATAAAACGCCATGACAGTCAGAAACTTGAAATAGGTTGGCATTTCTTCCTCTTTACTATCCTAAAGTTTAAAATTGAAAAGAACATTTTATGAAAGCATATTTTGCTATTAAACACTTTTTACTTCCAGAAACTACATAAAATAATATGAAACATTTTTTGTTTAGATTTGATAGCCTTGTGTACATGTGTAAAAAAGGTTATTTGTAGTACAACTGTTTTGTCATTCTGAATCCTTCCATGGAAAATAAGAATCAGTTGTTTATAACTACATATACAGAGGAATAGTAGTAATCTATACAAAACTGATATGAAATAAAATATAATATGAAATAATAAAAAAAAATCAATGGTTAAATATATGCAAGTTGAAGGATATGATTAGAACTAAATATAAAATTCACCTTTTTCTGGAGTTTGGTGTAAACATCCCAAAAGTAAGATGCAAACATTTCTTTTGATAGAGGTTCTCCATTGATTCGAATTCTTTCACAAACTGCAATCAGGTGGGGAGAGCTTTCATAAACAAAAAGTTAAAGAAGTTAAAACCTTGTGAAAACAAGCTAATACCACCATGAACATTTATTGATATGGAAACAGGTATAGCAGTTGATCTAAGACAATGTTACATTCATAAGATTTTTGTAAATCTGTAAGTTTTGATTTACTTGCTTTTCATTAAGTTTTTTTTTTTTTATTTATTTATTGTTTTTACTTTGCTACATGGATACTTCTTCCACTTTGTTCACTAACAAAATAACAGATGTTTTGAATACATTTCTTTGTTGACTTGCAATTGTTTCCACATGTACGATATTCATAGAACTCATTTTGACCCTTGCATCAACTAATGCATGTACAAAGCATGTATAAAAGAAATACTGTGAAGGAATAGTTTGTTTTTTTCTGGGAATAGGTGGGAATGATTCCACCCAGGGACACATTTTTCCCATTTTCCTGTATGGGCCTGATGCAATGCTCACTTCTGAAGACCCTACCAGTATTGCCAATGGAGTAAGGGGATCCCCAAGCTGTAGAACTAGAGAAATGAGAGACTATTAAGAAATAAAAAACAATTACTGTAATTTTAAAAAAACTATAAAAGAAAAACAATAAACAAAAGTGTATTCTCTGCTATCTTTTTTTTTTCTTCTATATATTTATTACGGAACTGCAATTAAAAAAAATTTAATTTTACAAAACCACAAGTTTGATTATTATTTTGTTTCTATTATGTAAGCTATGGCTGCATAATGTCAACCTGCAAATCTCAACCTGCAAATCTCAGTTTCTCCATCATTCAATATGTTATCATATACAATATAATAAAAATAACACCATACAATCCCATTAAAAATATATTTTTTAAGCATTTCTGTTAACCTCAAACCAACTTCCTAATATAACAATAAGTTGCAGTTGAAAATGCACTATTGCTCTGACATTCACTTTATTATTACCAGTAGCATGGAACCATACTGCCACACTAGGATAGGAAAAGACTTCTTGGTCTTTTGGAGTCCCATGCCATTGCATAGGTTGCAAATGCCTAATGCCACAACTGATTCCATCCCATCTTCTCAGCAGCCTTTATCTACTGCATCCCACAACTCTGCAATTTTGCTCGTAGTTATAAAACAAAACAATTAGTTTGTTAAAATAAGATCTGATTTTAAAATTGTAAGAATGCATTTCCTGGGTTCAAACACCTCTCCTTATGACACCCATAACTAATTGTTTAAAAACCTTTTCATCTATAATTTCAAAAATAGAATACCAATAAGATTTATGGAGTCAGTTATTAGCCAAAATGTAACAGAACACATTTTGCAAGCACCATTTTCTGTATTGCATCTTCTATGATGCCAGTAGCTTTCTATACATTTCAACCAAAAAACCTCTGAAATCCAATTTCTGAAAAAGCATTTTATATAACACAAGGTATTTGCAAATGGAATTCCAAGCAGTAGCTTCAAAGTTACACAAGTTGTGCAAATATGTGAACAACTATTTCTACCATGAAGAAAATGTACAATAAAACAAAGATCTACAAAACAAGCTAAAGCAAAACAACCTAAAACTAACCTGAAAAAGCCAGTTTTCAGACCATGACGGCGAAGAATACTTTCAGTGAAGGCACATGTAGAACCTTTTCCTTTTGTTCCAGAAACATGAATAATATTCAGTTCATCTAGATCACTGACCTGTAACATTCACAAGTTAACATCTTCCTATGAAAAATGTATTTGAATAGTTCTCTCCACACAGCATTTAATTGGCACCTTAGCACCACTGCTAAATACATGTTTTCCCACATGTGTTGCAAAAGCTTTCTCCCCTGAATATTTAGTTTTGTTGAAAGCTAAAGAAAACTCATTTTTGACAAGTTTGTAGTTGTATTGGGTAGTTCTTTGGAGATAAATATTTACCTGAAATACAGTTTTAGGTGTGGAGTATGTTAAACCTAGATCAAAATACTTGTCAATCCACAAAACAACTAGAATACCACACAGAAAATGAGAAAAATATCAGTAAAACAATAATAGTAATTGGAAAGATGTGCTCCTTTCTAATACTACAACAACATAAATGGATACCCCCCCCCCACCAGATTTTGTCTCTCACGGAAGGGGAAGGAACCCCCTTGATGAAATGGTAATCAGCGAGAGAAAACATTCATCTCACACAGAATACTCAATGCACATTACTGTTCAGAAAAGCTCTATCCATTAAATTTTCTGCCCTTTACTTAACAGTTGCAAAAGTGGTTGGAATATGAAAGTCATCTGTGCTATACATCTCAAGGGTGTCAGCAGTTCTTAAAACATACAACTTAAGGGTGGCTAGGGAATATATCAAGCTGTACAGCATGTGAAAAAGACTGGGAAGAATATGCAGATTTAGGGATAATTATCCAGTTGGTTACAAACACTGGGAATGATCTAGTTTTTGCTGTTGGTGATAGAAAACCTGCACTACTTACAACTGATAGATGGATCCACTCAATCTCATATGAGTGAGATTACTCTAACCTAAAGAGAAACTACCTATGACCCCCTCACCCCATCAGCATCTTACTGATGAAGCTAGGGTTCTAATCCTATAGGAGAATGGCATTCACATTAGGGAGAACACTGCAAGAAGAGAAAAAGAAACATGGATAGTGACAGATAGACCAGTATCGATAAACCATTTACTTATGCTGATCAACAGGGGTTTACAACCAGCAACAGTGAGAATGATATTAGACTACCCTATAAGAAAAGTATACCAGTTTTACTCAACTTCAGACAAAGACCACACATAAAGATGAGGATGCAGCAAGTTACGGTGAAAGATAGATGTACAAAGATGACCTCCACGATGGAAGAAGTGATTCCCGGATCTAAAAGCAATAAATGGCATGCAAATCATGACTTAAAGTAGCCAATGGGGAACAGTGGGAATAACTAAAAGTGTCTACAAATCAGAGAGACAAAACTATAGGCAGATAGGCATATCAGAAAATACTGGACCAGTCCTTACTCAGAGAACCCATCACAAGAGCTGCAATGGGACAGGTGGAAGCATGGTGTATAAGGGAGTCACAATGGCAGAAAATTACCAAAAGTGGTAACAACTCCATTGAAACACCTAAAAAATTACTCTAATTTGCTCTAAGCAAGAGAGATGACCATCAACCAAGTTTAGAACTCCTGGGATATGCCAGGCAGATAACTGATCATAGAAGAATTATAGTGAGGAAGCAGAGATCTTGAGAGTGAGTGCCTTCCTGTGGACTGATAAAAAACAACAGCAGAGCCACCTTAATAACTCACAATACACAGACAAAACAGATTATGGTGGTAAGACATTGATGAAGAAACTGCTCTTGTGGAAATAATCAAGCCATCATGACAGAAGTGAAGAGAAAGAAATGAGAGATGTTAGTGGATCTAAATATATTCCACTGATCTGAAAAATTCCACTCAAAATGATGCAAGTCCATCCCAGAAGGATAAGAGACTTGAAAGCTAAAGTATCCACAGCAAAGAACCTCTCATGGAGGCAGGGAAAGGATGACAACTTTGGTAAGAAGAAGCTTCATCTCCGAGACATAACAGAAGTTGATAAAGAACACCAAACGAATCAAATAATGAGTTCAGATGAATACTAACTTACCTTGACAACCAAACTCAAATAAAATGGCTTTCAAATGAATAGAGGTCATAGCAGAAGATACTTCAAGAAAGAGCAAGGAGGAAACAATCATATACATAGTAGTAGAATTGCAGACCAAATGAGGACACCCTTCAGGACTTGGTTTAAGAACGTGCAGTTATAGCAAACCTGAAAGAAAGAGCCCTAAACTGAAAAATCTGATCACTGTAGATGAAATGAAAAAAAAAAAAAAGGAGCAATTTATCTGATTCAATAGGAATGTGAAGAAACTTATCTGAAACAGTGACCTCAGACATTTGCAATCTAAAGAAAAAAAAAAAAAAATTGCCCAACATAAACCTAGGGACAAGAAGAAACTGATTTGAGGGCAATAGATACATGATAATATGTCAATCCCTAGTCTTTGGAGGAAAATATTGCAACCTCGATTTGACACAAAACTGGGACAGAAAAGAATCAACACAGACATTAGGTGGGAAGTCCAATGATTGAAGCTCATATTGCAAGCTTGCCTAAAGGCCAGAAAAAACATGTGCAGTAAGATAAAGGATACCCAAGTTATGGGAGAAGTAAAGAATAAAAGGTGGGGGGGGGGTATCTAACCCTTTTCTACAAGAGAATAGCCAAAGTCAGACAGTGGTAAAAGTTGGTCAGATTTGTCCAAAGATGGGGCAGATTCAGCAGAAGCTGCAACAGCAAGAAACCACAAGTCTTAGACAAAGAATATCAAAGAGAATCAATCATATGATGCACAACAGTTGTAACACTATTTGCAATCAAAGTACATCCAGCCATCATTGAAATAAAGATGACTAAATGATAAAAAGTATATTAAAATTTACATGAGAAATTTTAAGTGAAAATTAAAATTACTCTTAGTACAAAAATTACATTTCTCTGTGGACAAAAAAAAAACATCATTAAACAACGCAATTTTGAAGGAAAGGACAAACATTTAGTTTAAACAACATACACAACAAGTAGCAGTAATGTGCACAGACTTTTCTTCATCCTCTTTCTGATAGAGGGTATAATTGATATTGAATTCCTTACAAATTAGTGAAGAACAGATTATTATACACAGGAGAGCTTTTACACTGACTTAAAGCATAAGAAAAGAAAACAAAACCTTTCTAGCAGTATTTTCAAGGTGCAAGTTAAGTGTTCTGTAGTGAGGTGAATAGTTCAGTCTGAATGCTGATGCTAACTGTACATTATTGTTGTCATAACAGACTAAATGCAGTTTGAAATTAAAACATAATAATTACAAGTTTGTAAAGACATGGTTGTCCACAGTGATGTTAGATATTTTTCTGAACCAAGGAGATTGCCCAGTGTTTAAACTTTATATGCATATAAATAAATAAATACATATTTATAACTTTTATAGCAAGTAATTTGTTCATTAATGTGCATAGAAAAATAATGTAAGTATCACTCAGAAAGACCAACTTGTTTAATTTCATTAATGGAAATAAAATTTTGTATCCCTATACATTCATGCTCCTTTGTCCATCCATCCTTATGTATATTCAGTTTTAACAGATAGCCCAGCAGAATTATGCTAGGATCTTATGGAAAAGTTATCAAAAAAGATGAAGAATTTTGTAATAAAACTCTGTGAATAATCATAAATGAAAGGAGTTCTTCCAGCAATGATCCAGGTTTATCATTCAAATCTCCAATACTTCCAGATCTTCTTGCAATACTAAAAGGTATTCTACAAACAATGTAGAAAGTTGTTGTTTGCATTTTACTGTTGAAGTTTAATCCACAAGGACATAATTAAATCCTTTAACAATTTGCATTGGAGTTTTTAAAAAGTTATGGTTCTTATAATTCAGATATTTAAGATGATAAAGGCTTTGACAAATCATGTTAATTGGACAAATTAGAAATGGCAGCCAAATCTCATGCATTGGCTTCAAGTCTTATGAAATACAATATCTTGTTATGCCCTATGGTTTTGGATTGCAAACTTCACTCAGTTTATATTTAGTCTTTCTAAACCTTAATTATATCATGCATTACAAGTCTTGTGATCAATAAAGTCATTCTAAAAATAGTCTCTCTTCCCTAGTGGCTTCATGATTTTCCAGCAATCCCTTCCAATGAAAATACCATTTCTAAATTACTATTCAATCTTTTTTTTTTCTATCTTTATTAACTTAATAATGTTCAAGAAGTTTCCTGTATTTTTTTTTTTTTTTAAATCAACAAAAACCTAGGAGACTTGTATTTCATTTTTCAGAAAATTGTTAGTTAGTTTGCCCATAAGATAGCATTATGGTACAGTAAATGAATGTGGAATTGATGGAAAAATCAAGATAAGATAGGAAAAAAAAAAAAATCTCAGGTCACAGAAAGTAAAGCAGTGATAAATAAGGGTTTTTTTTTTGGTTTGTTTTAGAAGCTTGTGACAAGTAGGCATTTTTTGCTGATGATACTAAAAAGAGATTTCTTAATGGAAAATGTTCCTCTTACTTAAAAAAGCTTTAGAAGCCTTAGTAACTGAGCTACAGTTTGAAGAATATTTCAATATTAAAAAGTCTTAAGTTATAACTTTCTGATACAAAAATTTTCGAAAGGACTTTCTCTGCATGTCAAAGAAGTATTGGTATCACAGAAAATAAAATAATGAAGTTTATCTTGCGGTTTTTTCTGAAAAACAGAAACTAAATTCCAAAAATCTAGCCCCAATGCTTAACATTAATCATTTTTTTTTTTAACAACTCTTATAAAACTGCAGCTTCTACCACTTAAGATAAAAGTTTATTCTACAGACTTAACATGTTATAAGAGAAATATAACTACCTTGAATTGAGAGGGGGTTTTTATTTTTCAAAACCTGCTTATAACTGTCCAGGGTTTGATAATAAATGGGTTTCTTGAAATGAAAACATTAATAATAAAAGTAACAGATCTCAGTTTTGAGAGTACAGTTCTAGTTATGATATTAGCAAAATTATTGTGAATCAACTTAATATGGGAAAGCTATTAGTTTGAAACTTCTGTCGAGAGGATATTTGCATGTGAAAGTGTATAATTAGTTTGGGCAAATGTTTTTTGCTGGAAGGAAAAGTGATGCTGGTGGACTTAATGGCCTTCCATTTTCTTATAATTTCACACCTGCTTAAAACTATCTTTACAGAAGGTATTAACTACAGGAGTTGTGTTTTGAAAATATTATGAACATATTTCATCCCATATACTAAATTTGGAACATAACTACTTACAGAGATGCTCAACTTTTCCAACCATTTTGCAGTAGCCAAGATATTTTTATGAGCATTAATACTCTTTTCTCTTCTAGCTTTTTCTAAAACTGCTGCATTACTCTGAAGATCATTTAAGGCAGATATAGCTTCCTATATAAAAAATGAAATAAATACAAGTAAAAATTCTATAATATTTCTGATAGATGCAATGTTGTTAACCTACAAAAACCACAATCACTTCCTTAAAAGTAACAGCTATTTCAATTATAAACTCTCATAGAAGATTAAAAACATTAAAGCCTCTTAGTATTAAGCAACTTTTTTTTCTCATATGACAAGGAGTAACAAGTGTCCTGAAACATGACATGAATATAATGTTTTTTTTTAAAACACTTTCCTCCTAGTAGTATATGCAGCACGAATTTCCAGTAAAAAAGTTAGCAGCTTTGGAGTATAAAGATGAGAATTCTAGCTAACTGCACATCAGAAATATACTTTAAATGATGTCAACACCAAAGTATATGTAGTTCAAAAGTTTCAAACATAACTTATAACCTACTCACACATTTCTAGTTCTACAAGTTTGTTTACAATAACCATTTCATAACCTACAAGTAAAACACTAATATAAACAACCACAAACAGATACTTCGCACAACATAAATTTGACGCAATACAGTTTCAGTTAATCACACACAAAAAAACAACAAAAACACTTAAGAAACAATATTAAATTTAGAAATGTATTATTATTTCAATACTCTTCAAGTATTAATCATGTTATTATTTACTAAAGATTTATACTGACAGAATTTTTATTCTGCTGGTAATGTAACTCACAATATTATAATACAAACTACATGGACCAATAAAACACATATCATTATCCACAAGACCACGTGTGTAAAAGCGTACTCTACCTCGTATGCCAAACACACTCTTGCTGGCAAATGAATCGCACGTCGCCCAGTTAACTGTACAGTGTTAACTATATGTTTTACCATACTCCCTCTTACCGCCCGAACAAAATTCCAAAGACACAAAGAGGGCATGACGCTGAAATTTATTCTATTTGAATTCTACCCACAGTTGCACAACACTCTCTTTCACTAACAGCGCCATCTGTAATTGATTATTTATTATGTCATCATAGTAATGATCACACCACGAGGCTTTTAGGCCCATGTTGCGTCAGTCAGACATTTTTCATAGTGGAAAATAACCAGCTAAACCTGGTGTTTAATAAATGTGTTACATATATAGGAAAGGTTTCATAAAACAGTTTTTGTCTTATAATTATCATATTTACTAGGTGTTTTCTTTTTTCGTTGCACTTAAACTTTACACAAACTAAGAATTCAAAAAGTATAAAAGCATGCTTCTCGAGTTTAATTTAAATTTCACATTTCTATCTTAGAAATTTGGAAAGTTTAGATACATTTTGTACTAAACTGGCATACTTCCAAAAAGCAAAAGTACGAAACCTTATAAACTGAGCGCTTTCAAAAGTAAATCTTTCTTCGTTTGGAGTAAACTGGAGATATAATACTTCCATGTAATTCATAATGAATATAAACCTTAAGTTGTAGAGCAATTAAAAAATACAGCTATGCAAGTATATAGCAAATGACGTCATTTCTAGCAAATGTTGAATATAAATAAAATATCCAATGTACGGTTTACTTGCGGTTCCTGTGTTCTGTTGTTTCGTTTCTTCTATTTACAGTCAAGGTCGAGAAGCAACTACTCAATTTGTTTTCTTAACAAGGTCTCGCCCTTCGCATACTGTAAAGTGAACTTGTCCATCACCATCAGAGTTTGTAAACATGCGTATCCGAAGGCTACACAACCCGCTACCCTGATTTCGTTTGCTTGTTGAATTTCGTTCGCTCCTTAGTGGCACAGAATTGTTAGAAACCGAGTTTAGATATCCGTCGTGTAGCTTTATACATAACTATCGAAAACCAACCTACTTGTTGAATTTCGCACCAAGCTATTCAAAGGCTATCTGCACTAGCCAATAATAATTTAGAAATAATAGGATAAATTGAATGCAAATAGTCAACATCACATACTGCCATTATAATTACTCCATTAATGGAAGGGCAAGTATGTTTGTTGACAGGATTCGAACCGGTTAGACAAATTGCGAAGCGAGTACCCTAAACAGTCTCTGCCAGACACGCTTGATTTTAATACTTCTCATTATGATTAACCATTTGTGATCAGTCAGACTTATTGTGTGTTTTATTACTTAAGTGATAATTTTATGTTACGATATACTTGAAAATAAATATCGTATACTGTTAGAAAAACTTCATGGTAATGAATTTTAAATTTCAATAAGAACTATTAGACCACACATAATCCTAACAATATCTAACGAGGTTCGGCTAACTCTGAAATTTATTTTAGTCTTAAATACGTATAAGCAAACTGACATCTGTATTGAAAAAATAAAAAAGGAATAAAATTAGATATGTTGAACACTCTAAAGAATGATAAAAATAACAATAAAGAAATAATAGTTATTTTATTTTCTGCTGGTTATCAATAATGAGTAGAGAAATACATCAAAATCAAATAAAGAGTATTCCTTACTTAGGGAACACATAAATACAAGCTGTTGGCTTCAAGTATTTCTATCGAGCTAATCATATCTCACATTCCAACGCAATGTTGTATTTAGGTAGAGGCTAGAGGGGGGCTAAACTTCAGAGCCCATGGTCTTAATGGGGGCTCATTGATAATTTTATTGTATGTAAAATTACATGGAATGTAGAACCGACAAAAATTATTACCCCTTAGGCCCACACAACCTCAAATAGCGTAACATAACAAACTACCATAACCTAATTGCAGTATCTTTGAGCTATTAGGTCGTTTCAACAAAATATTTGTTTTAAATAAGATAAATGCACTTACATTTCATAAAGTATTTTGTCAAACAAGAATAAATAATTTAAAGTGTATATATTTTTAGTGATATAAGAGTTCTCTTTTTTAGTTTCCATTCTGTAATGATCCCCCTTAAGTACAGTAGTATGTTTACGGATTTATAACGCTAAAATCAGGGGTTCGATTCCCTTCGGTTGGCTCAGCAGATAGCCCGATGTGGCTTTGCTATAAGAAAACACACACACACATTCCGTCATGGCGGCAACACGTGGCCAAAAAAAAGTCATTAGCTTTACCTAGTTCTAATTACATCCTTTTTTATTTTATTTTATTTTGTCTTCTGTGCCCAGGAAGATATTTCAGTATTGTATGGTGCAAATAGGTTAAATGTATAGGTACTGGAATATCCTTCACTGGCTGATTACGAAGTTTACTGAAAGTAAAAGCCAACTAACGCTATCAGAGAGAAATATTCACGAGATGACGCCATTCACTGGATAAAGGAAGCGAGTTTACATGTTAAACATCCACTAGTAGAAAAGATTATCTCAACTTCTGCGAAAGTACGCACACTACGTTTCCTGCTTGATTTGGACGATGAAGATTTTGCTTACCTTTCAAATTTGTCCAAACGTGTTATACTACATGTGAAAACTTAGTCCAGTTATTTCTGAGCGAATCTGCTGTTATCTATAGGTACGTCTATCTAACAACTTGTTGACAAAGCTGCACTACATAGACTTTTCTGTTTTTGAAGGCAAGGTACGCGTGGCTGTCACGTGCGCTGTGTCTTTGTATTTATTTTACACAATTCATCATCTTCGGATTTTGTCAAAGACATGACAGCTATAAACCTCTTCTTTGTAAAGAGGGTATTAAAATTATATCCTCAATTTAAAGAACCACTTCAATACACTCATCTACGAGTAATTTTACGAGTAAAATCTTGAAAATAATGTTTTTCGCCCCCCAGTGGCACAGTGGTATGTTTGCGAACAAATATTGCCAGAAACCGGGGTTCGGTAACAGTAAGGGGCAGAGCATGAATAGCCCATTGCATTGCTTTGTTTTTTAGTTACCAATAAACAAATGATAAAATGTTTTGTTAAAATATATCTTTAGTGATTCACCCCAATGCTGTACGCGTTACGGGTATCGAAACCCAATCTTTAGCGTTATTAGTGCGCAGACATATAGCTGAGTCGCTGGTGATTAAAGATCATGATAAAAATTAAATTCATACCATAACAACATAAAAGTCCAGAAAACTCAAGTAAACAAATACAAATATAGCACAATGAAATTAATGAATACAAATTAATTGTTAAAATAAGTAGCGTAAGAAGATTTTCTGTTATTATAAGCCTTTAAGCATGTTATTGACACCCTGGGAGCTTCTGTTCGACGTTTAAATGTGGTTCTGATTTTTTTATGTAAACGTGTGCAAAACTTCGACATACAAAGTAACTAATAACAGAAGTTGTTGCAACACTTCTTAGAATTTGAGGCAATGTTGTTGTTGTTGTTGTTATTATTTTTTCCTGTGGTATACTTATCTCCCACTCTCTCAAGATGTTATTGTTGGGTTTGTTGGGAAATGCCGATGGTCTAAATAAACACAATAGTCTACAAGCTGTAGTCAAGTGTTACCCATACAGAAAATATTTAGGAATTTGTTTTGTTTTTATTAAATTTGGCGGAAAGTTACTCGAGGGTTATCTACGCTATCTATCCCTAATTGTGAATTGATGGATTAGAGTCAATATCAGCTGCATCTAATGGCTATTCTTTATCAACGAAAAGTGGAATTGACAGTAATATTATAACACTTCCAAGAATGAAAGAGCGAGCATGTTTAGTGACCGGATTCGTTCCAGAGACCCACATATTGCGAGACGAGTATTCTAACCACTAGGTTATGACAGCTGTTGGACAGAGATGTTTTCGATCAGCTAATGTCGCAGATAATATGCATAAATATGAGTCCACTGAAGCTGTCACTGCTTCCTCTTGCATATGGAAATAATTCGTTTCCCTACATAATTTCTGTTTATCTCCAGATCCGAAATATGGTTGAGAAGGTTCCGCAGTCTTCCACGACTTTCCTCTTCATGTTCTGTGATAAGTGTCACAATCATATGATTTATTTTCAAGCCAAGTCCCGAACTTTACTCACTTGTTGTCCTTGTGACAACGTCCAGTGTTGCTTAAGGACGTGCTTGTGATTTTGTGACGAAAGATGACTGTATATATTTTTTCTCTCTCTCTGTTTAGAACTAAAGTATTTACTTATTATTTTTGTTTGCTTCGACATCTGGTGTCGAAATGAAACTGAATGAATAAATTGATTAGAATAATAGACTCCTCTATATTTAATCTGTTCGGAAAGTTTCCGCATGGTGTCTCCTGTGTCTTTATAAAACCTTATGTTAATTCCTTGTTTTTGTTTGTTTATTGTTAACCACAAACGTGCACAGTAGGCTATTTGTGTGGTGACCACCACGAGTATCGAAACCCGACTTTTTGCGTTAGAATGCCTCAGATCTACCGCTGAATAATTAAGGTCTTACTTCTTGAACTAACTACAAAAACAGTTGTTGCCATAACCTTGATGATTTTCCAATTCTGATTCTTGTTATTTGGTGTCCAGTTTATAAACTGTACTGAAATGTAAGTCCCTTTAATCGGCCGCCTCGTAGCTCAGTTGGTTTTGATACCCTCTCTGGACAGAGCAGAAATAAACCGAATTTATAGTTTTTTGTTTAACAAGAGCTAAACCACTTAAATCAAAGTCGCTGATCAACGTCGAAGAATGGGCTTAATGGAGCTGGTTTTAAAAGTTTGTGACAATAAGTTGCTGGTAAATAGGTTTTCCACTTAAATTGTTGATTAATGAAAGCACTATTTCATTTTTTGTTTTGAATTTCGTGCAAAGCCACACGAGGGCTATCTGCGCTTACCCTCCCTAATTTAGCAGTGTAAGGTTAGAGGGAAGGTAGCTAGTCATCACCACCAATCGCCAACTTTTGGGGTTCTCTTTTGTCAACCAATAATGTGATTAATCGTTACATTATAACGTCCTCACGGGTGAAAGAGCGAGCGTGTTTGGTGTGACGGGGATTCGAACCTGCGACCCTTAGATTACGAGTCGAGCACCTTAACCACCTGGCCATTTCATTCTTTGTATCAAATTATGTTCTTGTTTCAGATTAAACACATTCTTACGTGTTGGGAGGAAAATAATTTCGGAGATTTATACAAAAGGAGACACGTTTGATTTAATGATATTAGAACAATGTGCCATCACTACTACCCCCGCTGGAAACAGCAGAATATTTGCGATAAAACCTACACCAAAGGCTATCTGTGCTCTACCCGCATCACGAATACCGCATATATACCGCTGTTCCACTGGGGATTTATTTTTAACTGTTAGTACGGTAAAACCTGTCTAAAGCAGAATCGCATGAAACAGAGTAAAATTTCCGGCTTAAGCAGGTTTTCCAGCTTAGATAGTGAACATGCATTTCCCTAATTATATAATTTTTGAGCGGAACGTTATACTTGCTTGACTCAAGGGAAGTAAGACGTTTATGAATAAAGTTATAATACTGTTTATGCTACATTTATTAGAATAAAAAAATAGGCATTCAAAATATGGAGATATTGTACATGGAGATAGAAAGACTAAACGAACATTTGGAAGTTGAACTTTTGGGTGGCAAGTTTCATTATTTAGGAAAAGTAGAATATTCCTACTTTCTTGTTCCATTCTTTTGTTTAATTTGTTCAAAAATTAATCGAATATAGTACTTGTCATTCACACTTTATTATTCGCTTTCCATTCCAGAGGAAGTTATTTCTTCCTTAAATTTTTGAAACACCGCAGGGAACTGGCATGGCCAAGCGTGTTAAGGTGTTCGCCTAGTAATATGAGGGTCGCGGGTTCGAATCCCGGTCACACCAAACATGCTCGCCATTTCAGCCGTGGGGGCGTTATAATCCCACTATTCGTTGGTAAAAGAGTAGCCCAAAAGTCGGCGGTGGGCGGTGATGACTAGCTGCCTTCCCTCTAGTCTTACACTGCAAAATTAGGGACGGCTAGCGTTTATAGCTCTCGTGTAGCTTTGCACGAAATTCAAACCAAACACTCATATCACGAGCCGAGTACCTTAACCACCTGGCCATGTCAGGCCTTTTAGCGTTATACGTCCACAGACTTTCCGTTGTGTCACTGGAGGAGCCTTAAGAAACATGCAGTTGAAAATAATTATGGTGGCTGCTTAGAAGTGCTCGTTCAACATAGTATTAAAGGACAACAATAGAGCTTTTGTACCATCTAGGCCTCTTTATCCACTAAATTAATCTAAAGAGTAAAAAACAAAATAAAACCTAAAACCAACTCTTATAATTAAAACAGATGCCAAACTTTTTTGATCGATAGTTCAAGTTTTAATGTTCCTGAAGCTAGAGTTTTAAAGGTATTTCAAGCCAATTTTGCTCGAACTTCTTTATGCTCGTAGGAGGATATTTTAAACTGGTGCATTGTTTTGCTACTATAGGTGGCTTTATAGTCGTTACAAGAATATTTGTTATCAATCCATGAAATGAGTGGAATTTGTAGTCTGTTCGTGTCTTGAATTTGAAAAGAAGATTTGAATTATTATTATTTATGAGTAATAGATATTGATCGTTTTCTAAATGTTAGTATAATCATATCAGGATGTTGTACTTCTGTAAAATAATAACAAGAAAGTTGAAATACTATATTTGTTGGCCCGGCATGGCCAGATGGGTTAAGGCGTGCGACTCGTAATCTGAGGGTCGCGAGTTCGCATCCCAATCACACCAAACATGCTCTCCTTTTCAGCCCCGTGGGGGCGTTATAATGTTACGGTCAATCCCACTATTCATTGGTAAAAGAGTAGCGTTGGCGGTGGTTAGTGATAACTAGCTGCCTTCTCTCTAGTCTTATACTGCTAAATTAGGGACGGCTAGCGCAGATAGCTCTCGAGTAGCTTTGCGCGAAATTAAAAACAAACTATATTTGTTTGTTTTTAGAATTTTCCAAAAAAAAAATACAAAGGATAAAATTATTTTGGAGAATGTCTTGAAAATAGTAACTTCAGTTTTGTTTGTTTGTTTGTTTTGTAATTTCGCACAAAGCTACTCGAGGGCTATCTGTGCTAGCCGTCCCTAATTTAGCAGTGTAAGACTAGAGGGAAGGCAGCTAGTCATCACCACCCACCGCCAACTCTTGGGCTACTCTTTACCAACGAATAGTGGGATTGACCGTAACATTATACACCCCACTGCTGGGAGGGCGAACATGTTTAGCGCGACGCGGGCGCGAATCCGCGACCCTCGAATTACGAGTCGCACGCCTTACGCGCTAGGCCATGCCGAGCCAGTAACTTCAGAGTGGATTGAGTTAAATGTGTGTTGTAACTCTGTTAAGGAGATTTGGTATCAAATTGAGTCGGAACAATTACCGTGTAAAGTTATTAGAATGAATGTTTAGATTTATGAAAGTTCCATTTAGATAAATAGATACAATAAAGTAAATTCAAAGGAAAACATTTTCTATTACCCCCAATTCCGTAAACAAATCTGAGACATGTGTGTTTAGAGTTTAAAATGTACTGTGCGAATTTTCTTATAACAAAGCCACATCGGGCTATCTGCCGATTTCACCGAAAGGAATCAAACCCTTGATTGTAGGGTTTTAAATATGTAGACTTACCGCTGTACCAGAGTGGGACTTAAAATGTACATAAAATGTACATCATTCTCATTACTGAGAAAAATTGACTGCATCTTCCTTCTGGCAAAGAGATGTTTTAAATCTGTATTTTATTAAATAACTTCTTTTTTATTGATTTTTTTTATTTTTAGCAATGTAAGCAGCTGGCTCTGAGTGAAAGTTAATATTACTTGATATATTTAATTTAAAATCACATGATATCAATCTACAAATATAAAAACTGAAATATTAAATATACTTATCATTATTGACTTTATATTAATAATTTATTTATATATATTTTTTTAATATTTGGTTGTGTAAATTTATTTCCTTTGTTATTGATACCACTAGATGTCGAGACAATCTAGCTTTTATTTCGCTTTGTAATGGCATCTGCTGTTGTTCCTCAATTACCTGTAGGAGGTTTTTCCTTTGATAATTGTAAAAGGTGAAGTAATTCCTCTAGTTTTTAAACTTTTATGTTATGATGTCAGACATAGTATTTTTAATTTTCAATATTGTTTAAAATACCTTACCTTTAAACAACGTAGTACGAAATGTTTTTATAATGCTGTATTTAATGTATTACTAATGCTATGAGTATTAGGCCTATTTTTAATATATACAATATTTAAATAATTAAAAATACTCTTATATTAATGACAGCATTACTGTCACAGTTAGTACTGGATATTAATATTACTTATATGATATGGAAGTTATACCTTGTTGGGTGGTGTTAATGAAGCGGATAAAAGTTATCGTTTGACGTTTTCTCTTACTTCATGACAGATTGCAATATGTTATATAACATAAGTATTATTGGTACTAAAACTTAAGAATTTCAAATATACAAGCTACAGTATTGGCAGATTATGAATGTAACCATAAGTTTAGAAACAGCAAATAATATGTAATTATACTAAGCGTTAAGTAATGGAAGTGTACCACTAAAACTATAATTACTACTTTGATGAAAATCAATTTAGTGTTGTTATTGCATGTTATGTAATACAGTATAAAAAAAACAACAAGGGACCTGTTGGTCCATCTAGGTCATCACATCTATTAAACTAAACATAAAACAGTTAAAGTCAGCCCTTATCATTTAAATATTACCAATCCTTCCTTTAATTGCATCTACCACGTGAACGTAATCCATTCCAAAAGCAAACCACCCTTTTAGAAAAATAAAACTGTCTTAGCTGAAGATGACTCTAGTACTGTTAATTTATATTTGTGTCCTCTAGTTCTACCATTCATACCATTGAGTACAAAAAAAAAATCAACAACACTTGATTGTTTAACAATCTGAAACACCTCATTTGAATTGTCATTTGAAAAAAAAATCTTCAGGAATGATAACTTGCCCTTGTGTGGCAACTTTTCCATTGCAGGTATCATCCTAGCAGTCTTCATCTGAACTCTCCAACAAATCAATGTTCTTCCTAGAGTAAGGAAGCCCAGACTGAGCACAATTAGTATTGTAAGGCACTGTTGTGTTGTTACTGTTGGAGAAACAAAATAGGATTTTAGATTATAACTACAGGGCTGTCAAGTATGGAGATGAAAAGGTTTGGTTAGGCCTTGATTGGAGTAGGGTGTTCAGTTGCATAGGGTTCAGGGGAGGGCTGCTAAGTTTAATTCTGGGATGGAAGAACTGTCATATGATACTAGCTAAGGTCCTTAAAATAATTTTCTCTTAAGGAAATAATATTTGAAGGATGTGGTAGGATTAAGGGAATGTGGATTATAAATTGGAATGGCTTAAGTTGTTTATAAATTAAGCACTTGAACAGTTACTTGTTATCTAATACTTGTAATAGTACCGTGAGTAACTTGTTAATCACCTAATAGGTACAATCTTTGACACCTCATGTGCTTCCACTTGTTAGCAGTAGAATGATAGGTTGACTTAACCATTCATAAAATGAAATGGTCTTGTGATGTAACTTTGTTAAACAGAAAAACCTAATGCTTTTTTGATAAGTGTAAACTTTACAAGTCTTTCATAGAAAGAAATATGTATTCATGTGATCTTTAGGTGGTTTTTATGAGAGGGACAAAAAGTAGAAATTATCCTTCCATGTCTTCGTTTCATAAATTCTATAAAATGCATAGATATAAGTAATTGAATCCAATATCACTCTTTTTGTTAAGAAAAGAAGTTATTGAATAGAAATATAATAATTTATTATACTTGTGAAAAGACATTACTGGTAATGGTTAACAGTAATAATTAGTATAACAGGCCTAATACTAACATCTCATGGTAAGTATAATTATTTTGCTTCTGGTTGAAAATTAATCTTTGCTGCAATTTGATTTAATAAGGAAGACTTCAAATATATGATGAAGCCTTTGTTGTAAGTTGCTCTATGTATCAGTCATTCAGACTGTACCAATGTTGTGGAACCATTACATTTCAAATTTGCTCAGCATATTTTTTGTGTTGTCTGTAAGTTAAATTTATTTTCAGACCTTCATAAATTTTATAAATTTATAAACTTTGTTGTTTTATCCTTTGAAACTTACACTATCTTTTCGTACTTCAGTCATTATGCTTTGAACACATAACATTGCCAGTGACCATTTTTTAAGTAAAAAATATTGGTGAGCTTTTAACACTATTTGTTTTACAGTATATAAAATACACTGCTAGCCAAAATCTTAAGGTCAATGAACATGGAGGAAAAATATGCATTTTGTATTGTTAGACTCAATCACTTATTTGAGTAGAGTTTCGAAAGATGAAAATAAGAAAAGGGAAAATAAAATTAAAAAACATTTTTAGTATTTAATAGGGAAAGTGTGAACACTGTGAAATTAGTCTAAATACTACCTGGTCAAAAGTTCAAGACCATATTGAAACGAAGCATTAATTGGTAACCACGTAATGAAATTTAGTCATTTGTGTTCAAGCATTAGCTTAGTCAACATCTCTCAGTGACATTTTCTGTGTTACATTGGGTAACATGGCAAATGCTAAAAAGTTGACAGAGTTTGAATGTGGCAGAATTGTCGAGCTGCAAAAGTAAGGTCTCTCTCAACGTGCCATCACTGGTGAGATTGGGCGTAGTAAAACTGCTGTTGCAAATTTCTTAAAAGACTGAGGAATACGGAATGAGAATTTCAAGAGGTTGGCCCAAGACAATTTCACCAGCATTGAGCAGGAGAATTCGATGGGTTGTCCAGCAAGATACCAGCTGATCGTCGAACCAGATTAAGGCCCTTATGTATGCAGAATGCAGCTCAAGAACAATAAGATGGCATCTACGAGAGAAAGGATTCAAAAACCGTAAACTCCTTCAAAGGCCACACCATGAAACAGTTGAGTTAAACTTTGCTGAGGAGCCCCAAACATGGAACGTAGAAAAGTGAACGAAGGTTTTGTTCTCTGATGAGAAGAAATTTAACCTGGATGGTCCAGATGGCTTCCAACATTAATGGCACGATAAGGATATCCCACCGGAGACATTTTCTACATGACACAGTGGAGGAGGTTCCATCATGATCTAGGGTGCTTTCTCCTTCCATGGAACAATGGAGCTTCAGGTTATACAGGGGCATCAAACAGCAGCTGGCTACATTGGCATGTTGGAGAGAGCATCCTTATTGACTGAAGGCCCTCGCTTGTGTGGAAATGACTGGATCTTCATGGCGAATAATGTGATTCTTTTGGACTATCCAGCGTGTTCACCTAATCTGAACCCCATTGAGAATGTTTGGGGGAGGATGGCAAGGGAAGTCTGTAGAAATGGATGCCAATTCCAAATAGTGCATGATCTTCATGAAGCCATCTTCACCACTTGAAATAACATTCCAGCCAGCCTTCTGCAAATGCTTATATTGACTGTGCCAAAGCAGATGTTTGAAGTTATTTGCAGTGATGGCTGTGCAACTCACTACTGAGACCTCTTTTTGGGCATTTCTTACCCTGTTTAGGACTTCTTTTTGGTATGGTTTTAAACTTAACTAGCTAGTATTTCGGCTAATTTCACAGTGTTTACGTTTTCCCTATTAAATGCTAAAAAAGGTTTAGTTTTCTTATTTTCATCTTTTGGAGCTCTACTCAAATGGTTAAGTCTAAAAATGCAAAATTCATATTTTTTCTTTGTTTATTGGCCTTAAGATTTTGGCCAGCAGTGTATATAAGCAAAACATTTCATGTTAAAAATGAATAATTGTGCAATGACATTGTCGTGGCATCATGAAGTTGCTACTTGCACTCGTTAGTTTAACCCAGTACAGTTTTTGCTGCAGTCACTGGTATCACTCTTGATGTCTTTAAACTGGTCTCTTGTGTTTCTGAAACAGACTGACAAACCTTTGGTTTGATCACCTTCAGATCAACACTAGAAGAATTGAAGAGAGGGCTTAGTGCTATAAAAAAAAAAAAGCAGGGCTAGTTATAGGCAGATGGAGTTTTGATCAAAGGTATGGGATGGACCAAGGAGTACTTTGTTGTTTTTCAAATGTTATGTTACTTTTTAATCTTATAAATTAATATTTAAGTGTGAAACTTGTAATGATTATAACAAAAGGAAGATAATTTGTATTTGAGTGTGATATTAAAGTGTAGTAAGGAAAGTGAAATGTTTATTATTCAATTAAAATGTGCACATTACCATACAGAATTGGGAAAATTGTTCAAAAGTAAACCTTAAGCATATGTTGATGATAAGAGATGTACTGTGGAACTCCATTTATCCATACATTTCATGGATCAAAGGCTCATAAATAAATGAGATGTCACTGCTTGCGGTTAAATGGTGATATAAACCAAAAAATCATTTATTGCAGACATTTATAAATACAGAATAATGTCTTAAAAACTATTTTAACCTTTAACCTTATAGTGATTGGTCATGGATTAAAGGCCATGTCACTGCATTTGTTGACTTGCATTCAAAATTTTATTGGACTACTATTTTATGAATCATTATTGATAAGTTTGGTATCAAATTGCAGATTTAATTCGAACTTTAATATTATATATTAGTTAATTTCTTAATTCAAAAGTAAATATTAAAAGAACACTCTTCAATATTGGATTTTGTGTGTCACTTCGTATGTTGAATGCAGCACCGCTTCAGATTAGATGTTTATGATGTCAATACTAAGTCTATAGTTTTGTACAAATTAGGAACATGAGTTGTCAATTTTGGCAAGCTAGAATATAAAATAAGAACCTTGTACGTCTTAATTTTGCTGAGATATGGCTTATGCACAGAATCAAACAGTGTCCCCTTCACTTCTTTACATTTTTGAAAAGTCCTTTATATACACTTAATATAATACATATGATGTGAATAACCAATCAACAGCTGAGAATGCTCCTTAGAGGTTTTCTAAACCATTTTAATATGTTAGAAGCCATTTAATTCTTTTGAACCAAGATTTCAAGGAGGTAGGTTCTGTTTTTAATGTACTTCAAATGTCATATGTTTAGACCTAAATACAGCTTAGTTACTAAGCTTGATAAATCTTAGAGGAATTCTGTGGTATTGATATAGTAATTTGTGGTTTTTTTTTGTTACTTAACTATATACCCATAAAACCTACAAAAATATTTTTTCATATCCTCCTTGTGTAAAATTTTAAAAGGCTTAGCAACCTATGACCAGCAGCAGCTCAAGTACAAAAGTCATAACTAGAAGAGATAATTGTCTGATTTACTTCTTTAGTTACTGCTCTATATTTTAAGGAAAATTTAATGTATTTCTATACAGTGATAATCTGTATGCCTATATAATGCAATTGAAATGTGATTGTATATTATAAAATACTAGTCTACTAAAATACAGCTGAGACAGGGTTACTTTGTAAAAACTAAAGGTCGGTTTTATATTATTGAATACAATACCATGATTGCACATATGCCGCATCAATGCAAGTTATGTAACATTAATCAGGCAGGACTGATATATAACATTGTGAGACTTAAGCTATTTAGAACAAACATTTGTATTTTTGTGTTATAATCTGCCAACAGTATTCATTATGAGATGCTGTGCCATTTATCTTCTGCCTCCCTTTGTATTCTGGTTGTTTTCCCCTAGATTTGTTAGGACATCTTTCTTGATGTTTGACATAAGGTTGTTATATTACATTTTTAAAGCCTGAGAAGGATCCCAAGATTCTAACAAACTATTGACTTATTGCTTTGATGAGCTGTGTGAAGTCTTGGAGAGGATGTTCTATGCTCATATTATTTGGTTTGTAGAATAACACAGCCTCCTCTCCTCCACCATGTGTGGATTCTGATGGGAGCATTCTACTATGGTCTACCTGATTTGACTTGAAACATCAATCAGGGAAGCCTTTCTCAAGAGAAACATTTAGTTTCTGTCTTCTTCAATCTTGAGAAGGTTTATTTGTAAAAAGTAACAGCAGCTCTTTTTTTTTGCTTTCAGAAATGCCTTCTTAGCATCCAAAAAATATCCACTCCCTAATGCTAAAAAGACAGGAACTACTATAGTTGGAATCACTTATAAGGTAAGTATTGAGTATGTTTTTGTGTGAAATGTGTATATTATTGTATGAAAATTGTGTGGTAATGTAAGTGAATACTCCAGAACTTTGCAAATGAGAATTAGTAATAAAATACAAAAGGTTATGCACCAGAAATATGAGATTGTCAAAACGTGTTTGCCGAAACTGAGTAATTATTATTAGATTTCAGAGTCCTTTGTGGAAACCACTATTTGAAGAAGACAAATTAAAATATCCAGGAATATCCCAGAAGTTGGTTTTGTGAAAATAACTAGACATGCTAATAAATAACCTTTACAAAGAAAGGAAATTAATATGAGTACACCTGATTACCTTACTTTTTTTATTTATATAATATTCAAATTTGCACTAGCACCAAAATGTATAGAAAGGAAGTCATGGTTTAACAGTTTGTATGAAACATTGTCAGACTTAAGCTACTTCAACTAAACATTTGTATTTTAGTATCATAATTTGTACTCATTCTAGCCAGAAAAAGCATAATTTATATTTATTTCCCAATTTTTTTTGTGATGGTTACGAGGTTGGTCAAGTGACAGACCCTACATAGTGTGTAGAAAATGACATAAAATATAGCTTTAGTGAAAATAAACATTTGATATGTATTTAGGAGGTTTAGAGGTTATGCAAATAATATTTGACTGTACTAAATATTTTGAAGATATAAATGTGTGTCAAAAGTTATAGTGCAAATACTTAACATGTGCAAATGTGTAGATGAACTTGTGTGTTTTATACCGAACCTGAAGTAAAAGGGTTAAAGACTGAATATTTATCCATCTTTAAGTATGATTGAGGTGTTGTGAAACTTTATAAAGATTACCTGACAGCAATTATCAGAAAGAAAATTCACAGATTTAGTAGATGTTTTTCCATTTAAGTAGCTTTTTTTTTTTTTTTTTAATATTAAATCTGTAATCAGGACTGATGTTTTTACTTACAGGATGGGATTATTTTGGGAGCTGATACAAGAGCTACTGAGGATACTATTGTTTCAGACAAGAACTGTTCCAAGATTCATTACCTAGCACCTAACATGTAGTAAGTGTTCTATAGATGAAATACGTTTTGTTAGATATTTGTGTATGTGCACTTGTTTTCTTTACGGGTGATAATCTGCTGGAAGTTGTAGTACACTTTAGTATTATCGTAACTGTTAAACCTTCACATTGTAGTGAAATGCTGAATATAATCTTTTTAAAGTATTGTCTGAATAAGTTGGTAGAAACGTTTCAAATGTGTACAGTCTTCTTTTATTGGATGTTAAATGTGGGTAGACGTGATTAAAACGCCAGTTATTGGTTTCTTTTCTGGAGTTGTGTAGTGGTTCTGCATGATTATGATATCTGACATTAAACCAAAGTATAGTGGATATGTAACACTGGATTAAAACATTTGACACTAAGCCAAAGTATAGTGGATATGTAACACTGAATTAAAATATTTGACACTAAGCCAAAGTATAGTGGATATGTAACTCGAGATTAAGATATGTGACACTAAGCCAAAGTATAGTAGATATGTAACACTAGATTAAAATATTTGACATTAAGCCAAAGTATAGTAGATCTGCAACATGAAGTTTTGATGGTCATGACAGTTGTATCTTTCCTTATTTGGCCCAGAATGGCCAGGTGGTTAGGGCACTTGACTCGTCATCTGAGGGTTGCAGTTTGAATCCCCATCACAGCAAGCATGCTCACCCTTTCAGCCATGGCAGCATTATAATGTTATGTTAAATGCTACTATTCATTGGTAAAAGAGTAGTCCAAGATTTCACTGTGGGTGGTGATGACTAGCTGATTTTCCTCTAGTTTTACACTGCTAAATTAGGAACAGCTAGCACAGATAGTCCTCATGTAGTTTTGTACAAAATTTGAAACAGACCAAACCAATTTTTCCTCAGTAGGTTTTATGCACTAAATAACATTGGAAGGTACCATTAATTAGTTTGTTTTTCACTGATAAATGCTTAAATGTCAGCTTAACTTCAATTATATGCATTTCTCTTCCTGAACAACATGATTTTGTGATATTTCAGTTGTTGTGGTGCTGGTACAGCTGCTGACACAGAAATGACAACAAAGTTAATTAGCTCACAGCTGGAACTGCATCGACTCAACACTGGACGTGTCGTTCCTGTATGTACAGCAAATCGACTCCTTAAACAGATGCTGTTTAGGTATGTAATAAAATAGGTAATTTTTGTTAAAAGTGATGTTCTTAAATCTTTTAAATTAAGTTTTCTACTTTTTTTGGGATTAAATGAATTATTATTAGTAATTCTTTTCTCTGCCAGGCTGTTTTTTTTTTCTTGTGGATATAGATTTAAATACATGGAAATAAAACAAACATACTAACTCAGTATTTTAAAATGTTTAATTACAATACTGTATTTTAAATTTTTCCACCGAAATTTTCATTTTTTGTAACGTCTACACAACTTTTTAAGCTATTTTTGTTGTTACCTTTTGTCATAGGTACCAAGGTTACATTGGAGCAGCCCTTGTTCTAGGAGGGGTTGATACTAAAGGATCCAGTCTCTATTGTATTTACCCTCATGGATCAACAGACAAACTTCCTTATGTTACCATGGGTTCAGGATCTCTAGCTGCTATGGCTGTTTTTGAAAGAGGCTGGAAAGCAAATATGGAGGTATATTTTTTCATACAAGTACATATTAAACATTAAATTACCATGTTTCTCTCATACTGTTCACTTTTGGCAGGGTTTACATCATATTGTATCATGTTGAGTAATGTTATATTTTCACTTGTTATGGTATTCTGTGAAGAACTAACCCAAACGTTGTGTGAAAATAGCTCATTTTGTTGTAGTAAAATTCGTAGCTAGTATCACTAGTAATTAGTGTCATTAATTGTGATACTGGCAGTATTTTTATTTGTGTGTTTTCTGTGGCTCATGTTATTAGGGAGCATGTAAACAAGACAGTCATGAATCCATAAGAAATTTTATGCATAAATAGTTTGTGAAAATCTTCAAATTCTGATGGTGGGTTTGTAGTATTGGCTTTAAAAAAAAGTCATGAGTGAGAAAATACGTATTTTATGGTCCCTGTTGCTTGTTAAGGTTAGAACATGACATGTATACTCACTGTTTCACAGCTAGAAGAAGGCAAAGTCTTAGTGAGGGATGCCATTGCAGCTGGTATATTAAATGATCTTGGATCTGGAAGTAATGTGGACTTGTGTGTGATCACCAAGGAAGGAGCCACACATTTACGTCCCCATGAAAATATTGGCATTAAAGGAGAGAAGTGAGCACTTAGTATTTTTGATACATTTGGTCTACTTCAAATAACATCTTTGTAGTCATAACTGTGAAAAGAGAATCAAATTCTATGTACTTAAAAACATCAAGTTAACATGGGAGTTCATTATGTTTTGTAATAATAACAGAATAAAGTAGAAAATCCTGATTATTTCAGTATTATATAGTACAGATTTATTAATTTTAAAACTGAAGTTGTTACAATATATTTTGGTTTAACAGTGACTGACCTCGTGAGCTTCTAAATGTGTTTGCCAACTTCAGATAATTTATTTTCATATACTTATTACTAACATTAAATTATTCTTTCTCTTACAGACAAGGGTCTTATCGCTACAAAAGAGGTACCACAGCAGTGCTTAAAGCTGATATTATACCTCTAGATGTCACGGATGTGTTAATCAAACCTGTAGAAGTGGAACCCATGGACACCTCTGGTTGATATCAACATTTTGGCTACATTGCTCCAATTATTCTTAGCAGTTGTTTTCCTCTGATTTCTTTAAACAATCAGTTGTAGTATTGGGTGGGTTGGATGTTTCCATATTTCACGTCTTTTATTGACACCAGAAAATGTAACTTGTTTCAAAATCAATAAATAAATATCGCTTATCACCTGAATAAACTGTATATTAACAGTTAGCTAGCTTGTAGAAAATAATTTGTATCTTTAAGATTGCATGTAGGTTGAAACAAAAGTAACTTGCCCCAAATTTGTGAGAAGTAATCTTTAAGTTAAACTGTTATACATTGAAAAGTAACTGCTGAATATTTAATTAATTATAAAAAGGTGTGTTAATTGTTATCAGGAAAATTAGATTAATCATTAAAATTTCAATATTATATTTTAATACTGAATAAAATCTTTGAGACAAGTTACTCGTGGTTCATCCTATACAGTGTTATCTAAATTAAAATTACCAGTTGTTCAGTGAAGTAATATTTAAGAGTCTATGGAACAGTTTTAATAATTTGATTTACAAATGATGTTGCACTTTGGTGTAATTGTTGAAAACTTTTGTGAAAGATAATTTTGAGGTATCGATCTCAAAAACTCAGTGACTGTACAACATATTTCAGATTTGTGAGCACTATTTTTCTGCATACATTAATTTTATTTATGATAGTAGGAAGTTTCCAAACGAATTTCAATAGATAGTTGCTTCTTATTAGCTCTTGTTTTATGATGTAAAATATGTGTTGGCTAACAACTTGTAGGGCTGTGTAACAGTATGATTTAAACATTTTATAATGAAAGCTCTTTAAACGTTTTTATAATATTCACTACTGGTATGGTACACATCACTAGCTGGTACACGAAAGTAACGTAGTATCAGATCTGCCTCTCTAGCTTTAGTGTCACTCCTTGGGAGACCTGGTGGTTAGGGCACCCAACTTACAATCCCTGAGTTGGGGGTTTGAAACCCTGTCCAACTAAACATTCTCCTGTCTTTTAGCTATGGGGGCTATTATATGTCATGGTCAATCCTAGTATTCAGTGGTAAAATGGTTGGTGGTGAGTGGTGATGACTAGCTTCCTTCGTATATTCTGTTACTGCTAAATTAGAGATGGCTATGACAGATAACCCTTATATGGCTTAGGCTGAAATTCGAAAACAAACTGCTTCCTGGTGGTCCGAAGAGAACATACCATGTTTGGTAACTATCCTCTGTCCATTAGTTTGCTACAACATCCAAACACTAGTAACATAAATTGGAGTAGAATAATTTATTTTCTATATAAAATACACAGATGACCCTAACAGTAATTAGTAGGATGTTGTTTGTGCAGTTCATATAATTCAGTTAAGATTTTGTTATTGGCAAAAATCATAAACCTATAAGCTCTTTGGTGCATAAGTGGTTCACAAAAATATTGTATTAAAATACGTCATGGGGCTTATAAATAATTCAAGGGTTAAGTAACTGTTTGGGCAAAGCTAAGGTCATTTTATCAAGAATAGTGAACATTTCTTGAATATGAAATGTCAATCTATTATTACTGTTTCATTCAGATGTTATTAGAAACTTACTAGAAAAGACGCTAAAATATATCATTATGTGTATACATTAATGTGAAAGATAAGCTGGATGTTTCTTTCAAGTCAGTAGATGGCGGTGCTGTAGCCACAATTAAAAATTTTACCAGTTTCGTTTGTGTACCATCATTAAAACAAATACACACACACACACACAAAGTTCGATGTTTTTAATCCGTAGTGGTTTGTTTAGTTGTTTTTGAACTCTGTTCTTTTATTATTTATTTAAATCTAACCCTGTCTGTATAATAGCGGCAAAAGTCATTAATTTTATCGTTTATTGGTAAATAAATGATAAAATATTTAAATGCTTTAATAATTTTTGTTTCAAAATTATTGCGGAATTACCTTGCTATATCATGAAAAAACTATAAAGCTTTATTTTCAAAGCACAGATGTATGATCGTTTTATATCTTGGATTACCATGTGTGTGTAAAAATGACTGTAGTCATGTGATTTACATTTTCTTTATTTAAAACGAACAAAAATTTTGAGAAACACCGTATTAATAAATCCTGAGGCCCGGTCGTTAAGGCACTCGACTCGTAATTCGAGGGTCGCAGGTTCGAATCCCCGTCGCACCAAACATGCTCTACCTTTCAGCCGTGGGGTGGCATAATGTGACGGTGAATCCCACTATTCGTTGGTAGAAGAGTTGGCGGTGGATGGTAATGATTAACTGCCTCCCCTCTAGTCTTATACTGGTAACTTAGGGACAGCTAGTGCAGATATCCCTCGTGTAGCTTTACGCGAATTTCAAAAACTCGCAATAAATTCTGTTAAATATACTCGAGATTCATAAACTAAACCGTTAGTTTCGGAATACATGGTTGCTACTCTTATTAGCCCAGACATCAGAGAACTACTTTGTTAGGTAGTGTCGTATACTCCGTGTACGCACAATTTAAAACACTTGGAGTTAAGAAAGTGTTTCGAGATATTAGTCATACAATGTTTTAAGAAAAAAGTTTAGGGAACTTTGTTTCTTCCACGTTCAAATACAAAGTTTATCAGTGCGTTGAATTTTTCCCAGGGTTCCATGAGTGTTCATTTAATTTCTCATCAACGGGTACGAAAAATCGTACCAGATTTGAGTATATGGTGGAAATTAGAAACTTTGATGCATAAAGAACTTTTCGTTCGAGCAATTTGTATATAAATTAAATAGTTTTCGTTTAAGCTTTCAAGATATTTTAATAATAATTATAAATTAATTAACTGTCTTAGTAAACACAAATGTTTTTGTGTTAATTTTACCCATAAGTGTCACAAGAATTTTTTAAAGATATAAATATATTTTTGTGGCAACGTAATTATACGATTTGGTTAGCATGTCCGTCAGTACAGACAGCGGAAACCTAGTGGCGACTTAAAGCTACTAGTTGTAGGTGTATATTAATTCCAATTTTCAGTAATGACAGATTTTTAGCAAACATACTTTGTTTTGGCCCTTTTGGGGCATAGCATTACGTTTGCGGACTTAACAATTCTAGGAACCGGGTTTCGGTTCTCGTGATGGGCGAAGCACAGCTCGCCCATTGTGTAGCTACGTGCTTAACTTCTAACAAAAAAAAAAAAGTAACCGTTTTGTTTAATTTTGTGAAAACTTCTTGAAGTTATACATGCGTTAGCCGTCCCTAAGTTTGAAGTGATAGACCACCCACCGCCAACCTTTGGGCTACTCTTTACCAGGGAATACAGTTATTGATTGTTAAATTCTATCCATCTGTTTTAATCGCGGTTGAAGAAGGAATCTGGTTTGGTGACAAGATTCAGAAACGTGAGATGAGCGCCCTAATCATCGGACCAATTCACTACACACAAAACAAAAAAATTACTTGGATTTTGATTACAGAATCAATTATCATAATTTTTGGCAAAACGTATAATTTTTAAATTTATGAGCTTGCGTTTTCGAATACAAATATTCCAAATAAATTATGTTACTACGTTTACAACTCATAACTTATCAGATCCAGTAGAGTGTGTGTTTTTTTTTCTTATAGCAAAGCCACATCGCACTATCTGCTGAGCCCACCGAGAGAAATTGAACCCCTGATTTTAGTGTTGTAATTCCGTAGACTTACTGGTGTACTAGTAGGGTGCAGATGCAATAGAAGTTACAACGTTTACTACTACTAATTTATCAGACGCAATAAAAGTTGCTCTACATTACGAGGATTCGTAGAAAATTTACAATTATTCACGAACCACATTTTCAACACAAAAACGTCCTTCTGTTTTGCAGTAAATTCAACAGTCTGCTGTCATTACAACTCGTGGGTTACTCTTTTATTAATAGTGGGATTGAGAATTACGTTACGATACCTCCACGGCTGAAAGGGCGAGCATTTTTGGTGTGAAGGGGATTCGAACTCGTGACCCTCAGATTACGACTCGAGTGCCACCTGGACATGCTGGGCCAAAGGATTAACGAGTTTGCAGAACGTTACGATATTTTTAAAGGCATCACGTCTACACTTACCTCAACTCAGTGTCTCGGGGAGACAGTAGTAAGTCTTTGGATTTACAACACTAAAATGAGGCGGTCATTTGCCCTCGCTAACAGAGCAGATAGCCTGTTGTGGCTTTACTGTAAGAAAATACATGACTCATGTTAATGTTTTCATTTTTACTTCAGTGAATTCAAGAACTATTACATTTACTCTTGTATTTTTAAAGTGTATTACACTTTGCTCTTGTTTGTAAAAACAACTTGAGTTGTCATATTTATAACTATTGCTACATGTTTGTCTTAGATGTATTGGACCTTTTCTCCTTCGTTATTATAGATCATACATTTCATCTGTTCTGAAGGCTTAACTTTATCCATTATTTCCGGCTGTCTACTTTATAAATTGAGTATGGGTGTAGTGGATAATTAGAGTCGGATTAGTATGTTAAGCTACTCTAATAAAGTTCTACTGTTAGAGCATTTAAGGGGCTTTTATTGGTCATTAGAAACTGTTAGGGTGTATTGCATGAATGGAGATCAGAGATAGAGCATGAAGCAAATAATTAGCTTTCAAGTGTTTTGTATTCAAGTCCCTTTTATATTTTTTATGTTAGTTTATTTACAGTAATGGTTAAATCGTTTAGAATGTAGGCGTTTTCTTATATTCATATTATATATTCTTATTATGAATATCATTTAGCACTGTTAGCTTAGTTCATGGAATTAAGACAAATTTAAATCTCATAAATTGGTCAAATTATGTGAGGCATTATTGGAATTACGGCCGAAAATATCGTTAAAAACGAGGGTGCCCAACTAATGAAACACTGTATTATAATCACTATCAGTAATAACAGTAACTGCCCAGTTAGTCTGGTATAAGGGTAGTTTTAGTTCTGATCTACGAACGTAACTGCTTGCTTTGATCAATAATAATCAATTCTTGACTATCTGTGGATTGTTTGTTTGAAGTTTAAACACAAAGCTACATAACAAGCTATTCGTTCTCTTCCTACCACAAGTTTTTAGCCTTGTGAGTCTACAGACATACACTGGGATTAACTATTGATCCATTAATATTATGTAGGTTTATGCTTCTATATTAATTTATTATCGTACCAGTTTTGCTATTTCTTAGGACGAGATTAAAATTTTTGTTTTGTAAATAAACGTCAACTCTTAAGTACAACAAACATGAAAGTAGCTCAACTTGCTTCTGTGGATAATAAATATAAAAACAAAAATTTTGCGGCATAGTGTTTTATTTTGAATGTAAAATAAATTAGCTTAAACTGGGTAAAACCTTTTAAACAGAAAGCTATTTTATTGTACATTTAATTTGTTTTTCAAATCGAATTCTCTTCAGTATCAGGTTCACAACCTCACAGTTTTTTTTCATATTCGCTTATAAAGCAGAATCTTTTTGTTTTTTGAATTTCGCGCAAAGCTACTTGAGGGCTATCTGCGCTAGCCGTCCCTAATTTAGCAGTGTAGGACTAGAGGGAAGGCAGCTAGTCATCACCACCCACCACCAATTCTTGGGGTACTCTTTTACCAACGAATAGAGGGATTGATCGTTACATTATAACGTACCCACGGCTGAAAGGGCGAGCATATTTTGTGTGACTGGGATTCGAATCCGCGGTCTGCAGATTATGAGTCGAACGCCTTAACACGCTTGGCTATGCCGGCCCCTGTTATTTATGGCCAGAGGCTGTTTTTACGTTGCATGTCTATTTCAATGTTTGGAATTTTCTTGAGTGATTGATCGAGACATAATAACGTCCCCACGGCTGAAAGGGCGAGCATATTTTGTGTGACGGGGATTCGAACTCACGATCCTCAGGTTAAGAATCGAGTGCATTAACCACCTGGCCGTGTCGGACCAACTTAGGTAGTTGGTTCAGGGCTGTAAATTTTGAGTTTGCGTCATCAAGAAAATAGTGTAAATACTGGGACGTACTAGAAAAGAATCAAGTAAAGGAACTTTCTATCAAGACGTTATATGTGAAGTTAGGCCTACTGTTTCTTATGGGTGAACTTCTGAAACTGGTACTCAAAGAAATAAAATATTTTCATTACGTGGACCGGACCTTGCATTTATTCTTATCGAATAATAACATAAAATACACCGAACAATACAATCTCTTGCAATATTTTGTTCAGTAACTTTAAATACCACAATTTTAAAATCTTATTCATTTTACAATAATTTTATGTAACTTACGTGTTTATTTATTGTTACATGTGATTTTTTGTGAGTGTACTTTTAAGCACAAAGCTAGATAATGGGTTATCTACGCTTTGTCTATTACAAGGATCCAGCCTAGAATTTTAGTACTTTAAGCCCTCAAAGTTACAACTGATTCGTCGAGAGGGAGACCTTACTGTTGTAAAACATATGGTAGAAATAAAACTGGGTATCAACACACCCGTTTCTTTAGACTTCAAAATAGCATTGTTAAAGATTAAAATATATTGTAAGTAACCTTAAAGAGAAACACACAGAGATGCTTCTTATGTTCTACTTATAATAGCTATATTTTATTAATTAAGATTATTTGGTATTGAAACCTTTTTTGTAGTTATCATGAGTAGTGATGGTAAATGTACGATTATGTCTTCTCATTCAAAAGGGTATCTTGTAATAGCGGTTCTCCACATCGTCTACTTTTACCAAGTTCAAGGTCCGCCTAGTGGTGCGTGTCTGTACTAATCCATGGTCGTCATGACTTCACGTTGTTCTTTGTTATAATGTACGATCGCCAATAAAGTCATTGACCCCCAAATCCAGATAGAGATATGGCCAATAGACAAGAGTTCGAGTTTGACTGTGTGGGTATTTGGGTATTGATGTTGTTAAATACCCAGGAGGGTCAGGTACATTTGACCTCTTCCTCCCTCCCGAACGATTATAGCGTCTGTCTTTAGGGTTTTTTTTTTTGTTTTTTTTTTAAAGCTTTGGGCCAGAGTAAAAGTATAACATCATACTCAGGTCCATTTCAGGGCTCAGTCCATGCATGGACGAACAAGAATTTTTTTTTTTTTCCATTTAATTTTTTTTTTTTTTTTGTATTTTCATATATATATATTTTTTTTGTATTTTTTCTCCTTTTTCTCGATTGAGAGAATGCTACTACTACTTGTAGTAACACAAACACTCACACAGAAAAGAAAGTAATAATAATTCAAAAAGAGAAGAAAATAAAAATAATAATAATGATTAAAAAAAGAAAATAATAATTATAAAAATAAAAAGAAACAAGGACTAAGTGTCTAGTGCATAGTGGCCAGCTTGTGTTACATTTCTTAAATATATGTTAAAAGGGGAGAGGTATTTAGTACCATTTACATCATGTACGTGATATCTGTCGAGATCACACATTAAGTCATTTTTGTGCCAATTCTTATTGAAATATTTTAGAGAATTATGCAAGAGTCTTTCAGCTATTGTATCTATGTTTGCATACTTGTGCATGAATGTGGTTGAGGTGCTACGTGGTACTTTGTATGCTGAAGTTAGTACAGAATTTTGTATACGTTGAAGTTTCTGTACATGTGTGGGTGCTATGTTAATCCAGGCAGGTGATGCATATTCTATTGTTGGTCTAATGTACGTTTTGTAGATTTTAAGTATGTTGTCTGGTGATGTTCCTTGGATTCTACCTGAAAGACTTCTTGCATAGTTTGCTCTTTTCCAGATTCGTATCAGTACATTTTAATATGTGGTAGCCACGTTAATTTTGAGTCATAGGTTAGACCTAGAAATTTAGCAGAAGTAGCAGTCAGTAAAAGTGATCCATTCATATAGAGTTTTGGTGGATCTTTTTTCAGCTTATTCAGTCTGCTGAATACTATGACTTGGGTTTTTGGAATATTAACTTTGATTCTGTATTTCTGGCAGTATTCTTCGATGTTATTTAGGACTGGTTGTAGGTTCGTTGCTGCTATTGACGGAGTGGGGCACTTTTCCAGACTGCTACATCGTCAGCGAACTGTGATGCATAACCGAAATTTAGGTCCGACAGAGGCATATTACTCACGTACATGATAAATAATATAGGGCTAACAACCCCTCCCTGCGGGACTCCTGCTTCGGGTGAAAAGGACCCTGAGTGGGCCCCATTTACATTTACTTTACACATTCTGTTATCCAGGAAGTTGGACAGCCAGCGAATAGTTTCCTGGGGTAATGCCATTTCAAGCAATCTATGTCTTAAGCCGTTATGCCACACTGTGTCAAATGCTTTCTCAATGTCGAGAAAGCAAGCTACAGTGCATTCTTTTTGTTGAAGCTGTCGGTAATTGATTCTGTAAGTCGAATCAGGTGGTCTGTAGTTTGGCGGTTTTCGAAATCCGTTTTGAATTTCTGGTAATTTTGAATTTTCTTCTAAGTAAACTGACAGACGATTACTAATTATCCTCTCTAATACTTTGCCAATACAACTGGTTAAGCTAATCGGGCGGTAGTTGTTTGGTTTATTCGCTGACTTTCCTTCTTTCTGGAACATTAATATTATTGCTTCCTTCCAAGAAACGGGGATATATCCAGCTGATAGTGAGAGATTAAATAACGCTGTTAGGTGTTCATATAATCTCTGAGTGCCTTGTTTTAGGAGGATAGCTTGAATACCATCTTCTCCAGGAGCTTTGTTTTTTGTGTTTTTAATAGCAGTTACTACTTCTGTAACAGTGATATGTTTTACCAGTTGATGAGTGCTCCAGTCTTTTGTTTTTCTTGGTGTGTAATATTGTTGACTGGAAATTTAGGTGTAAAAATGCTTCTGTTTTGGTCAATAAAGTTTGTGACTGTATTATAAAAGTATCTGTTCATGTCTGGTTCATGATGTGTTTTGAACGTGTTTTCTAGGTGTTTTTTAAATATCTCGGCTTTTTCTGTGTTAGTGTATGCTGTTTCTCCATCCAGTTCCAGTGGTGGATATACTGTGTTTGTTGTTCCTGTGTTTGTAAATCTTTTCAAATGTGTCCAGAATTGTTTAGGATCAGTTTTATGATTTAGATCGGAACAGAAGGTGTCCCAGTTTTCTTGTTTCTGTTGTCTGATTAAGTTTCGTATTTTATTTCTTATTGTGTTTATCTGAGTTTTATAGTTATTTATTAAAACTCAGATAAACACAATAGACAAGATGGGTATGATATTGTTTGTTTTTGAATTTCGCGCAAAGCTACACGAGGGTTATCTGCGCTAGCCGTCCATAATTTAGCAGTGTAAGACTAGAGGGAAGTCAGCTGGTCATCACCACCCACCGCCAGCTCTTGAACTACTCTTTTACCAACGAATAGTGGGATTGACAGTAACATTCTAACGTAACGCCCTTGCGGCTGAATGGGCAAGCATGTTTGGTGTGACGAGGATTCGAACCCGCGACCCTTAAATTACGAGTCGAACACCTTAATCCACCTGGTTATGCCGGGTCTGCATATGATATTAACCATGTAAAGGCATGAGCCTTTCAACTGTTTTACATTCCCAACGTTCGGTAGAATGTGTTTTATGAGAAGCAAAAGTGTTTTTTATACAATGTTTGAAGACCTGTTGCACTAGAAATATGTCCAAAAGTTTTGTTGTTGTTTTTCATAAAAGAAAGCAGTGCAAAATAGTAGATATTGTTGTAGATTGAAAAAAAAATCTTTTTCTTATAATAAAGCCATTTCCGGCTATTTCATGTATCAACCGAGGGGAGTCGAACCCCTCATTTTTATCGTTATGAAATTTCCGCTGTGATACTGCCTTTATAAGGTTTATTGGTTACATTTTTTTAATTATTGACAGTTTTTCTAGATTATAACTTAACTACAACATGTCTTACTGCGGAAATAAAAACTTTACTTCCAGGTAACATTTAACAGTTTGTTTGTTTTTCACTAATCTTCGTTAGGGTAGAATAGAATATTATGTTTTTTTCGGTTCAACGGTACACCTTGTATTATTCAAACTGGTCAGCCAAGAAATACAAAAAATGAAAGTTGTGTAATTCAGTACCTGTTTTCAGAGAAAGTTTGCTTTAGGGTAAAACTACACAATGAACCACTTGGGCTGCGCGAGATGCACGTATCGAACACCCAATTTTAAAATATATTGTTGGCCCCACTGGAAGCATAAAAATAAAAAGAAGAAAAAAGAAATAGTTATAAAAAAACAAAAACAAGAAATAAACAAACAAACCAGGATTGAATTCTAGCGAGAAGCTGGTAGAACTTCATACCCACATGTTAAACAGTCTTGAAAAATGGTGCGGGTATTCCAAAGATTCAAAAACCAATGATTGAAAAATATGCTACAAGACTAGATCTGCTAAATTAGTGACGGCTAGCACAGATAGCCCTCGAGTAGCTTTGTGCGAAATTCAAAACAAAACAAACAAACAGACACGCCCACGTAAAATGCCACGTGAACTATCGTTTTATAATTTTTACAACAGCTTTACCTAAGATTAAAGGTGGAAAGTTTTCAGCTGTTTAAAACTGTCATTGGGATTAAAGACGGCTAATGTCAAAACAGTAAAACTATACGATTAAAGGTCGTTTCGGTACATAAGTAGTGGTCAGGCAAAGCAAACTAAATTACCAGTTTCTAGCTCAAGTTTCCAAAACAATCATGCAGACGAATGAATATTATTCATTGCCAACTTCTAAACGCAGATTTACTGAATCATATGAAATTCGTCTTATCAAAGAACATTTGATATTAGCTTAAGAAATTTGCGTGAATAATTATGCCTGATATGCCTGCACCCGTGTAGGTACAGATGGCGACAATAAACTGTTAATCTAAGTTCTATGTTTTATCCATCGTCATGCATTAAGGTGAACAAAAAACCTAGTCTTTCTAGCTAACGAATGAATATTTGCTGTAGAATTGTAATCAACGCTATAAGTGTAGTTACCAGTTTGGCCACCAGTTTTACTTTCATTCCTTTAAATCGCACGTGAATTTAATTTTTAACCGCACCCTTTTTTCACACCTCAGGTGTTTTTAATTGGATATATTTCAGCCATAACTACATGAATATTTTTGAACAAACATTAAAACAGTTTCTTAGGGTTTTGTTCGTTTTAGAAGTTTCTCGTAAAGTTACACCTTCTCTCTTTCTTGGGCTGTTTTTGCCCTTCCTTCCTTCCTATCCGTGGTGGTTGTTTTGGTTAAGCATATTTTTATGCCCAGGTTAATTTTATATCTCACCACTAGTGAATGGTCATGAATTTGTTCTACTGGCCTTACATTTTCCTATTCTAAATAGGTTTTAAATTTGTACATATTAATTCACTATTCAAGGACGACAGACTGCACTGAGAAAGTTTAAAACGTGACAATGTCCCAGTTGATGAGGATGGACTTTCACAGACTTCTAGGATGTTTCAAGCTTGACCTCTCAGGTCACATTTAAACCTTTCAGATCAGCAAAATTCTATTTTTTTTCAGGATCGCAAGTGAGAATGTATTCCACGCATGTGAACTAGCGTCAAACAGAGGTAACGGAAGATGTCATATCACACTCGCTCTACCTTGAAAGCATGACAGAAAAAATCAAACAAACAAAACAAAAAAACGTTTATTATGCATAGTTGCGTTCTAGAATACCGCACACCTCGGTCTACGTGAAGCGTGAACTGTCACGTGAAACAACCAACAACAGTTCTCATTTTTGTCTAGTTATATAATTTAGATGAAACTGAAAATCATTGAGGAACAATAGACATCTGGATAAAGTAAGAGGTGGTTGTTATGTTGTGCAAAACATTAAAAAATTGTTACATACGGCTGTATTTATTTTTCGGGCAAAGCTACACACTGTGTTATCTGCACTATGTACACTGCAGGTTTTAGTGTTGTAAGTCCATAAACTTAGCGCTGACCCACCGACCACTTACAATACTTATTTCAGCCAAACTGTTTACTTCTTAATGTGTTTCATTTAATGGTATCTAGTTTTAGCCATTGCCTTTGATATAATAGTAATAATTTCACGCAAACGTTTCGTTTGTTTGCTGTTAAGTGTAAAGCTTCACTAATAGATTATCTGTGGTGTGCTAACCACAAAAAGGGCCAGGTGGTTAAGGCACTGGACTCGTAATCTGAGGGTTGCGGGTTCAATCCCTATCAACCAAAAAGTGTCCGCCCTTTTAGCCGTGGAGGCGTTATAATGCGACAGTCAATCCCACTATTTTTTGATAAAAGAGTAGCCCAAGAGTTGGCAGTGGGTGGTGATGACTAGCTGCCTTCCTTCTAGTCTTACACTGCTAAATTAGGGACGGCTAGCGCAGATAGCTCTCGTGTAGCTTCGCGCGAAATTAAAAAAAAACAACAACAAACAAAACACAACGAGTATCGAAATTAAGATTTTAACTTTATAGGTAATCAAACATAGTGCTGAACCACTGGGGGAAAGAGAGCAATCAAACATAGTGCTAAACCACTGGGGGAAAGAGAGCAATCAAACATAGTGCTGAACCACTGGGAGGAAAAGGCAGACGACGCGTCTTTCTTTTTTATTGTAATAACAATTTCGTCGTAAATTTTGACACTGTTACGTTTTGTGTAGTGTATCGAACTTTTTATAATACAAGTAACTTATATCAAATAAGAGATGGCTAAAGTCATAGTTTCAAGTATTAATGGCTTAAATCAATTTTGTTCAAGCAACGGTTTTAGATTTGTAATCCCGCAAATTTATTGCTGGTCCACTATGAAGAAGTTTAACCAGAAAAGTCTGTGATCACTTAACGAGCAATAGAGAAATATCGGTTCGCGCCCGCGTCGCGCTAAACATGCTCGCCCTCCCAGCCGAGGGGGCGTTATAATGTGACGATCAATCCCCCTTTTCGTTGGTAAAAGAGTAGCCCAAGAGTTGGCGATGGGTGGTGATGACTAGCTGCCTTCCCTCTAGCCTTACACTGCTAAATTAGGGACGGCTAGCACAGATAGCCCTCGAGTAGCTTTGTGCGAAATTCCAAGACAAACAAACAAACAAACAAAAGAGAAATGTTCCCTTGTGTCGAAGGCCATTAACTTCGCACTAGTAGAAACGACGCGATACGGGCGGCTGTTTGTGCTAGTATTCATCCTTCACTGAAAAAGTTTAGAAATAAAAAAAACGGATTTTTCTGGGAAGTGCTACGCAACTAAAATGTTCAAATTGTGCTGATATAAAGTGTAATGTGTTTTTATATATTAAATGTGGTAACGTTTATTAAAAATAACCATTTTTAGTACTATATTTAAAAGATCAATAAAGACATGATCAAACCCTCACGTAGTCCTAGTGAAAGTTGTGTTCTTGTTGTGAGGAAAGTTATTTATCATTCTGTTCTGTGATACAGAAATGGTTATTGGACATACTGTAGCTATACATTTAATTGCCTGAATCTTGGATACCCAAGATGTGTAAATATTTTATGGATTTTTTGTTTGTGGTGCCATTGGACAGATGACACTAAATGTTATTGATTAATAATAATGTGATACATACATACACACTCCGTCCATTAAAGTCACAACTGTATCACATCTCATACAAATTTGTATGCAGGGGCGGCGCTGAAAGGGGCGTTGGGGTGGTATTCAAAGCTCAGTCCTCCTGTTTGTAGTCATTTTGAAAGATAACGTCCAATTCAAAAACTAGTGTTTTTCGACGTATTGCAGCCTACCTCCGTCACAGCCAACTTGCCGGTTCGTAAAATTTCAAGAAAATAAATAGAAACTGACATAATATTCTGTATGCAACCCATAACGTTTTTTTGTTTCTTTCCAGTGTAGTTGGATTTAGTGAGTTGCTACAGTTTAGAAAGACAGCGAGTTGGTCCTTGTTATCGAAAAGGTTAATTTTTTTAATTTCGCGCAAAGCAACACGAGGATTGTCTGTGCTAGCCGTCATTAATTTAGCAGTATAAGACTATAAAGAACGCACTAGTCATCATCACCCACCGCTTGGGCTACTCTTTTACCAACGAATAGTGGGATTGACCGTCACATTATAACGCCCCCACGGCTGAAAGGGCGAGCATGTTTGGTACGACGGGGATTCGAACCCGCGCCCCTCAAGTTATGGGCCTTAATCGACCTGGCTATGTCGGGCCAGGTTAATAAATACTGCTCTAATAAGTCACAAACAAGTGTATCGCAACGTTAAGAAGTGCCTTTTTTTTCGTAAAGAATTTTAGTTGATATTACTAAGTCTATACGAAAAATATAAAATATAACAAATATGTTGCGAAATTAGCAAACTCTGATAATTAGGCCTTTCATGAGGATATATCATCACATATATTTCGTTTAGGCCTAGTAATATCAACTAAAAGTCTTTACGATATGTTTTGTGGTGGATATAAAGTGACATATTTTCTATTTTAATTTTCTCCCACTGAAACTTGCTGATCAAATACAATTTGACTATTTCACATAGTTCGGTTATATTCTCGTGTATTAAAACAACTTATAGTATTTGAGAATTATGCACACGAACACGTACATTTGTTATACCACTCAACTATTTCACTGTAATTTTAAGCTTTTACTAATCAAACTTCAAAGCATATCACTTTTGATCTAACTTCGTTTACCTTGTTACGTTTCCATGCGAAAAACCATTTTACCGAAAAAATGACACTCGCTAGGG
Source organism: Tachypleus tridentatus (assembly GCF_004210375.1). NCBI lineage: Eukaryota > Metazoa > Arthropoda > Merostomata > Xiphosura > Limulidae > Tachypleus > Tachypleus tridentatus. The sequence goes on along the minus strand of NC_134826.1, from coordinate 49,636,617 downwards.
TTAGCTTCGAGTATCAACTTGCACGTTCGTGGTTACGCATCCGTGATCGTCACAGTTGACGTTTCGTAGAAGCTAAACGGTCGCTGAAATTTAATGTTTTCCCTGCTACAGTATAATGAAAACAACAGAAAGAGTGGGTATTGTGAACTCTATATCGTCTTCTCAACCTTTTTGTTCACTTACATAAAAATATCTTAACTTTCTTTTTTATTGCTGGAAGTTGTCGCACTTTTTTATATATTAAAAAAAAGCCGGAAATGTTATTAATACATGAAGTCTAGAGAGGGATAGAGCAGGTAGTGAAGGAAACTTTTCTATAAATGTACAAATAAAGTTTCTTTCACCAGCCATTTCCCCGTTATCAAATTATTCATAGTATCTATTTATACTTTCCGTTTTTCCTAAACATATTAAAACATCTTTATTTAAGAAAGATTTACAAAGTTATATTCCAAAATATATTTAATTGCTTGTTTTGTTCCATTCGCATGGCCACAAAATTGCTCAATCTGTGTGCTATTACCACAGCCGTCGAAACGTACAAGTACAATATACCGTTATGAACCTTCAGACTTACCATCGAGGCACTAGGGGGCTAAATGTGAAAAAGGGATTAAAATAATTTGTTGACCTTTATATTTACGCTTGCATTCTGGAGAAATATCTCACAATGTTTGTTATCAACCGTTTTTTTTGTTGTTTTTTAACAGCACTTCGCAATACGAAAGTTAAAGTAAAAAGGCAAATTAAAATAAAATGCAAAAGGAAAATTCTAATTAATTTATTTCAAGTTGTTGACTTTTTGTGGAAAAAAATCTTTCAACATAACTGTTTTTGTTTTTGCGTATCTCAGGGTTTATTGCTCGGCAGGTTTAATTGAAAGAAAACTTTTCTAGTATTATTTAAACAACAAATAAAACTTTAGTCTGATGCAAAAATATGTTTTTTTAAAATAAGCTTATGTATTACTCTTATCTCCGTTCTTCAAATAGAATCCAGACATGAAAACATTGACATTTTGGTAAAAATCAACTCCACTATTCGTTGGTAAAAGAGTAGCCCAACAGCAGGCGGTGTCTTCCCTCTAATCTTTCAGTGCTAAAATAGGGACGGCGAGTACAGATTACCCACCTATAGGTTTGCACGAAATTCAAAACAATCAAACTGTTCAACCTTTCTCCATCAATACTCTGTACACTTATACTAAATCATATTTAATTTTCTAAACTCATTAGGTTTATTTATTCCCTAGCTTTGTGTTTTTATGTTATGTTTTAGGTATTTTTGTGTTTTAACTGTAACAGCATGTATAAATTGGTAATTTGGTTATTTTCATTGTGATGATGACTAATTCGAAATGGTATTTCTTCCATATGAATATCTCCCAGTAGCTAAGCGATAAATCTGTAGGCTTACGACACTAAAAATCTGGTTTCGATACCGTGATGGGCAGAGCGCATATAGTCTATTGCGATTAATAACAACCAACCAACTGCTTCAGAACAGTCTTTATTAGCATTGGGTTTTAGTCCAAATAAGTCCAAACTGTGCGCAATACATTTTTAATCGGGCACAATACTATCCTTTAACTGGATATGGTCATTGGTCTTTGATTTCTTTATTGGCCTCGTTGTTTGTTATTGACGTTAATGCAATTTTCTGTTAGGGCTAACAACATGAACTGTTACTTGTTCAAACCCAGTTTAGAGATGTTGCACTATGGTTTGGATGACTACCTATTGGTAGGAATGTTCCAAACACATGATTGATATCAGTAAAGTTATATTACACGGTAAATTTCCCATAGTGTTCGGTTATTAGTGAAGAAGGCTGGACTCTAAACGCGTGGCTCTCGTGTACGTCTCGCTCAACAGTCGAGGAAGGTCAAGATGCGGTAACATATTATAATTTTCTGCTTGGGAGATCTGTGCCGGGAATCGTCTATAAAAATCACCTCTTCACTATTTAAACGAATCATACTGTAACCTACGTTTTCAGATTACGAATGTGTTGGTATACATCACCTCTGAACGTCTGTCTTATTGAGTTTATTCAAGTCCAAGTTGTCAGTACTGTAGATTCTTCTTAATGCAAGAAGTGTGTTAATACAAAACAGTTCATTTGAAACTGGGATCATATAAGACTTGGTACCGATAAAAACATTGTCAGTTTTTGTTGGATAATTCCTGTAAAAGGACTTCCGAAGACTGGTAAGATTTTTCCTTCACTGAAAACTGTTTAGTATAGTGAAAGTAGAAATATAAAACAAGTCCCATTTAATACGTAAGGAAAGATATATATAGGTTTATGACATCAGTTACTTTTATACCTCTTATTGGCTCTGTAATTGTTTGTTTGTTGTTATCGTTGCTTTATGAATGAAAACAATTTAACATGCCATAATCCCACAAAACAAGTTAAACGTGTAATCTACATTAATTACTATCAAGAGTTGACGCTATATTATCATACAGACAAACAAGGTTCGTCCAGATGTATTTGAGATACTTAACATAATTATAAACGCGGCCCGGCATGGCCAGGTGATTAAGGCACTCGACTCGTAATCTGAGGGTCGCGGGTTCCAATCCCCCCTCATACTACACATGCTCGCTCTTTCAGCCGTGGGGACGTTATAATGTGACAGCCAATTCGTTGATAAAAGAGTAGCTCTAGAATTCGCGGTGGGTAGTGATGACTAGTTGCCTTTCCACTAGTCTTACACTGCTAAATTAGGGATGGCTTGCGTAGATAGTTCTCGTGTAGTTTTGTGCGAAATTTAAAACAAACAAACTATACACTTACACGAGATACTTAATAACAACATGACAATACACTTTACATGACATACTTAATATAAAAACAGAGTCTATCTACTTAAGAATATGAAACATTTGTAGTAACAATGCTCGTCTACATGTGCTCCGGCATGGCCAGGTGGTTAAGTCCTCTTATCTTAATCTGAGGGTCGTAGGTTCGAATTCCCGTCACACCGAATATGCTCACACTTTCAGCCGTTAGGGCGTTATAATGTGACGTAAGGTGGTAAAAGAGTTGGCGGTGGGTGGTGGCAGACGAACTGTCTTCCCTCTAGTCCATATTTTTAGGGATGGCTAACGCAGATAGCCCTTTTGTAGCTTTGCGAAAAATTCAAAACAAACAAATAATAGTCTATACGTACGTAAGATAATTAACAATATAATCTATTCACTTATTGTTTCAAACTTTTGTAGTAACAATGCTCATCTACGTGCCGAGGTTATTATTTCAAATCCCCATCAACCGAAAAGTATTCGCCCTTTCAGCCGTGGAGGCGTTATAATGTGACGGTCAATCCTACTATTTGTTTGTAAAAGAGTAGCCCAAGAGTTGGCAGTGGGTGGTGATGACTAGCTGCCTTCTCTCTAGTCTTACACTTCTAAATTTGGGACGGCTAGCGCAGATAGACCTCGCGTAGCTTTGCGCGAAATTCAAAACAAACAAACACTCTGTCCACCAGAATCGAACCATGGAATTTAATGTTACAAATCCATAAACTTACCGCTTACCCACAGAATAACAACAAACAAAAGCCTGCCTGATAGGCTAGTAAACGTATATAGTGTACATTCTTGTTTGCCAAGTTTAAGTGATAGTGGGTGCTACCAGTTATAATTTAGCATTACGCTAGACTTTCACTTCCCGTCTGCTATATCTTAACTTATGAACATATTTAGTGCTAAGTAATACCATATAATTACATAATGAAAATTATAATTGACCGGAAATATATGGCATAAATTGTATTATAGACTTCAAATGTAAATTAAAACGTATGAAAAATTCAAGGAAAGTTTCTAATAACGTATCATTTAAGAACTTTTCTTCCGGCTACACCGTACATACAAAAGTGCATCCATGTATCCTTAGAATGCTGACTTATTTTCGCTTCTGTTTCTGGTCAGATAATTATACTTTTACCGTGAAAGTTTCACATGAATGGCTACATAAGACACGTTCTCTTGCCAATGAAGGACTTGCACATTTTCTCATTGAATAAAAGAAATAGTTGTTTTTTCTTAAACAACAGTTCATGAATACATGGACAAATAGTGTGTAATTACATGAAGTACAATTGTGTTTGGTTCTAACATATTACTTACAAAAAAACCAATAGTCGAAAACAATCGTCTCTCACACAAGATACATAGACATCAAGCTAGAGCTAATGCGGAAGGCTACATTAAACAAAACAAGAAAGCAAACCTCATCTGATAAGTGTTTGTAAAGGAGCTTTATTTTTACTGTGTGATTTTATGAAATTATGTTATTTTCATAAGCTTTTATTTATGTAGACTTATTTGTTCTTTCAGTAATTTTATGTATCAAAGCATAGGGTTTAATAACTTAATAAGTAAACATTTATATGGTTCATTTAATATAACGTTAGTTCATCTTCAGTTTATCTCAGGAACTACTTATTTCAGACACATTCCGAAAGGAAGCCGTGACAAGAATCGCTTATTATTTTGCTGGTACACAAAGAACGATGAACTTTTCGTGGATATTTAACAAAGACATTTTTGTCTTTATAGTGGTGATAAACTCAAGCTTTTGTACTGAAGGTAAGTTTTGTGTCTTACTTGTCAAATGCTTGTTACTAAGTGTTTTTATAGTTGCGTTTTGTTCATTGCTACTGAAATGTTTGTTGCTAATCGTTTTTATTGTTAAAAGTTTTGTTTATCGTTATGGGAATGTTTGTTGCTAGGCGTTTTTATTGTTAAGTTTTGTGTTCTACTACTGAAATATTTGTTGCTAAGCGTTATTGTTGTTAAGTTTTGTGTTCTACTGCTGAAATACTTGTTGCTAAGCGTTATTGTTGTTAAGTTTTGTGTTCTACTGCTGAAATATTTGTTGCTAAGCGTTATTATTGTTAAGTTTTGTGTTCTGCTACTGAAATATTTGTTGCTAAGCGTTATTATTGTTAAGTTTTGTGTTTTACTACTGAAATATTTGTTGCTAAGCGTTATTATTGTTAAGTTTTGTGTTCTACTACTGAAATATTTGTTGCTAAGCGTTATTGTTGTTAAGTTTTGTGTTTTACTACTGAAATATTTGTTGCTAAGCGTTATTATTGTTAAGTTTTGTGTTCTACTACTGAAATATTTGTTGCTAAGCGTTATTATTATTAAGTTTTGTGTTCTACTACTGAAATATTTGTTGCTAAGCGTTATTATCGTTAAGTTTTGTGTTCTGTTACTGAAATATTTGTTGCTAAGCGTTATTATTGTTAAGTTTTGTGTTCTACTACTGAAATATTTGTTGCTAAGCGTTATTGTTGTTAAGTTTTGTGTTTTACTACTGAAATATTTGTTGCTAAGCGTTATTATTGTTAAGTTTTGTGTTCTACTACTGAAATATTTGTTGCTAAGCGTTATTATTGTTAAGTTTTGTGTTCTACTACTGAAATATTTGTTGCTAAGCGTTATTATCGTTAAGTTTTGTGTTCTGTTACTGAAATATTTGTTGCTAAGCGTTATTATTGTTAAGTTTTGTGTTCTACTACTGAACTATTTGTTTCTAAGTTTTTCTGAATTAATAACTTATTTTCTCTCCCTTTGTTTTTCATTGTCTTCTTTCAGTTAAGCTCATAACATAGAAAAATATTTTTCACATATTCTCTTCTTTATTCATTGCCTGTTTTTAAGTGTTTGCTTTTTACACCATTAAACGTATAAGTAAATGTAAGGAAGAGTGTAATTATACGTGAACTACCTATATATCCAGCACCGACGATGCCTTTAGTTCAATACCGTCACTCATCTGGCTGGCTGGTATACGATAGACATTGTGATGATCGAAAGGCTATTTACAATTTCAAGTGCTTGAGCAACAACTGTTTCAATACGAATTATATCAACTTGGTGAACTGTATTTTTCACTAGTTCGTTTCGTCACACATCAAAATTAGGTTTATGAATCTTATTAACATCAAATTGTTTGCTTGTTTGAACGACAAAGAAATCGCCGACTGCGTAATAAATTTACGGCTACTTTCCAAAGGTAAGCGTTCGAAGTGTAATTGTAGTAATAACCAATGAATACTTAGTTTTAACTGACATACAGGAGAGAACCGACATTGTGGTTATCCAAAAATAAGAATATTCCAGAAAATATCACATTCTTGAAGACAACAATATGCTGCTCAAGAAGTTTTACAGACGAATCTATTAGTGTGTGTGTGTTTTTCTTATAGCAGAGCTACACCGGGCTATCTGCTGAGCCCACCGGGAGGAATCGAACCCCTGATTTTAATGTTGTAAATTCGTGGACACACCGCTGTACTAGCGGGAAACACGAATCTAGGGATTGCTAATCCAAATAGTCCTCGTGTGGCTTTGCATGAGGACTATTTGGATTAGCAGTCCCTAATTTAGCAGTGTAAGGCTAGAGGGTAGGCTAACTAACGTCATCCTCCACCAACTCTTAGGCTACTATCTTACCAACGAATAATGGGATTGACCGACACATATAACGCTCCCACAGTTGAAAGGACGAACATGTTCGGTGATGAGGATTCGAATCTGAGACCCTCAGATGACAAGTCGAACGCCCTAACCGCCTGGCCATGCCAAGAACCTTTTTTCTTTATAAGTACAAAAACTCCACTCTCCAATAATTTTGTAATGATCAGAGAACCAGACTAAACCAGGAAATTTAGTGGCTTTCAAAAAAACTCTACACTGCAGTTTTAACAACCAACGCTATCTCACCTGCAGTTTATGGACAATCGACTTTCACAAGAGGCTCAAAATAATTCTATTGTCCGTTAATGGTTAATTAATGGTGGTGCTTTATGTCAGATGAAGGACTGAAATTTGTGTGTATTATTTTTTGGTGCGCGTGTCTTAAGTTCACACCCTCTATTAACAAACTGTTTGATAAAACCCATATACAGACGATTTGCCTCTGAGACCATAAACATATATCTTAAAGATATCATCCTTTTACCTACTTTTCATACATATGAGGTTTTATTTTACTTCCTTATATATGCTGCTCCTACATATCCATTCGGGCCTGGCAGGGCCTAGCGCGTAAGGCGTGCCACTCGTAATCCGAGGGTCGCGGGATCATGCCCGCGTCGCGCCAAACATGCTCGCCCTCCCAGCCGTGGGGGCGTTATTATGTGACGGTCAATCCCACTATTCGATGATAAAAGAGTAGCCCAAGAGTTGGCGGTGGGTGGTGATGACTAGCTGCCTTCCCTCTAGCCTTACACTGCAAAATTAGGGACGGCTAGCACAGATAGCCCTCGAGTAGCTTTGTGCGAAATTCCAAAAACAAACAAACAAACATATCCATTCCTATTTGACTCTAATTTCGCACCTAATAAACTACAAACTATTTACATCATGCTATATTTTGAATATTATAGAACCACAAACATCATCCTTGTGCTAAACGTAATGAATTTGCCACTAGGGTTTCTTCCCATATTATTTATAGTAACGTTAACGTATATGCGCATATCGTTTGTTTGGTTTTTGAATTTTGCGCAAAGCTACACAGGGGCTGCCTGCACTACCCATCCCTAATTTAGCAATGTACGATTAGAGGAAAGGCAGCTAGTCATCACCACCCACCGCCAACCCTTGGGCTACTTTTTCCCAACGAATAATGGGATTGACCGTCACATGATAACTTTCACACGGCTGAAAGGGCGAGCATGTTTGGTGTGACAGGGATTCGAACACGCGACTATCAGATTACGAGTCGAACGCCAGTCCTGGTGTACTGAAATCACTTTCTTAATGTTATTATATCAGTCAACTATGCCCTCAAGATATGAAGATACATTTAACAGATTGCTGGGCAGGTTCTAACTTATTTCAGGCACAAACGTGTCATCACATCACAGAATATATTTTACTGAAGTATTTCTTTGTAGACACAGTTATCAAAGAAAGTGTTTTGTTTTTCTGTTGCAACACTCACGAGATTTCAACTGAAGAAAACCAAATATTGTTTAAGTTTGTATTTTGATGGTTTTATTTTTGAAACTTGCTCATTTTTTTATAATTTTTATTGGTTAAATCCGAAACATATCATTCTTATGTAAATTTCAATTGTCTTATTTCTTGCTCAGCTATAAGAATACCGCCTAATGATAAATATATTACACAGTTTTGAGCGATGGTCATCAGTACGATAGTTTTGAACATATGCATCACAAGCTTCATCATAATATTTAATTTGGTAGGAACCTATCGGTTCTAAGTTAATATAATTAAAAATGTTTTTTTGTGTCTACACAAACCAATATTCTGAATGATCTAATCCAAAGATTCGATTCTGAGCTCAAGTCTTCTGTAGTGCTTGCTTCGCGATAAAAGAATTAGTTAAGTTTATTACTCCAATAAACAAAACTCCTAAAGATCCTTTTCTTTAATTCAAACTCGATGGAGGGAACAATGAAATTCAATACTTACATTATAACAACAATAGTAATATTTTAATAATGATGACAAATCCTACTTTTATAACAGCAACAGGAACATTGATAACAATGACAACCAATACTTCTCGTATAACATAAATAGGAATATTTTAACAATGATGACAAATCCTACTTTTATAACAACAACAGGAACATTTTTAACAATGACAATCAATACTCCTTTATGTGACATTTGAGAAATAACGAAGTCCAACATTCACGTCCTAAACCTTAATTGTCTGGTACATATCATGAAAACACAAGGAGGTTATCATATTTATATTTATTATATAATTCAGATCTTGTTAAATAGCGAAGACATAAATAATTACAAATGTTAGGTGTGTATATATGTGTACAGATATATAACATTTACCTATATATATACACTCCCTGTTGACTCAGCAATATGTCTGAGAGCTTATAAAACTAAAAATTAGGGACTCGATACTTGCTTCGGGAAAAGCATAGATAGCTCATAGCGTAGCCTTGTACTTACAAAATAGAAAAAAAAAAATGTCCACTTGAGGCATTATTAGTGAGATTAGTTCATGATGTGAATGAAAATGAGTTGTTTGCTTGTTTCATGACAAAGTCATTTTGAACTGTGTTTACAATCTAACGGATTACTTTTTTTTGTCTTCAATGTATCTCCAGGGCCAAAATGCAATACTTTTCGTTCACGATTAAGTGTATAATTCTGTGACGGTTCTGATGTTCGAAGTGTGATCGATTGAGTTATTTTGTGTTTACAGGAAGAATTACTTTCGAGAAGTCAACCAACTGGGATTTTTTCGGGACAACGTACACTTCATTTCGTAATATTTCTCTGTATGAATGCCAGAGCTGGTGCAGGGAAAACGTGGAATGTGTGGCCGCTAGCTTTAGCTTCGTGGTGAATCCTCTGGTGCCTTTACAGGATACTCTGTGCACCATACAAAACACTACTACATCTAGGAATTCGGTCCTTTCTCTACAACGCAGTGTCAACACTTACCACTTCACAAAAATGGAGATCAACTCAGGTATTGAGACACAACGTAATAAAATATCCTGTTTTAAGCGTAAAGTACTTGGAGTTGAGACACCATGTAATAAAATATTCCGTTATAAGTGTAAAGCACTTGGAATTGAGACACCATGTAGTAAAATATCTCGCTATAAGCGTAAAGTACTTGGAGTTGAGACACCATATAATAAAATATCCCGTTGTAAATGTAAAATACTTGGAGTTGTAATTTACTTTTTTTCATTTTAAATTAAGAATAGCGAATCAAGACCATGATTATTTAATACATATTTATACGTATGTATAAAGCACAACAAATAATTTATGTGGATAATACACGAAACATTTAAATTGGGCCTACTACTACCTCCAAATAAGCTTACGTTTATTTTTGATTATTTGTTAATTTTAAAGAAAAATTGCATAATGGGCTATTTCGTTGGTGTGCGTGTGTGTGTGTTTTCTTATAGCAAAGCCACATCGGGCTATCTGCTGAGTCCACCGAGGGGAATCGAACCCCCTGATTGTAGCGTTGTAAGTCTGTATATCTGTTCAAGCGGGGGACTCTATTTCGTTGGAGAAGATTAATCTCTGATATCTAATGTTAAACGTTTTTAAATTTACTTTTGATCCAACCCGGGACAACGTATACCCCCCCCCAGAAGGCTCAGCGATAAAAGTTGAGAACTTATGATGCTAAAAACGTGATTTCGAGATATGTTATTATTTAGGTTTATGCTCACCAACCAACAAACAAACAACGTGTATTCTATTCATGTTATAAGTATCTATACTTCCTTAGGGGACCGTTGTAACATTTGAAACTTAAGTAATCTGAATTAAGTGGTCCTAGCAGATTTGGATACATCTTTATCACTTCACGTGACACGTGCGTCTTCTACCATCACCCAGTAAACGAATGTTTTGTTTGTTTGTTGAATTTCGTGCAAAGCTACTCGAGTCGAGGTCTATCTGCTCTTGTAGTCCCTACTTTAGAAGGGACATACAAGAGGAAAGACAGCAAGTCAATACCATCTACTACAACTCTTTACCAACAACTAATGGAATTGACCATTACTTTATAATGTCCCCACGGCTGTAAGGGCGAGCATGTTCGATGACATGATGCTCTGAAAAGGAGCAAACCACTTTCTAAACGTGCTTGACTTAAAAGGTTTTTTATCTTATTTAAAGTCCTATGTAGTTTTGTTATTTATTTAAAGGCTTATGTAGTTTTGTATTTTATTTAAAGGTTGATGTAGTTGTGAGTTTTATTTAAAGGCCTATGTAGTATTTTATCTTATTTAAAGTCCTATGTAGTTTTATTTTATTTAAAGGCTTATGTAGTTTTGTATTTTATTTAAAGGCCTATGTAGTTTTGTATTTTATTTAAAGGTTGATGTAGTTGTGAATTTTATTTAAAGGCGTATGTAATATTTTATTTTATTTAAAGTCCTATGTAGTTTTTATCTTATTTAAAAATCTATGTAGTTTTACCTTATTTAAAGGCTTATGTAGTTTTGTATTTTATTTTAGGCCTATGTAGTTTTTATCTTATTTAAGGGCCTACGTAGTTCTGTATTTATTTAAAGGCCTATGTAGTTTGTATTTTCTTTGACGTAACTGTTTCATCTAGAAAGTTGTAACAGTAGAACTGGCCCAGTGGTTAGAGCGCTTCTCTTGCATTCTGATGGTCTCGGATTTGAATTCCCATAATTCCAAACATGGTCGCCCAGTTCAACCTTGGGGATGTTATAATAATACGATTCATCCCACTATTCGTTGGTGAAAGAGTATTCCAAGAGTTAACGATGGTTGTTGATGACTAGCTGCTTTCTCTCTCGTCTTTCATTGCTAAATTAGGAACGGCTAGGGCAGACAGCTCTCGTGTAACTTTGCGCGAAATTCAAATCAAAAGAATAGAACAAGCTGAATACATTCGTAGTGGCACATCACCTGTTATATGCCATACGAACTATTTCCACTTTGCTGAGATTTGCTTGGTAGTTGTTTTTTATCGCAATGTTTGGATATGCGTTTAGTTTATGACAAACAACCATAGTAATTTGATATCATACTATAAAAAAATCCTGTAATGTGCTAAAGTTGTTTAGCTTTTCTGGTTGCAGTACTTTGTTTCAGAATTTTTGCGCAAAACTGTACACGAAGAACTATCTGCACGTATCTTTTTCTTGTTTTGAAAAAACAGCAAGCCTAGACAGAAGAAATGCAACTAACCAAAAATACCTCTGCCAGCTCTTGAGTTATTTTCGTATGACCACGTAATTAATGAAGCTGTCACACATAGTACATATGCGGTCCCAAAGCGCCAAGCGCGTTTTTTTGTTTCAACAGGCTGCAAACCATGAACCCTCGGATTCACAGGCCAGGTACACTAGCTACTTTATCACGCTTCGCAAAGTAGCAACAGAACTATTTATTAGTCTATTGGACATTATAAGCTAAAATAACAGTTTCTAGAATACAGGAATTGAAAATATTTCAACCATCCAAATGCCTTAATTACAAGTGTTTTGATTGGTTTACGAATCCAAATGCTTAACTACAAGTGTTTTGATTGGTCTACTTCGAGTTTAATCTACAGTTAATTGGAGCACATATCTATTTCAAGTTGAATCTCAAGTAAAGAAACTTTACGCAGAAAAAAAGTTTTTCTTTATACTGCAAGCAATTCTTTCTCCATTTTTAAGCATATATTTCAGAGAACATTTTGTTCACAACACGATGTTCCTTTCCGTATTTAGAAAAACTATGCAACCGCCTTTGGGCATTTGAGCGAGTTCCCAACGCCATCATTCGTGGTTTGGACAGCGCCATCTTCTACACGTCAAATAAAAATTCCTGTTTAACTGCATGTTTGAATGAAGAACGATTTGTTTGTCGTTCGGTAGAATTTAATTACATGAACTCCGAATGTCATCTCAGTAAATATGATCGACGTTCACCATCTGCCTTTGTGGATCTGCTGGAGAGACCGGGAGTCGATTATTTCGAAAATAACTGTTTACGTGGTAAGGATATTTCTTTATTTTTGGGTAACATGATTTTACCTAGTTTATCATATGGTTAATGATACTTTTATCTTTTAGAGATACCATCCTTAATATTTTCAACATATAAACATGCTTAAAACCAAATTTAAAAAACACAATTAGCATTTTATGTGAAAGATCTTCTCTAGAACCAGGTGAAGGAGTTACTATTGATGTTTAATTTTCCTTGTCTCAACGTTAAAATTTAATCTATTCAAACTTTATTTGGCCATCTTGACTTATCACTAATGAAATGTGCACAATACATCATAAAGTATTTTACCATAGCGCTGAAATACTAAAGTTGGAACAAAATAAATTCTGATGTAGTCTAAAACTTCAATTCACAATTTTTATTGTGCTTTATTGTTTTCAATTTCACCCTTTTTAACTACATAGAGAGGTTTTATATAGAAATCCTAAAACGATTCGAAAAGTGTTTTTTATTATTTTTTAATTACTGTTTGTTTGTTTTTGAAGTTCGCACAAAGCTACTCGAGGGCTATCTGTGTTAGCCGTCCCTAATTTAGCAGTGTAAGACTAGAGGGAAGGCAGCTAGTCATCACCACCCACCGCCAATTCTTGGGCTACTCTCTTTACTAACGAATAGTGCAATTGACCGTCACATTATAACGCCTACACGGCTGAAAGGGCGAGCATGTTTGGCGCGACGGGGATGCGAACCCGCGACCCTCAGATTACGAGTCGCACGCCTTAACGCCCTTGGCCATGCCGGGCCTAATTACTGTTCAGAGCGAAACGTTTGAATCAACATTTCATTATTGTGATATTTTGTCTTGTGTGATTTACTAAACGTATATGTATATATATAGGGTAAGGCGTCGTCAGGGGATTAAGGCATTCGACTCGTAATCTGAGAGTCGTGGGTTCGAATTCCTGTCGCACAAAACATGCTCGCCTTTTAAACCGTGGGGGGTTATAATGTTTCGGTCAATCCCAGTATTTGTTGGTAAAAGAGTAGTCCAAGAGCTGGCGGTGTGTGATGATGACTGGATGCATTCCCTCTAGTCTTAGACTGCTGTTTATTTATAATTTTTGCTTTAATTTTTGTAACTTCAATTGTTCTTAGTTATTTTCTTCCAAAGAAGTGAAAAATGGCACTTATTTCTGAAATGAGTCAAGATATGAATAAAATAAATTCAGTAGGAAACAGGAACATGTGATGAGACAGAGAAAAACTATTTTAATTTTCTTGTTAAATAGCGGAAGAGATATGCAACACTGAAGGAAGAAGCTACGATTTCGTCCACACTGATTTTCCCCAGCCTTCTTTGGCTCATTTTGTTCGTCTGTATTACTACTCTGACAAAGAACTTCTGGTAAAGCAACAATAGAGTTCTTGCTTTTCGATAGTTATTGTGTATGGTATTTCAATAAATGTAATTTACGTGCACTAGATGACGCTATAAACATTGATTGAATTTTTGTATTTTAAAATTAGTGAAGTGCTGAGGATAGTCACAGATTTACTAGATAACAGAAACCTGTTTGTGCTCCTGATAAAGAAGTGGCATTTTGAAATTAGTATAGATTAATCCGAGTAAACAAATAGTGAGATAAATCAAGTAATAGCATAATATCTGTGTATCTATTGTCTACAACAAATTGAAGATGGGGCAAAATTTATAAGGTGCTCATTTATTTAAAACTGAGTTACAGGCACCAAAGTTCATGTATTATTTATATACAACTGAAGCATTATAAACTGGTGTGAACTATCCTTAACTTTTGATCAAAGTGACCTATTTACAGAGATCATGATCAAATATCTATACAGTGATTAATATAATTAGTTTAGTATACCATTATAACATGGGGTATATGCAAAACTTATAATGATTAACTACATTTCACAGTTGTTAGATAATAACAATTGAAACGACAAATAAGAAATGCATCAAATTATAACTACGGTCACAATATGTGTTTTCGCGCATTTCAAATTAATGAGCAATTGAGATCTAAGTTTATGTACATATCTGAGGACAGTTCATTGACAAGAATATTAATCATTAGCTCGATAAACCGATCTCTTTTCAACATTAGCTGATTTTATAACTCTTAATTAAACCAGTTTTGTTGAATTATTTTCGTGAAGTGTTGTAACGAAGTCCACCGTTGATTTTTTTCATTTCGTGATGCAATAATGATAATTAGGGTTAAACTAATACCACGTATGTAAAACGAGCTTTCTGTATGTCTGATTGACTGTTATAACCAATCTTTCAAGGTGAACGAAAAAGAGGAGTGTTTACAGATGTGTACTTTGGAGAAAGAGTTCATCTGTCGGTCAGTATTGTATTCACCGAACACACATCATGAGCATTCCAGCTGTGCATTGTACCACATAGATCACGTGATGTTTCCGGAAGGAAAAGACGCCTTCTCCTTTAGCAGCCCTATACCATTACTTGACGTCGGTATTCGTTCTGGGATCTATCTAGAAGCTGTTTGTAACAGTAGGTTTAAAGTTTATGTGATTTTGGATAATCTATTTCAAATAAACCTCTCCTGTCACTGGTACCGTGAAACTGATGACATCTAGTTAAATATTTGTCGGAAATGGATAAAATTTATCCTTGATTCTCAATTGTCATACTTTTTTTTATTCACACTGAATCAGATGCTTTTTTTTATTCACACTGGATCAAATGCTTTTTTACTCACATTGGATCAGATGCTTAATCTCTTTTTTTTTTTTACTTAAATTACCAACAAGCTACAACAAAACTATGTTTTTCTTTTGTCGTTATAATAATCATTTTATAATTTTGAGTGAACTTGGAGAGGAAGTTAGAAGTGGGTTGTAAGGGTCTCTAAACACTAGTCCGTGTTTCTGACCCTCTCGAAAACACGGGGATACTTTGCCCGAAACTGTGTTCGTACCCCTATTCATAACCTAGCAAGATCAAATGTGCAGCACGTGCTGAGGTACCGCGAACGGGTGTTCTAACAGAGTTTGGTTTTGGTTATAGATCCTTACGTGGTAGATATAGAAGCTGGGGAAACTTGACTGACACATTGGAGCATTTATGGATCACAAGAGAGCCTTTGAAAAGTGCGGGTTTTTAATGTTAGTCCTACTAAACTAAGAATGCGTGAATATACATTCCTACGTCTCATACAACGATGAACTTAGAAAAATGTGTAATTGTTATATACTGTATCCATTCATGGCGTGTAATGTTTCATTGTAAATCCTTTAAAAAATTAGAAAACAGTTATTTTTTTCGATTAAAATTTAACTATACATTTTATAGAATAATGTACTGATAAATGGAGCGACTTGTTGGTTATTTTCTTCATGTTCTCGAAGCTCAAATAACACTATGTAACAAAATTTTTACTTTTTCTTGTTCCTGGGCAGAAAGTGTTATTTCTCAATTGCTTACGTCCAAAGTAAATGGAAAAGACCTATTTTTCTCTTCAAACTTTGCTTTTGTGAACTGGGTAACGAAATTTTCAACTTTACCCATTTTCCAGAACATTCCATGCAGAGTCAATGCTGAGTAGCTGATAGAGAATTTTCAAGAACATCCTGCAATGTTGTAAAACTTACTAGGATTTTCCATAATGCTGCAACATTTTTCAAGCTTCTTCACTCGTCAAGATGGGCTCTGTTTCTGCCACAATGTATTCAGTCCGTGCGAGGCAATTGGAATTGCCTGTAACCCGAACGAGTGGCGCCTCTTCATTGATAGTTCATCCAGAAGCCTCAAAGCTGTGCTGTTCCATAACGGGAATAAGCATCTGTCTCTTTCCCTGGCTCATTCGGTGCACATCAAAGAGGAATACAACAGCGTCAAGACCTTGTTAGAGGCCTTGAAATATAATGAGTAGGGCTGGGAGGTTATCAGAGACTTCAAAATGGTGGCATTCCTGATTGGTCTCCAAGAAGGCTTTCCCAAGTTTCCCTGTTATCTTTGCCTTTGGTATAGCAGGGACACTGCAGCGCACTACAACAGGATGCACTGGCCACAACGGACCGTGTTCTCTGTGGAGAGGCACAATGTCAAGTGTGAACCACTAGTGGACCTCCAGAAGGTGTTGTTCCCACCATTGCACATAAAATTGGGTCTCATAAAACAATTCGTCACAGCTCTTAATGAGGAGCCTGCAACCTTCAATTACCTTCGAAACTTCTTCCCTAAGCTGTCTGAGGCAAAAGTCAAAGCTGGTGTCTTCGTTGGACCACAAATAAAGAAGATCCTGAAGTGCAAAGAATTCCCCAAGAAGCTCAGTAGGAAGGAAAACAAAACTTGAATCAGCTTAGTCGTAGTGGTTCGGGGCTTCTTGGGCAATCACAAGGCCGAAAATTATATGGAACTGGTTGAGGCTCTGGTGAGAACTACGGCAATATGTGCTGCACGATGTCCCTGAAAGTCCATATCCTTGACGCTCATCTTGATAAATTCAAGGGAAACATGGGTGCATACTCAGAGGAGCAAGGGGAGCGCTTCCACCAACATATACTGGACTTTGAACGCCGCTACCAAGGTGCGTATAACGAAAACATGATGGGAGACTACATTTGGGGGATGATACATGAAAGTGATTTACATTACAGTTGCAAATCTCGAAAAACTACTCACTTTTAAATATGTTTGTTCATTTTTGTATAACTTTAGTATAAATACCTGTAAATCTTGATTCATATGTTGTTTCATTCAGACCTTATGTAAATGAAAATGTGCAAATTTGCCCGTTTTTACATAGAAAATAGGTTACTTTCATTATCCAGGTCACAAAAGCAAAGTTTGAAGAGAATAATGGCCATTTTCTGTACTTTTACAACATAAGCAATTAAGAAATAATACATACTATCCAGGAACAAAATTTGTGTTACATTGTGTAATCAGTTTGGGAAAATATTAACACGAAAATAATAATTAATCCACTAAATTCCGTAAGGAACATTGGGCCGCATACTCTGCGGTTTCTCGAACACGCTGGTTTTTTTTTTTTTTTTAAACGAGTAGACTGTTAGCCTACTGCACAACCCCCAACCAGGAGGACAATTTCTCAGCCCACCGAGGGGAATCGATTCCCTGATTTTAGTCTTGTAAATCCCGAGACATACCGCTGTACTAGCGAGGGGCGTTAACATCAACCTATGATAAAATAAAAGATGGACAAAAACGCGAACAAATACAATATTGTGATTATTTTTCTTGTACATAGACGGCAGTGCCATCCAAGAAACTAAGGAAATTAAAAGTCCTTTCGAAGTACCACATCTGCGTGAAACTGGATTGCAGAAGACGTCAAATTTACATTCCGATAGTAGAGATCCTTCCTGTGATAATTATGGATTCTGCTTTGACGGTAAATACGCACGTAAATATATACTTAATACAAAATTATGATTTTTGCTTATGTTTTTAAATCAAGAACATACAGGCTTACCGTCTTTGAAAGTAATTTCATTTCTTTTAGAAAACTTTACATAGCTTTTATTGCTAATTTGACGTATTTTTCGGAGTATTATTAGTGTTTTATTTGTGTTATTAGTATTTGTTCGTTTTGTTTAATCCTCGTAAATGACTATGAGCATTGGCCATTTAGAATTCAAAATTTTGTTTATTAAAAAATAAATAAAAAATGCGTTTTATAATTATTATTTTGCAAATTTTGATTTTGACTATTGGGTAACTGATTCTTAGGCCTAAAGTTTCTTACGCTACGGCAGATTATATTAATCGAATTTCATTTCTATAGACGTAAAAAAGGCTTAAGCAGTAACAACATTTAATCATTTTTATCATGTCATTAGATGAGGTAATTCGACACAACTTATAACCTAATAAAAGTAAACTATAAGACATAATTACAACTAGAAATCACATAAACAAACCAATGACTGTCTTAAGCAACGAAAATAAATTATCGAAAATTAGTCAAATCCGATAAGTTTTGTTTGGAAATGCATTATTGTTTTTTGTTTAACGTTTGTATTTTTGTACAACCGCATAGTTCAATGTTTCTTCGTCAATTACCAACACTGGTCTTGCAAGCTCATGAGAGAAACAGAAAAAAATGGCTACTTAGCCATCATTTGGTGCCGCTTGTGGCTTAGTGGTTGTTAGCTTCTACACTTTCACCATTATAAAAATGACTATGTAATACTATTCGGTTAGTACAAGCCGATTAGACGGTAAATGCTACTGATTTTGTTGCTCTCCCGTTAGTGTTATTTGACCTAACCGTTTAGTGCGTGTGTTGCATACGATGCCGGTGAAGTTAAAAACATCAAACAACCTGCATTACATTCTTAGTCAAACTCTTTTGTTCTTGTTAAGCGGAAAGCTATACAACGTGCCATCTTTGCTGTGCCCACCGCATGTATCGAAATACAGTATTTAGAGTTTCAAGCCTCCATCTCGTCGTTGAGTAAGTGGAGACATTTTGATGTTTTAGCTGGCTTTCTGAAATCACGAACTTTTCTCATGAAAATTGGGAAAATGTTATACATTAATGTTTGTACTTTATTCTACTATGTGGAGAACAAGGTTATACGTTAGTGTTTGTATCTTATTCTACTATGTGGAAAACAAGGTTATACATTAGTGTTTGTACTTCATTCTACTATGTGGAAAACAAGGTTATATATTGGTGTTTGTACCTTATTCTACTATGTATAAAACAAGGTTATACATTAGTGTTTGTACTTTATTTTACTATGTGGAGAACAAGGTTATACATTAGTGTTTGTACTTTATTGTTTGTACGTTAGTGTTTTACATTCTACTATGTGGAAAACAAGGTTATATATTGGTGTTTGTACCTTATTCTACTATGTATAAAACAAGGTTATATATTGGTGTTTGTACTTTATTCTACTATGTGGAGAACAAGGTTATATATTAGTGTTTGTACTTTATTCTACTGTTTTTAGACCCGGATCTATTCACATATAGTTCTATTTTACTTTGTTTAGTATCAATTAAGTGTACTGATACCCAGATGGTTATCTTTGCCCGAACGAACAAACCTTTTCATGGGAGAATCTACGCTTTAGGAAGAAGTGAAACCTGTCGATCGAATGTTCACAATAGCCAACAGTTTCAGCTGGACGTGTCCTTGAAGGGTCAAGACTGTAATACTGAATCAGCGGTAAGTCTACCATTAAAATACATGTCTCATGTAATACATATGTACTCCTCCATGTTACATATTCCATAATGAAAAATAAACAAACGAAATAACTATATAAAACTAGCAAACGTTTATGAACATTTTTCTCTCCACCACACACATACAGCTATAAGCATACACGTGTTTGTTTACTCATTGTTCCCCATGTATCTGTTTTTCCCTTGATTGTCTCGGTTGTAAAATCTGCGAACTTATAAAGCTCAAAATAGGGTTTCGATACTCATGATGGACACAGCACACATAGACCATTTTGTAACTTTGTGTTTAACTACAAGCAAGCTCAGAATAATAGAGGGCTATTCTTGAGCCTTGAATTTCCTTTTTTTTTTTTTTTTCACCATGAGTTGCAAATGTTGTCTTTCAAGTTAAAATTAACGAATAACATTTTGTTACTTATTGAAGAAGAGTAGTGCCTAACCCTTTATGTGTTTACCATGGTAAAAAATCTGATACTTGGCAAATGAAATCACTCTAATTACTGAAGGCGATACCCGTGTTCTACTGGTTGAAATCACAGAGACACGAATTCAACAACGTGTTCTCTTTATCTGGGAAATTATTTTTTTCTCTCATCAAAACATGAATTTGATTGGAGAAAATCTGACAAAACACTTAATCTGTTTTTCTATTCGCTGCTTCTGCTGCAGCAGACGAGTTTCGTCGAATCCATGGTTCATCATCGCTGCTTGTAAAAACCTAAGAAAATGAATAAAATAGGCTTAGTATAGCATTACCTACTGACTTACTTCTACCATTAATTAAGTCAGTAGATAGCGACGGTTCTCTTGCTGCTGGTCTGAGTAAGTCAGTAGGTAACAAAGGTTCTCTTGCTGCTAGTTTCGGTAAGTTAGTATATAACATTGATATTTACGCTCAATGAAGTTATGAAAAACATTTCTTTCTTCGTTTATAGAGAATAGTCCATTACACCAATGGACATTAGGGTTGATAAGTAATCATTTATCCTTCCCCCGCTAATACAGCGGTATGTCTAGGGATTTACAACGCTATAATCAGGGGTTCGATTCACCTCTGTGGGCTGAGCAGATAGCCCGATGTAGCTTTGCTATAAGAAAACACACATAATAATCATCTATCCTCCCAAGTGTTTTTAATAATTAAAATTCACTTGAAAAGAAAAATTGAATAATTATGTCTTACTTTAGTTCTCAAAGTTCGCAATCAAATATTTAAGCAAGTTCAATCGCTAGAACGCTTAATTTATACTGTGTTTAAAAATTACATATCTGTCTTGCATTTCGCTTATTTCGGTGTTAATAATTCAGAGTACAGATGTTTTGTTATAAAAGACGTAGTCCTATAACATTAAAGGCCTTTTTTTCTTATCGTGAGATATATCTAGCCTATAATATATTCAAGAAATAGTCTCATTATAAACATAAATTAAAACGAATATTTGTTTTCTGTTTTGTCATTAGTTTACTTTTGCCTTAAGAAGAAAAGAAATATATTTAAGCTGGGTGAATTTTTGTTTATATTCTGTAGAATGGAGTATTTACAAACACGATTGTCCTGCAACATCACACAGTTGTGATGACCAAGTCGGACAAGGTATACAAGGTTCGTTGCACCTACGAAACAACGTCCAAAAATGTGTCGTTTGGAATAATGCCCGTCCAGTGAGTAGTAGTCGTATAATTTTATGTCTCTAAACTGGTTTGAAGGATTCAGCCAGTTTATTTTCCTTGATAGTCTTGACGTTTTGACACACACTTGAGATTAGTATTCCATAAGAAAGAAAAAAAAAGTTAAATATTCGCTATGATATACAATATTTTGTGGTGTTTGAGGCGCGTGACTCGCACTCTGAGGATCGCAGGTTTGAGTCCTCATCTATTGCGTATTATAATTATTTCGGACGAGTCTACGATTTATATGTCAACGTATTACTATTTCAAATAACCGGAAATTTGAATTTCGAAGTTAATTAAATGCTAATACGTATCAAATTAATGTTATTTGGCAATAAGATTGTGTGTGTGTTTTTTACTTATAGCAAAACCACATCGGACTATCTGCTATGTCCACGAAGGGAAAGCGAAGCCCTGATTTTAGCGTTGTAAATCCGAAGATTTACCGCTGTTCCAGCAGGGAACACCCAAACAAGATTGATACACACAATTTTTTCCTCCAGTGGCACAGCGGTATGTCTTCGAACTTACAACGCTAGACACCGGGTTTCGATACCTGTGGTGGGTAGAACACAGACAGCCCATTGTGCAGCTTTGTGTTTAATTCCAAATTATCTGTTAATCAATCAAACTTTATAATTCTGTTTATGGACCAAAGAAGAACATACATCTATCGTATCCCTGTTCATAGTGTCACCTACCGTTAGAAATATTAAATAATTTATTGTGATATTAATCTGAAAACAAATTTAATTGTTGGTTCGAATTATTAAAGTTTTAACAGAGAGTGCACGGTGGTTAGAATTTCAGAAACGTATTTTCGACATTTCACAAATTATTTTTAAGGAAATGTAACAAAAGGCAGTTGTAAAAACAATAAAGAATTCAACAAGAAATAAATTATATACACACACTTGAAACTCAATGTTTGTGTAGCTTATACTTTAAGTGTAAGTATAGATTTTAACTATGAAATAAAACACACTACTTGAGTTTTGAAAAAGTGTTTGAAATTTCAAAATAACCGGGACTGTCAGTATTACACTATATAACACAAATTTTGTTCCTGGATAGTATGTGTTATTTCTTAATTGCTTAAGTTATAAAAGTACAGAAAATGGCCATTATTCCCTTCAAACTTTGCTTTTGTGACCTGGATAATGAAATTTAGAAATTAACCTATTTTCTATGTAAAAATGGGTAAATTTGCACATTTTTATTTACATAAGGTCTGAATAAAACAACATATGAATCAAGATTTACATAGGTCTGAATAAAACAACATATGAATCAAGATTTACATGTATTTATACTAAAGTTATAAAAAATGTTTAGAAGTGAGTAGTTTTTCGAGATTTGCAACTGTAATGTGAATCACTTTCATGTATCAGTACACAAATATAGCCTCTCATCATGTTTTTATTATACGCTCCCAGGTCAGAAAAGCAAAGTTTGAAGAGAAAAAATAGGTCTTTTCCATTTACTTTAGACATAAGCAATTGAGAAATAACACTTTCTGCCCAGGAACAAGAAAAAGTAAAAATTTTGTTACATAGTGTAATTTGATCAAGCACTGACTCCTGATATACGGATTAGTTTCAGAAAACCACATGTAGGACAAGGAATTACAGTGATTTCTCCTGAGTGTTTAAAATAAACCAGGGATATTAAATAATGATGATTTTTCTTAATATAATCTCCCCACCTTTCTAGTAGCACAACGATAAACTTGTGGTATTATGATATTAAAATTCGGGTTTCAGTACTCCTGATGAGCGCGGCAAAATAGCACATTTTTTAGCTTCGTCCTAAACAACAACCAAGCCAAGCTAAATGTAACGTTTTTTTGTCCCCATCAGAGATCCTGATATGACCCATGTTACAGCTTCACCTATTGCTCCCTTACCTTCAATTAAAATCTTTCAACAAAGCGGCAAAGAAGCTAATACTGTACGAATTGGCGATAAACTGACCTTCAGAATAGAACTTCCTGACAACAGTGAGTACACACGAAAAATAACTTGTTTTTAGATTATATTATATTAATATAATTGTATTATATAATAAACATTCACCTAAATTGTTTTTAAAAACCCACTTAGACAATTGTACCTGATAAATGAAACAACAACATCCATATAATATAATATTTCAGCAGATAAAAAATTAACAAACTCTTTGACGAATAAAGGATAATTTTAGTTTATTTTGTAGGTGTGTTTTCTTATATCAAAGCTACATCGGGCTATCTGCTGAGTCCACCGAGGGGAATCGAATTCCATAGTTTATTTTGCCAGTTAATTGAAATTATTTTATGATTTGGATGAAATTAAGCCTAACTTTTAGAATGTTCATATGAGTGGAGAATAGGACAGTAGTATTGTTGTCTTTTTTTCAATTTTGTGTGTGTGTGGGTGCATGTGCGTGTAATTACGTGTATATCAGCTTTGAAAATATGGGAAGTAAAGAACAGAAAACTCACTCATGTATTTGTGAATAAATCCTATTTAAATCATAGTTTCGTGGTATATTAATATACTGGGTTTATTAAGCATTCAAGAAAGTACATTTTGTTATTATTATTTTTAAATCTCTCCCACTCGTACATTATATCAAGTTTAAATCAGCGTAAAACAAAACTCTAAATATACCACATTAAACAGGGTGGTATGTCCCAAAATTGTTGTAGTAACAAACCTTTTGAGACTGATTCATACATATTAACCTTTCGTTTAAAACACTACTACAAGAGCATGAGGCCCGGCATGATCAGGAGGTTAAGGCACTCGACTTGCATTCTGAAAGTCACGGGTTCGAATCCTCGTTACACCAAACATACTCGCCCTTTCAGTCGTGGAGGCGTTATAATGTGATGGTCAATCCCATTATTCGTTGGTAAAAGAGTAGCCCAAGAGTTTGCTGTAGTGGTGATGACTAGTTCGTTTCCTTCTTGTCTTGCACTATTAAATTAGGGACGGCTAGCGCAAATAGCCTTCGTGTAGCTTTGTGCGAAATTCAAACCAAATCTTAAAAAATAATATTTTTGTTAAACTGTTATAAATTGAAAATTAATCAATAGAAATGTAAAAGAATTATGAAAGGGGGCGTTGTTTATTGCTAGGAAAATAGAATGAGTGGTTAATATTATATCCTAATACCGAATAAAATATTTTCATCAAGATACTTTTGCCTTGCTGCGTACAGTACATGTGGTTGTGTTTAAGAAGAGGTCGCGTGAATTTTACTTAACATGAATAAACTAGTATAGGATATAATATATCTTTACATTCTGATATCATATGATATCTTTTTTTGTCATAACATATGACTTGATTTCGAGATATAATTTTTGTAGATTTTTCAGATCTTGGGTTTTTTAAATGTTTCATTAGAGTGTGTTTCTTATAGCAAAGTCACATCGAAATCTCTGCTGTGCCACCGAGGGGAATTGAACCTCTGATTTTTAGCGTTGTAAGTCTGTAGACTTACTGCTTTCCCAGCAGGGTACCATTCCGTTAGAAATCATATCCATTTTTCATTCGTCATAAATTAAAAAAATTAAGTTAATATCTTTCGTTGGCTCTCTTTCAACTTTTGTGTCAGAACTATTACTTTTAGAAAACCTATGCAGAACACAGGGAAAATCAAATATACATCATTAAATCCGTTACGTTGCTGTCATTTTAAAAATATCTCATTTTCTTTGATTAGTTAATGCAACTCGACTTTGAAAATATTTAAAGACGCGAACATGATATCCTCATGATTAAATTATATTATCATGTTAGAGAAATCCGCTAGGTAGAGCTCTCGTAACTTTACCTATTTTTCTCTGGGCTCGTAATAACAATTGTACATTAAGTCGATAAACAGAAGTAAAATTATTTATTTCAAACTTACACATTACTTAACTGTTATATTTTCGTCCATATCTTTACATGTTAACAAACGTTATTTTGTGGACAATTTAACTAGCTCCTTACGGAATCTTTGCCAGGAGTTGTGTGGCAATGGCTAAAGACGGAAAAAACGTATTCCAGATGGTTGATGATGACGGGTAAGCAGTTTCTTTCATTTTATCTTTCTTGTAATTTATGGAACGTTTTTTCAGCTTCTTGTACTTCTGACATAGCGATGAAAGTTCAAAAACCCACGTACTTTACCAGTTGACAAGTGTAAAATGTAAGTTTGATCTATCGTGAGAGATAATTTGTATGTATCTACTACTTACAAAATTTGTAATACCGTGGGAAATGCGATTTCACTATTTAAAATCGCTGTTTATACTTTCTCAATACTTAAGTCTAGATTCATGCTTACGATACTGAACTAGAGTATGTATAACATTACTTTTAAACAATTTCATTTTATTTGAATCGCAGATGTCCAGTCGACAGTTCCATTTTCCCAGGGTTTAACCAGGCTGGTCGGGGACTGGAGAGTTCTTACGAAGCTTTTCGCTTTACCGAATCCTACGGAGTTATTTTTCAGTGCAACGTGAAATACTGTATCGGAAAATGTAACCCGGTGAGTGACTTTGGTGCTGTTTTCTATAATTAGAAGAGATAAAACTTTCTCAACAGATGTGTAGTTTTCATATTAAAATCAGTTATTGCTTCATGTTCTAAGAACATCAGTATATCTTATTGCGCTTTTACAAGAGGTAAAAATGGTGGATCTGTTTTACTGGCTAGTGTGAGGCCCTAGGTTAAATAAACTGACAAATCTGGTGGTTATAACGTTCGACTCCAAATCTGTTGGACTCGAGATTGGATCGCGGTGTCGAACATGCTCGCTCTTTCAATCGTGGAACCATTATCATTGTAATAGTCCATCTCTCTATTCGTTGATAAAGAGAATTCCAAGAGTTCGCGGCGTATGTGTTCTACCGTCCGTTTGACATAAACAAAACTCCAAGCTAAAGCAGTCACTCGATTTATTTATACATCACTGGGTGTAATATTGTTATAGTCCCTTACAATATATAGAACACTTTCCACCAGTGGTCAGGTGGTTAGGGCGATCGACTCGTAAGTTTGATTTGGTTTGTTTCGAATTTCGCGCAAACCTACACGAGGGCTATCTGCTCTAGCCGTCTCTAATTTAGCAGTGTAAGGCTAGAGGGAAGGCAGCTAGTCATCACCACCCACTGACAACTCTTGGGCTACACTTTTACCAACGAATAGTGGAACTGACCATAACATTATAACGCTCCGACGGTTGAAGGAACGATCATGTTTGGTGTTACGGGAATTCGAACCCCAACCCTCAGATTACGAGTCGAACTCCTTAATCCACCTGGCTATGCCGGGCCTGGATATGATATTAACCATGTAAAAGCATAAACCTTTCAACTGTTTTATATTTCCAACTTAAAGTAGAATGTATTTTATGAGAAGCAAAAATGGTTTTTATCAAATGTTGTGTAAACAAGTGTTGTTTACTCTTGCTCTCAAGAATTTCATACAGATTTCGAGAACAGATGGGACTTGCGCAGTACACATCCAACCATATATGTCACATGTAAAAAAGAAAATTATACTGAAACAAGCATAGCTCTTAAAATAAACGTATAAGGTAAATCCGTAATACTAGTAGTTTTGTATTTAATTCAAAGAACCAAACAAAGAGTACCCCGTATATTCAGTGAATTTTGTTTCGGATTTAATCCAGATTTCTTGTGGTGAAGGAAGGGAAATATACCAGTCATCAGGACGCAGGAAGAGAGATCTGGGATCCGAGAATAGCTCAGACGAAATGACGCTGAGCCATGAAATTTTTGTGTTGGATTACGGCGACAGAATAACAGCCTTTCCAGGTGATTCTTCACGTATAAGAAATAGTGAGTGTTTTATTTTCTCATAAAGCTTCACAATTATCTGAAAGCGACTGCTTTAAGGAGTTTATTTTTAAAACTCAGTATTTCCACAATGGAAATAAATCTACACTTTTGACTTAACACTTTTGTACTATTTGACATTAATAAGTATGAACCTTTCACTCACAAAAGTACTTCTGATATGCTTTTCAACAATAAGAGACTGAAATTTTAAAGTGTCGTTATATTTACCTATGGTTTTCATATACTGTATTAGATACCAAAACCAAAAACGGGTATACACCACACGTTCGAATACTATAGATTTTTAATGGGACCTATCTATGTACTCTTCAGAAACTGTCTTCCGATTCATAGTAGCCCGAAGTTCGTCGACAAACATGGTCAGGAAGAAACTGTTATTTAATACTTTGATTAATATACCAACTTGGTTTATACCGGCCTTTTTAATAGCTGAACTTTAATATGCCAACTTGGTTTACACCTGCCTCTTTAATAGCTGAACTTTAATATACCAACTTGGTTTACACCTGCCTCTTTAATAGCTGAACTTTAATATACCAACTTGGTTTATACCTGCCTTTTTAATAGCTGAACTTTAATATACCAACTTGGTCTACACCGGCCTTTTTAACAGCTGAAATTTAATATACCAACTTGGTCTACACCGGCCTTTTTAACAGCTGAACTTTAATATACCAACTTGGTTTACACCGGCCTTTTTAACAGCTGAACTTTAATATACCAATTTGGTTTATACCGGCCTTTTTAATAGCTGAACTTTAATATACCAATTTGGTCTACACCGGCCTTTTTAATAGCTGAACTTTAATATACCAACTTGGTCTACACCGGCCTTTTTAATAGCTGAACTTTAATATACCAATTTGGTTTATACCGGCCTTTTTAATAGCTGAACTTTAATATACCAACTTGGTCTACACTGGCCTTTTTAATAGCTGAACTTTAATATATCAACTTGGTTTATACCTGCCTTTTTAATAGCTGAACTTTAATATACCAACTTGGTCTACACCGGCCTTTTTAATAGCTGAACATTAATATACCAATTTGGTTTATACCGGCCTTTTTAATAGCTGAACTTTAATATACCAACTTGATTTATACCTGCCTTCTTAATAGCAGAACTTTAATATACCAACTCAGTTGAAATGGCGAATATTTAGATTAGGATGTTAGTACGTAACTGCAAGGCTATAATTGAAAGAGAATCAAACTCTGAATTAAGTTGTTTATTCAGCAGTAGGAATGCTTTCGCAACAGGAAAGTTGGTCTTCAGCCCAAAATAATACCCGGTTTTGTAAATGAAACCTGTTTTCTGAATGGTGTTGATAAAATGAGGGGACTGATATGAATTGTTATTAAGTAAAGTGATAAGATCAACACTACTGGCTGCCAACCTGGAACTTATCTATTTAAACTTAATCTTTGAAGTGGTTATCCTCCAGAGTTGCGCTACCAAATTTCATTGAAACCGGTTCAGCGAGCTTCGAACAACAACCTGCAACAGGCAAATCACGTTATTTTATATTGATGATATAAGGAAAACACGTAGGTTTAATAGGTCTTGATATAAAATTACAAAAAAAAACTTATGATTAGAGTACTTTCGAAAGGTGGACCTTTCTTCTTTTGGGACAAACTGTTTTATCACCTTAATTGTGTTTTATGTATGTTCATGTTCAATTAGAATAAGAAAATTTGTATCTGGTCAGGTAAACTTATGGTTGTGTGGGAATAATATTAACTGTTCCATACAAAAATACTTCATTACTTTTGCACACATGCTAATTAATAGTATATTTGACATGTACATACATACGTATATTGATGGAAAATGAAATATTTTCTGTGTTACTAATTGTCTCCTTGTATTTATACAGCCTCTAATAACATTCGAGAGTCAACACCTATGCGGAATTGTAATTCATCAACACCCGTCATGGTTCTCAGCGTCATCAGCGCCACCTTACTAGTCATCTATTTGTGTACTATCGCTTGTTTTATCGCCCAGAAGCGTGCTCGGAAAGAGCTTCCATAAATCATGATTTATTTACTTTTTTCAAAGTGTCCAGTTAAATTGACTAATGCCACTCATGTTAGGATACTGAAGAAAGAAAGCATACAAAAAAATAGGATTTACCGCCATCTTTGTAAAAACTTTTCAATTTCTACGACCATCTGAGAGTTTAATGATACAAATGTCATTTTAACAGTATTTAAAAAAACTGCAGTATTTGCTCCAAATAGCTAATAAGTATTTCTTAATGAATTTTGAAACGTGTTTAAATTTTTAGTTTTAGTTATCAATTTGAATTATAACATATATTTATTTTCTTTTTTATAAACATAAATTTTAAAAAGAATCTTATTTCGAATAATATTGGGCCTGGCATGGTTGGGTGAGTTAAGGCGTTCGACTCGTAATCTGAGGGTCACGGGTTCGAATCCCCGTCGCACCAAACATGCTCGCCCTTTCAGCCATTGGGGCGTTATAATGTGACGGTCAATCCCATCATTCGTTGGTAAAAGAGTTGCCCAAGAATTGGCGATGGGTGATGATGAATCGTTGCCCTTTCATCTAGTTTTACACTGCTAAATTAGGGACGCCTAGTGCAGATAACCCTGATGTAGCTTTACGCAAAAAACAAACAAACAAATAATAATATTCGAAATATTATTATTAAAAATAATATTATTAGGTATACATCCATTTCCTTAGAAGTTTTCAGTTTGTTTGGCTTATGTTTTTGTTATTTTTAAGTTCGCGCAAATGAATGTTAACAGTGATAGCTAGTTAACATCACCTACTGCCAATTCTTGATCCACTCTCTTACAGACGAATGGTGTGATTAGCCGTCACCTTATAACGTCCCTATGACTAAAAAGGCAAGCCTGTTCGGTGACGAGAATTCGAACCTGCTACCCTCAGATTTCGAGTCCAGTACCTTAACCTCTAGATCATGCTACGTCTAATAGCTTTCAAATAACAAGCATGTTCATTTAATTTTGTTTTATTGTTTGTATTTTGCTATGAGCCATAGACGTAACGAGATGGTGCTGGATTTTAGTGCTCCCTCTAGATATTTCAGAGAATGGAATTGTTTATAGTTTTATTTTCGTGAATTAAAAACTTTTTTATGACACTGCGAAGTATCTATTTATTTTACATGTTAGGTGTAAAATCAAGGAACAAATCTTAAAATTGGGAAGGCTTGAAATTGATTCTTATCTTACAAAACTATTTATGTGAAACTTAAAACAATATAATAATAATAATAACAATGTTAGCATTATATTCTATTTAAAACTTACCATCTGCAGTGTTTTTAAAACTGTAGGTTCCAAAAACTAAATTTTAAATTTCAAAATTAAAAATATATACTTTTCACTTTGCGGCTTTCTAAAATGGGTGCGTCCAACTACCTTGTCCTTTATTTATAAATTAATATCTCAGGAGAGAGTAATTTACGTGTCTTTACTATTTTTGGTTTAATTTATTTAGTGTTCCATATATAATTTAAAGTTTTGTTTGTGGTAATTAAGATTGGTACACTTATACAAAACGTGGTGGTGTGTACATTCCTGGTCACACATACATATATATTTGTATCAGTATGTAAATGCGTTTTCATGTTGTATTTTTTAATAAATCAAGTTTATTAGTATTTTAATATTTGTTGTCTTTTATTTATTTGATTATTCGGTAAAATAAAGCTTTGTTCATTGAACGAAAAAGGAAAACATTTATTCCTTATCAAAACTTTATCAACTTTACGAACTGGCAGTGGCAAAACGATAGGCCTAATTTACGAATAAAACTAAAGTCTCGTGTGTACGACACAAGATACAGGGTACGTTCCTACCCATCCATACGTTGTGTCTAAACAACGTTATAATACTAATGATGAGTTGAAGGCAGCTGTTACCGCGGCATTTGGAACAATAACCTCTGCTATGTTGAAGAAAATGTCTCACAGAACATGGCGTCGCATAATACAGAGATGCCAACAATTTCAAATGACTGAGCGTAATGATTGTAGACAGAGCCCTTTCACAGTTTTAGTCCTTTTAGATTTGCCAGAGACAAGACAAGCTGGTGAACAAGGCCTCTTTTTTTTCCAACTTGTGAACGATCGCATTGGTGTTTCTATGCTGCTTAGAAAACAAGAAATACCCATCTACGCGAGCGCTGGTTGGCTGACATGCACTGATGACGTAACTATGGATTCCCCCATGTACCCAGTATGGAGAAGCACCGCACTCAATCTATTGGTAGACGTCGGAGATACAAATATTTTTTATTATTTCAAGCACAAACATGATTATCGCAAGTAGTCATTTGGACTATGTCTTTTATTTATTATCAAAATTTATTTGTATCTCACTAGAAATTTTCTTTTCACCCCTTTCAAGCCCTGGGGGAACAATTTATCACTTTACTGTATAGGCCTATATAATATGTAATAATTTGGGAGTTGCAACAAGTCGTAATATTTATCTGTACGAGCATATAATCGTAATGTATACACCAAAATCGTAATGGTTGGCATCTCTGATAATATTATGCAGCGAGAATGAGGGACAGCGCACAGATACACTGGATACATAAGATATATGGATGGGTAGGGACTTACGGGCCATCCTGTATTTTAAATGACTAAACTGATTAACAAACTTGCTATTTAATTGGCTGAGTTACTAACTGACTGATGTTTGTTTATATTATTGTTTAAGTCTCCAGACTATTCGAAACGTCCTGTCAAATCTAGACACTCAGGATAGTTTTAGGCATCGTACATCATGCCAACATTTCTTCTGCTAAATAATACAAAACATGTAAATGGAAGTATAAAAAACACAGCTTCATGACACAAAAAACACAATAGTATATTAAACTTAAACTTACGTAATTAGTAATAAAGTCACTATTTACAATTAACAAAACTTACTTTTCACAACTAAACATTACAATAATTAAAATATTTATTAAAAGTGCTAAACAAAATATAATCACAATTTTAATTAACAAGTTTTTGTCTTTAAACTGTCTGTCCATTAAATCTTTTTATGGTTCGCTTTTCTGTGACTTAAAGTATGAAGGTGGGATGACTTTTTGATAGTACATAGTCCAGCGAATACGTTGTTCACTGTATTCGTTTTGAAATTTTGGAAGTAGTGTTGACATGAGTCTAGAGCCCAGCATCGCCAGGTGGGTTAAGGCGTTCGACTCGTAATCTGAAGGTCGCTGGTTCGAATCCCCGTCGCACCAAACATGCTCGCCCTTTCATCCGTGGGGGCATTATAATGTAACGGACAATCCCACTATTCGTTGGTAAAAGAGTAGCCCAACAGTTGGCGGTAAGTGGTGATGACTAGCTGCCTTCCCTCTAGTCTTACACTGCTAAATTAGGGACGCTAGTGCAGATAGCCCTCGTGTAACTTTGCAAGAAATTCATAAACAAACAGACACGAACCTCGGACCCTTCAACAGGTTGGGTTATCCTTGAAGAAACCATTACTGAAGTTAAACACTTAGCTGTTACCTTGTCAACATCTTACAAAACATATCAGAACATAATACTTTTGGCTTGGAGTGCTTACATTTTTGTATTCTGCTCATTTAAGTTTCAGGTTAGCTATCTTCGTGATCGAAGGTGTCCGTATTTTACACATTATAACTGTTTTCTTCTTCTTCTCTTAGTGTCCTTTCTAAAAGTTACTAGAAACATGTCATTTTGAGTTACAGATGAAATACCTGTCATATGGCTAGCTTCCTGAGTGCTTGGTAAACAGTTCTCTAATTATGTATCTCAGAACGGCTGAAATGGATATTGACACTTTTACTGATAAGCAGAGAACCACGTTTCGACCTTCCTGGATCATCTTCAGGTTAACGAAGAGAGAGTTTGCATCTGACCAGTCTTTATTCTGGTCTTAAAACTTAACTGTGCCATGTTTAATCCCAAATCTGTTCGGTAAGGCAACGACCAATTTTTACTCTCGACCCGGAGTGGTGAAGGAGGTTATTATACTTGCATTCTTATGTATGTGTCTACGTCCACATGCGTATCTCGAAAAATAATAAATCGATTTACGACAAATGTTTACAAAAGATAGGACGATCCTTCCCAAATCTAGTCGAGATCCGAATTTTCTATCACTATGAAACGTTTTTCTAATGGAGATATAGAGCACTTCCCTAGTTTGTTGGTATTAGCTACTTGAAAAGTGATCGGATTGAGACCAACTTTCACGTGCACATTGAAACCAAGAATCCAAAAATGGTTAATTACTCCAAGGACAATAAATCATGAACCTAGTAATTAAAGTTTTAGGTAACACGAATTATACATTTCGGTGTTTGCCATATATATATACAAAAACATCAGTTACTTTAATCGATATATAAATTTCAAAAGAAATTCCAAATATTCACTTTTACAGAGAGCTAAATGTATTCAATTAGACCAAAATTATAATATTTATCTATCTATACATAGCATGTTTAATAATAGCCTTTACATATGTATACCATACTTTAATTACTTTTACCAAAATTTAAAAGTCAGCGAAAATAGTTCTTTACTTAACATTTAAATAGTTATTATATATTGTGCTGGAAAACTCTCAGACTGTTTCAGTCCATTAAGAATCAAATGAAAGTTCTATTGTACTATAAGCTTGTGACAATTACAATATATTTATGAAAAACTTTTATTAAAATAAAAGTTAATTATAATATGCTGTCGCTACCTATGTATTTACAATATATGTAAATTATAATTGGTTTGCCCGGCATGGCCGAGCGCGTTAGGCATGCGACTCGTAATCCGAGGGTCGCGGGTTCGCATCCCAGTCGCGCTAAACATTCTCGCCCTTTCAGCCGTGGGGGCGTTATAATGTAACGGTCAATCCCACTATTCGTTAGTACAAGAGTAGCCCAAGAGTTGGCGGTGGGTGGTGATAACTACCTGCCTTTTTCTAGTCTTACACTGCAAGATTAGGGTTAGTACCGCAAATATAACTCGTGTAGCTTTGCGCAAAATTCAAAACAAACCTGAATATGACCTAAGAAGGTCGGAACGTTGTTCTCTACTTTATTTTAATGAAGTTTTTATACCCACACCAGCTGTGTTGAGATACATTTTTACTTCAAGTCGGTTTCTCGTCAACACGAGATAACTCATTGTGTAGCCTTAACCATCTGCTCATGCCAGGCCTTATCTTCAGGTTAACAAGGTTTTGAGTTACAATGGGCTATTTGAATCGAAACTTGGTTGCTAACTCAGTGATGTCGAGAAAACCCACTTGTAGAGAAATATATATGCAAAAACGGCTCGTTTGGGTTGAGAAAATATTTTACATAGAAGAGCGAACAACGTTTCGGCCTTCTTCGGTCATCGTCAGGTTCACAAAGAAAGAAAGAGGTAACTGACCGGAAGCTGACCACATGTTTGGAAGGGGTTGTGTAACTGAGTGTCAGAATGTAGAGGGCGGTGTTAGATGTTTGAGTATATAATTTTATTTATTTTATTATATTAACATAGGTATAAAGATATTCAAACAGCTAACACCGCCCTCTACATTCTGACACTCAGTTACACAACCCCTTCCAAACATGTGGTCAGCTTCCGGTCATTTACCTCTTTCTTTCTTTGGGAATTTGACGATGACCGAAGAAGGTCGAAACGTTGTTCGCTCTTCTATGTAAAATAATTTCTCAACCCAAACGAGCCGTTTTTGCATATATATTTGGTTGCTAGCTGTGTAAATCCACAGAATACCAGTGAGCCATTGGGGAACTATAAAGGTGTTGATGAATTAATCTTGAGAGTCCTTGTTATGATGATTTAATTATAATTGATATAATTAATTAGTGTTAAGTGTCTTTTTTATAATTAATTAATCAAACACATTTAATTAACTAATTTAAGTAATTTGTGTCAAGCTTACTTTTTAGACATGCCTCCTATGAGTCATGGTTGCCTAGTAGCAGGTCCTCCACTTTGTGTTACCATTGTTTAATTATACAATGTGACGTTTGTTATAGCGGACTAGCAACGCGTCCCTAACAACCTTCTCCCTTTCGGCAATTTTTGGAACTATGAGGTCTTTATGCTCAGTAAAACCTGTCTAAGAGAGAATCACACGGGACCGAGTAAAATTTCCGGCTTAAGCAGATTTTCAAACTTAGACAGTGAATGTGCATTTCCTTAATTATATATAATTTTTTAGCGGAACGTTATACTTGCTTGGCTCAAGGGAAGTAACACGTTTGTAAATAAAGTTATTATATTGTTTATGCTATACTTATTAGAATAAAAACGAAAATAGATATTCAAATTATACATAAGTACAGAAAATCTTAAATTTATTTGAAGAAAGTGTCCAATTTTAACTGTTTCGTTTTTTCAATGGGTTTTCTCGTGCGGTTAAAAGAGAACGCTAATTCTACGGCCTTTTCATGAATTTCGTTTTTCCCCTTCATTTTTGCATACAATTTGATGGCGTTAATATAACTTAACACTTATGGCCCGGCATGGCCAAGCGTAAGAAGCGCGACTCGTAATCCGAGGGTCGCGGTTCGCGCCCCTGTCGCGCTAAACATGCTCGCCCTCCCAGCCGTGGGGGCGTTATAATGTGACGGTCAATCCCACTATTCGTTGGTAAAAGAGTAGTCCAAGAGTTGGCGGTGGGTGGTGATGACTAGCTGCCTTCCCTCGAGTCTTACACTGCTAAATTAGGGACGGCTAGGACAGATAGCCCTCGAGTACCTTTGTGCGAAATTCCAAAACAAACAAAAACTTAACACTTGCGATGAAGTGGGAATTTCTATTTCCTCACTATCTTTTCCACTTTGTTCATCTTCTGAATCTCTCACACTGTTACCATCTTGCGATTCTATTATAGATTCTTGATCAGTTTCATCAGTTTCTGTTAAAACATTCTTGTTTTACGTTCACAAAATCACCTGCATCAATCTTCTCAATCAGAGTTTGGATTTCACCAGAATCGTCATAAGAAATAACTCTAAAAAATGAGGGTATTGAGTAAATTATCCCTACATTTTAAAATTAGGGAAAAAAGGAATTTATTTTTTATTAGAATTATTTAAAGAGTAGAATTTTGCATTTAAAAAACAAATATATTTCTACAAATCGTGAATCTAATTTAACTGCAAAAATAATGATGGCAGAAAAAAGAACAGAATATATTTAACCAGTACTTACTGTAATAAAATGTTCGAGAATGTATTAATATTTAAAGAAATTATTAATTAAACAAGAATTTGTTAATATTTAAAGAAATTAATATTTGATGAAAAACATTTTTTCCGCTTTACTGAGGTTCTAATCTTACTTGTTGACAGATGAGGTAGGTGAAAGATAGTTTTCCGTCCGCCTTACGCAGGTTCCGCCATATAGAAGGCCTTTTATAGGAGAAATCTTAAGATAATGCTGCAAAATGTTGATATTTCCGGCTTGTACAGGTTTCCACCCTATGCAGTTTCTGGCGTAGACAGGTTTTACTGTATTTGATAACCTCTCCCATATTTTTGCCTCCGGCCCGGCATGGCCAGGTGGTTAATGCACTCGATTCGTAATTCAAGGGTCGCGGGTTCGAAGCGCCGTCACATCAAACAGACTCGCCCTTTCAGCCGTACGGGTGTTATAAGTTACGCTCGTTAGTAAAAAAGTGGCCCAAGAGTTGGCGGTGGGTGGTGATGACTAGCTGCTTTCTCTCTAGCCTTACACTAGCTTAGTGCGAAATTGCAAAAGACGAAACAATTCTTCCCTCCACTGAGGCCAATCAGCGCGCGCATCCAGGGTGGGGGAACTTGTATATACCCCTGTTGATTTTCAAAGCTCCTCAATGTAGATAATTTCAAATAACGGGTTTTCTGGGAACAGAGAGATGAATCTCACCCTCCCTTATCTACAACGACCAAAAGCGCAACAATGAGAACAAAAAAAATTGAGATGGTGCATTACTAATAATTATAATTCAATAATGCGCAATTTTTTTATGACATTCATATTTTCTATACAGGAGTTTTTTGTTGTTTTTTACCCCACCCCAAATCCAGTATAACCTACGTGTTGCCTGTGCATGTTATTTTCTTGTGTTAAATGCTGTTACTTTAATAATTAATAGTAGTAATATTTTTAAAACTTTTCTATTTGGCCAATATGTGTCTACGAACTTGCAACGCTAGAAATTGGGTTTCGATACTACAAGGGGCAGAGTTCATATGGCTCATTGTTTAGCTTTGTTGTTAGCTTTACACAAACTGTCAAATATAGTTAATATGCTCCGATAGCACTAGCTGCGAATCCGTTTTGGGGAGTGCGCTGCAAGATAGCGTACGACATGTTTAAACAGCTTTAGCCAATACATTTCCTGCTTTACTAATGCACATTAACTGGTGAAGCTAGGCTGCCACTTTATGTTAATGTTAAAGGTAATGGTTCGCGTTTATCTAAATAGGAAATGTGTGACAACTGTAGGGTAAACATCGAAGTTTAATAACAAGTTTGGAGCAACCTTTGATTGTCGTTAGGTGCAATTAGAAGAACAACTTTAAATTTAAATTAGTGCAAATAATAATATTGATGTTTAAATAACGTTAATAGTTCGTAATCACGCTTTAGTTAATTCTAAGGGTTGAAAAAGTAAACTGAAGTGACAATCGTACACAAATATCTGTACAAAAGCTGAGTAAGTGAATTAGTACTACACTACACTACAGTACTAGAAATTATAAATTCTGGTACTTTATAGCGTTCAACATGAGAAAAGATCTTTTACGGTTTGTTGCCACCTTGTTACTGTACTTTCTTCCCTGCTCATCGGCAGTGTCTCTTTACAGTGCAACAGATGCGGTTCTTCAACTGAATTCGTCATCTTTTCAGAAAAGTATTTATTTTAAAGATAACGCTTGGATTGTCGAATTTTATAGCAGTTGGTGTGGTCACTGTATCAGTTTTGCACCACTGTGGAAGAAGTTTGCAAAGGATATCCAAGGTAAAACTGTATATACTAATTACAGTAATGCCAGTACTATCAAAAATTACTGTAGTAGATATATATATATATATATATATATATTTATAAGAACATACTCTGTACTGTACTATATATAAATTTCTCCTTGTTACTATGTTAGGTATTAGAAATGCGTATTATACATTGTTTTGTGTACTTACCCATCATTGACAATCACCAAAAGTAGACTATAGGACTGAGTGGGTAACCATAAATTGGCGTTTTATACTTTACCCCTGACCTTGTTTTTCTCTATGATACTGTTAGCAATAGTATATCAAGATATGATATTATAAATTTATTATTTATAAATTATATCACTTTGCAAAGTTGTTGGTTTTGATAATAGAAATATATGGAATAATTCTTTGCCTCAAAATTATTTATAAAAATTTTGTATCAGAAGATAGATACTAAATTTGCAGTGAATTTTATGTATCTCAGAATATTTGCTTAGCTATAAATATAATTATCTGATTATTAAGCCACACAAGTTTTTGGCTTATTAAAAATTATTTTTATCTCAACAAAACTTAGTTTCTAATTTCTTTAATATAATTTGATTTTTTTTTCTAAAAGATGGACAGATAATTTTATGCAATTTTTCTCATGGTTTATGTAGTAATATATTAAGCCATAATATATGTTTGAAAAAGTTTTATATAAAAATTGAAATATTAGCTTATTTTATAGTAAAAATATGTCAATACAAGATTAAAACTGATTTGTTTAAAATATGATTTTCTACTTGAAGCTTGGCACAAAGTTGTCCATGTTGCTGTTGTGAATTGTGCAGATGAATATAATGTTGACTTGTGTAGAAAGTATCAGGTGGAGTATTACCCATTAATAAAGGTAAGCAGAGGAATGATTTTGACAGGTAATCAAAGATAATATAAAGCTTAAGGAAACTGTGGTTCATCTAGACTATCTCATTCCCAAAACTAAATTACAAAAAAAAAAAAGACTCAAAGCCAGCCTTTATTATCTTGATATTTATTAAACCTCTCCTTAAACTCTCTTAAGTTTATTGCATCTGTTACATATGAAGACAACTCATTTCAAAGGCCAACCACCCTGTAAGAAAAATAATACTGTCTTAGCTGAAGGTAATACCTACCTTGCCAAAATTTTTTTGTATCCCTTAGGCCTACCCCTTCTATTATTAAATACAAAAAAGAAAAGAAAAAATGAATAGGCTTCCTTCCTAGTGATCATCATAGTATCCCTCCTCTAAACCCCTTCCTGCAATTTGATTCCCTTTATAAAGTAAGGAATCCAAGGCTAAATAAAGTTCTCCAAGTACATGACCTAACAAGTGACCTTAGCAATGAGAATAGGGCTTTTGTATACTTATATTCATTGTTTCTCTAGATACAACCTATAAAATCCTATTTGCCAAACCATTAGCAACAGCACACTGCTTGGATGGCTTAAGATACAAATTAACTATTACATCAAGTTCTTTTAGTTCCATTACATTGGTAAGGTTATTTCTATCAAAATTACATTTATAATTAAGAGTATAACAACACATGCATTATCTTGCATTTGTTACAATTAAAAATCATCTGCCATTTATTCTTCCAACTTGCCAAATGATCTAAATCCATTTATAAACCAACAGTCAGTATGGAACAGCTATCAAGCCCTTCATATCATCAGCAGTTTTAGGTACCTTACTGATGATTCCTTTGTCCATGTTATTGGTGTAACTTGAAAAGAGTAAAGGTCCTAAGGCTGTGCCATGAAGTACCCCACTTGACATTTTTCTGAAGTCCATTTATAACAATTCCCTGATTTCTTCCATCCAGCCACTCTTCTGTCCAATTTGGTAACTTATCTCCCACACTTGTAAAGATTTTTTTTAAAACCCTTTTATGTGGTACCTTGTCAAATGCTTTCTGAAAATTCAAGTACACCAAATATACACCCTATATCTCATCATAAGGAGCAACCTTTTCAAAGAATATCAAAACATGTGAAAGGTAACAAAGTTCTAATCTTTGTTAACTGACTTTGCAAAGCATCTTTTAATAGACATTACAAAATTTTTCCCACAACTGATGTAAGACTAATAGGTTTACAGTTTTTATCACTTCTCTTGAAAAGAGGAGATACATTAGCTAATTTACAATCATCTTTTATCTGTCCAGTATTCTAGGACTGACAAAAAAAAAAGCCCTGAAGTGGCTCACGTGTCTAATGTTTAACTTTCTCTAAAAACCATCGAGTAAATAATATCTGGCCAAGTAACCTTTAACTATCATTCATTAAACTTCTTGTTGTTTACTTATCAAGTTCAAAAATGATCTGATAGTCTTGTTGAGTATTGTTTCTATTCAGCAACTAATTGTTCAGCACATGAAATGCTTATATATAACACAATTTGTCACTTATAAGACTGATGGTGGATATGCATATTTGTTTCATTTTCATGGAGGTTAGTATAATTTATCCAGGCAGTGTTAAGTTATATGTGATGTTACTAGGCCTCATTGGTGTTAATTGTTGCTATAATTTGAAATCCTGTGATCATTACATATTTCTGTTACTCAAAATATTTTGGTTTTTTTATTATTTTTCTTTGCCTATCAGGTACACAGTAAGGCTTAATGTTTAGCAAGAAATTTGCATGTGTAAATATAGAAGAAATACTCAGTTAAGAACTCACTAGAATGACAGGGTTACATAGAATCTTTTGACATTTATTATAAAATAACATACAGATAACAAGGGACCATGTGATCCAACAAACTTGTTCTTCCACACTCATTCATAAGAAAAGTAAAAATTTAAATCCATCTTTTGTTCTTCAGAAAATAATTAATTCCCCACTTAAATTACAAAATTATTTGTGATAAAAATGCTGTTGATTGATCTGAGTCAGACTGACAAGTTGGAGTGCAAGATGACAGTCATGTGAAGAATTAACATAAACCTGTCTATCATAATCTCCAAAATTCCTATGAACAGTTTTTCAAACTGTCTCTGCTTATTATATATTAGTATTCACTCTCCTCTACCATCAATGCTAAATCAGTTTGGTTTGTTTTGAACATTGCACAAAACTGCATAAGTAAACGAGTTCTGTGAATGGTAGTTTATTCTTTTGAGCATTCCAAAGTGTGCAATCAAGCCAATAGTTTACAAACATAACCCAATTTTAACACTTATCAAACTGTATGAATTCCACTTCACATAAAATTGAACTACATGTGACTATACAGAACTTGGCTGATGTGTATTCTCTATTTCCAATCTACTCATCCAGTAATACCAAAAAGACATCAAGTATGTAGTGTATGGTTGTGTAATTGGCAAATTATTACCACTTTTAGGGTAAGAATTGTGGTAAAAAGTACGTAATGATGGGTTTAAATGTTACTAGCTGATGTGACTTAAATAAAACTTAAACAAATTACGACTCATTTGTTTAATCTGTTTCACACCATAACAGTTTTTGTTCGTGAAAAATAGTGGTATATATAATATCTAGACCACTACTGTGTCAGCTGTATCTCAGCTTCTGATGAGCTCGGCTGCTGGGCAAAAGTGTTATGGCACAGGATATGACAGATGTAATGTGGCTGATAATGTTATTTTCATTTGTTGGTTCTTAGAATTAACTTGTCTCATAAATATTTCAAGTAAGAAGGATATATATTAGCATTTTACTTTTTTTTTTTTTCAACCCAACTGATTATTGATAGTTTTATATAATAGACAAGGTGTAGTTTTATGCTGTAGTTCACTCTACTTCCTGAAAACATTTATGGGCCATTAGTGATTGAAGTGTTTAATGTTATTGCCAGTTGTATTGTGATGTTTCTTAAGACTGTATTAGATATTTGTATTAGTTGTATAGATGAGCATTTTTTCTTTCTATTCCAATATTCTTTTCATCTTGCATGCAGTATTTCTGGATCCAAACTGATGAAGATAATTTGGGGAGTCTAACTTCTAAGGAAAACAATATTACCAGTTTGCGACATAACCTCATTGATTTTCTGACGGTAAAAGCTGATGAAAGTACTGTGTTACCACCTGATTGGCCAAAGTTTCAGGCTAATAAGTATGCATTTAAATGTTTAAAAATAAAATATTTCAAAGTGTCATATTTTTTTACCAATTTACTCCTGATTGAATTACTTTTACAAGAGTGTTTTTAAGATTGATGGTCTAAATATTTATACTTCATTGATTACTTGATAAATTTAATTACTTTTAAGCAGCCCTGTAAGAACAGTTTGAAGTAATTGCTACCTTTAATGGACATGTTTGAGGTATCAGACTTTTAAGAAAAGCATCACTAAATATTATTTTACACATGTATTTAATATGTAGAATGATGTATGTTTCATAATTTGCTTAAAACCAAAAATGATTGTTTCATACAACCTTGTTATTTTTTTCAATCTATACAATCCTTCTATTGGTATTATGTATATTATATCCTCTTCATATTAAATACTTTTGAAATGTATTCTAATCCTTTTAATTAAGTATATATATGTATTTATTTTTGGGCAGCAAAAGATTAACAGATGTTTTTTAATGAAAATTGGTAAAACTATTCAGGTGATGGTGAACAGTATTTTTACTGAGATCAATAATACATTTAATATGTAATATTTTTTAAGTGCTTGCTCTCTGAAAAGTAAATAGATGCATTTTTAATGCTTTTCTCTGTAAATAAGTATGCTTTTAATACCTTGCTCTCTTTGATGCATTTTAGTGCGAGTTAAATAATTGTTTTATCACTTGTAGTTTTTCAAGAAATTCTTTAATTTCCTTCAGATCAGCTAGCTGTGTGTGTGTATACATGTTTTCATGTTACTAAAAATCAAAAGTAGGTCATTAATACTTGACTGATACTCTAAAATTATGACCTTGTTATATTAACCTGCACAGAAGTTACTTTTAACCAACATATGCAAAAAGTGTTTACCATGCAAGTTCAGATATTAGCAAATATTTTGTGACTACTTATTATCTAAGACAAGTCAGCAACAAATTCATTAAAAAATCACAAAATTTATTTGAAACTTTTGAATGAAATATTTTATTTTTCCACTGATATTACAGCTATTCTTATCAAGTAAAATCAGCCACTGCATATGTGTCACTGAAATGCTTTAAATTTCTCCCATCATAATCTAAAAGGTTCATTGCTGTGAATTTCCTTAGTTTAGTTATTAACTTTTGTATCCCTCAAAACATCCATAGCTATAAATTAAAAATTCCCAAAAGGAGAAGTGGCAGGTAGTGTATTTCAGGATAGTGTACTAAACTTAGGCTTGCTATTTTTTATTTTTGTTGATGGGATTGATAAAGGAATAAACACTAAGCAACTGCAAGCAATTCCAAGTTGTTTGACATTTTAAACTATATGAAAGGTTGGTGCTGAACTTTGCAGATTTATATTTTGTGGTGAACAGGACTAGTACCATGCAGGTGCATCTTTAACCTGTTCAGTGCCGTAGATGAGATAACTCGTCCAAGCCGATCGGTAACACAGTGCCACAGACGAGTTAATTTGTTCTCAATAATACCTAATGTCAATGCTAGATGTCAGCATCATACATGCATTTGACCTACTTACAAATTTTTTCACTTCCGATCCAAAATGGTGTCACGAAAAAAGTTACAAAATGAAGAAGCATTAGAGTTGTATTGTAGCAGCTGAAATACTTGGCAGTCAACAGGTTAATCTTTATAAAAGAAAGGATATGTGTAATGGTCATCATGAACATAATTATACTTACTGTTATGTTGGGAAAACTAAGTACAATTGATAAGGAAAATTCTTGGGCATAGCTATTTCAAATTCTCTAAAGCTTTCTATACAATGTTAATTTGTTACTAGTAAAAGAAACACAAGTTTAGCTTGTATACATAGAAATATTGTGTGAAAGTTAAAAGAAGAT
The DNA here is from genome assembly GCF_004210375.1 of Tachypleus tridentatus. Classification (NCBI taxonomy): domain Eukaryota; kingdom Metazoa; phylum Arthropoda; class Merostomata; order Xiphosura; family Limulidae; genus Tachypleus; species Tachypleus tridentatus. Next base: position 49,592,409 of record NC_134826.1, on the reverse strand, counting down.
CATCAGCTCATTGTCACTGTTGACAAGTTGAGTTTTTAGAGATCTTGACTGGAGAGAATGAATAAAATATTAAAGATCAACACCATGTGTATATATTTATTTTTAAAAATTCAAAGCTTTTTCTAAAAAAAATTGTCACACTTTCCAGGTATAGTCCAAAGAAGCATCCAAAAGCATTGGGGATATCCCATCTATCAGATAAAATTCAAAAATCAGATGAGAAATCAATTATCAATGATGGAAAATTAATGCAAATAACATAATAGTTTTGAAGTGACTTCTTTTCTAGCCTCTCACTAGTTGTCCATTGATACAACTCTAAAATCAGAGGTTTAATTCCCCTCAGTGAGCTCAGCAGATAGCTCAATGTGGATTTGCTATAAGAAAACACACACACACACACACACACTTCTTTTCTGTAATATATATATTTTAGTGGATATATATTTTTGTTCATGAAAGTAAAAATAAAATGAAATAAACCTGCAGTTCACTAGCATTTAGCAGTTTCCATAACATTGGGCAAAAATAACTTTTACAGTTTTCATATTAATATCAACAAACTCTGCATGTAACATCAGGGAAAAGTATATCAAATATAAACAAATAAAGTCTTTAGGTTATTGATTCATGAAAAAATAAATACATTTATTTTTTTAAATTACCATCATGTTCAAACACATTTTATCATGTTGAAGTATTAATAACTGTTACTCTCGTACTAAGGCTCAGTGTTTGAACTCTTATTAATATTTTTATTGTACAAAATTGTAATCATTTTTAATGTTTGTAATTTGTCTGTGTGCATGTATATGGAATTTAACAGTCTATGTGTTTTATATACAAAGAAACCCAAAAATAGATATGTGTAGTTACATATGGACTTTTTCTTCTGAGGTGTACTAAATTGTAGAGTAGGAAACTGAAATATTGATGAAATGAAAGGGTACATCACAGGTGCATTTACAGGACATCATGGATAGACAGGCTTGTGTTAGAAATGTAGCAGGCAGACTCCAGGATTGTGTGAACAGAGATGAGTTTCAGTTTGAATACCCACAGTATTAACTTTCCCATAATTCCTTGTCTTGTGTAAAGTGCCGGTGTATAAATTATTAATTACCAACTGTATACTTTACTTTCAATTTAATGACTTTAAATACATTGTTAGTTATCAACTGTACACCTACTTTTGGGCCACCTTGTATATGTTGTATAGGTTTGATCCTTACCAACATATATATAATAAACTAGCTATTATGGTGTAGTAAAACGCAGTTTTAAAATTTATGACCTTCCTTGTCATTTGTTTTATTATTGTAATCCTGCTACATCATAGAATATATATAATATATATAAAGCATAACCAACCACTTTTCATTTACTGATACACAAAAATATATTTGTCTTATGTCATAAATATAGACATAAATGCACAAGTATTGAGTAGATATTTGTATAAATAAATGCATATGTACATATATATAACTTCAAAACACTTTTATAGCACTAGGTATAAGTCTCTTTGAAATGTTCATTTTTTATCCAAACAGTTGAGTTTCTGTTTGTAGTAGCTGGCATGTGTTAATTACTAAACCAGCACAGCTGTGTGTCTCTAAATACTACTTAACATAAGCAGGAAAATATGTGTTTGATGTAACTTCAATTGTTAATATCACAAAAACCTGAACAGTTGTTCTTAAAGAACTGAAAAATGCTGTACTACTACAGTTCTGTAACATATGTGTCAGTATACTACTATTATTTTCAAACACATTTACATGTAGTTGAACATATATGATACAATTCTGTTTCTAACATATAAAAGTTAAGGATAAGAAATAATTGTTGGTATATCTAGGTTGATCTGTCCACTAAATTAAATGAAATCTTAAAAAACAAAACATTCAATCAGCTCTTATCATTTAGGTGTTTGTCAAGCCTTTCTTTCAACTTCCTTAAATTAAGTGCATCTAACACATTCTTAGCTAAAGATGACTTCTTTAGTATCAAAATTTATATTCATGTTCCTTAATCCTACCATTCTCATACATAAGTATGAATAAAGATGGTGAATTGGTATTATTAGTTCCTTTAAAAGTCCTATACACCTCAGTTAGAACACCTCTTAAGTCCAAGATGTTATTCTAGTAGACTTCTGAACCATTTCCTACAATTCGGTGAATGGTTTTCATAAGGTAAGGATCCCAAGACTGAATGCAATATTCCAAATGTGGCCAAACTAGTGACTTCTACACAAAAGTATAATGCGTTTGGTGTTGTATTCACTATATACATAGATACAACCTGTAACTCCCATATTCCTTATCACTAGCACACTGTTGGGTGGCTTAAGAGACTGATCAACTGAAATACTGAGATCCTTTTCTGCCATAAATAATGTTATATGATAAAAATAATAACCTTCCATTAAGAAAATCTAAAATTAAAAGTTTTCTCTGCTAATCTGTCATAGTTATCAACATGTTTTTGTAAACTTACCAACGAACATTAATGAAAAAGTTATTATACAACTTGAAGATGAGTTGCTGATGAAACATGAAAAGTGACTGTGAAAATATTCTGTTTATTTCTTTAAGTAGTCATCTAGCCTTTTTACTGTTTAAAATTTGACATTAACTTTGTGATGTCATAAAAACATACAAGTTCAAGAAGTCTTGACATAAAATGATAAAACCCTATAACCAGAGTACTTTTGAAAGATGGACCTTTCTTTAGTTTGGTCTTGAAGAAGAAAGGTTCACACTTGGAAAGTTCTTGAATTATAGGATTTTATTATTTTATATTACATTGAATTGATATTGGGTTTTTAAATATCCAAACAGAAATTCTTTGTCAGTGTATATATTTGTACATGAACATGTGTCCAGAGCATGAGGAGAGAGAAACCAGTGTGCAAGACTATATTTCAACACTTTTGTAATTTTTATACATGAAAATACAAATGTTTTTGAATAATAATCACATTGTAACTTAAACGTAACATATATTTTCCAGAATAGATCAAACAGTTAATGAAATGTGGAGACATCTTCCATCTAACTGGGATTCAGTTTTTGTTGTGGTAGAACCTGAAAACTCTTACACTGGGCGAGAGGTTAGTTTTAGTTTTTGTGGTTGTAAATGTTTTTAGTATTTGAACCAAAATGTTCTCGTATTGGGTAATTTAGATGATTGTTTACTGGTAAACACCTCCAGGTTTTTATAAATGAAAGTTTAAAGCCTTATAGTTGCAGAACCTGGTTGATTGTTAAGGTGACAATTGTTTTTATAATGATTTGTGTGAAATGGGAATATTATGTCTTTATCTATACCTTTTACATTTGTGTTGTTTATACTTAAGGTGAGTAAATATTTGGAAAGACATTAGTTATTTATGTATACTGAGGTAATAATAATGTAATGTTAAAATATGTCAGGTCAGTTGACTGGTTTGAATCTATAGACCACATGACTTTTCACACTGGAACAAGTTATTGTATTTTTTATGGTACATATATATATATATATATACACTAATTCAGAAGTGATACGGTTTGTAAAAGTGTTAGTTTGTAAAATTGAAAATATTTATTGATGCCACTTTTGTGATAAGAATTTGAAAGCATATTTTGGCAATGGAAACATTTATCAGAGAAGTAAAACTCTTACATTCAGATGCAGGTATAAAATTGTTACTGTGATAGAAAACAGTGAAAGGATATTAATAGGATCTATAAATGTTTGTATTTTCAACCAAATTATGAGATTTTAAGCTAATTTGTTTGGAATTATCTCTGATTCTAGTTGCATACTATAATTTTCTACCAGACAGAGGGTGTGGGTGTTGACTGTCTAGCTTGTTCATTTTTGCAACAAGAAAGTTCATTGAAAATAGTCATGCTGGTATTGCATCTACTCTGATATGAAGTTCCCATTGACTCATGTAAAACAGAAATACATATATGGAAGTCTGATAGATTGTGAATGAAAAGAAATACATATATGGATGTATGATAGATTGTGAATGAAAAGAAATACATGTTTGGGAGTCTGATAGATTGTGAATGAAAAGAAATACATATACGGAAGTCTGATAGATTGTGAATGAAAAGAAATACATATACGGAAGTCTGATAGATTGTGAATGAAAAGAAATACATATACGGAAGTCTGATAGATTGTGAATGAAAAGAAATACATATACGGAAGTCTGATAGATTGTGAATGAAAAGAAATACATATACGGAAGTCTGATAGATTGTGAATGAAAAGAAATACATATACGGAAGTCTGATAGATTGTGAATGAAAAGAAATACATATACGGAAGTCTGATAGATTGTGAATGAGAAGAAATACATGTATGGAGTCTGATAGATTGTGAATGAAAAGAAATACATATAGGGAAGTCTGATAGATTGTGAATGAAAAGAAATACATATACGGAAGTCTGATAGATTGTGAATGAAAAGAAATACATATACGGAAGTCTGATATTCATTGATAGATTGTGAATGAGAAGAAATGCATATACGGAAGTCTGATAGATTGTGAATGAGAAGAAATGCATATACGGAAGTCTGATAGATTGTGAATGAGAAGAAATGTGAAGTCTGATAGATTGTGAATGAGAAGAAATGCATATGGAAGTCTGATAGATTGTGAATGAATAGAAATGCATGTACGGAAGTCTGATAGATTGTGAATGAAAAGAAATACATGTACGGAAGTCTGATAGATTGTGAATGAAAAGAAATGCATATACTAAAGTCTGATAGATTGTGAATGAAAAGAAATGCATATACTAAAGTCTGATAGATTGTGAATGAAAAGAAATGCATATACTAAAGTCTGATAGATTGTGAATGAAAAGAAATGCATATACTAAAGTCTGATAGATTGTGAATGAAAAGAAATGCATATACTAAAGTCTGATAGATTGTGAATGAAAAGAAATGCATATACTAAAGTCTGATAGATTGTGAATGAAAAGAAATGCATATACGGAAATCTGATAGATTGTGAATGAGAAGAAATGCATATACGGAAATCTGATAGATTGTGAATGAGAAGAAATGCATATACGGAAGTCTGATAGATTGTGAATGAGAAGAAATACATATACGGAAGTCTGATAGATTGTGAATGAGAAGAAATGCATATACGGAAGTCTGATAGATTGTGAATGAATAGAAATGCATGTACGGAAGTCTGATAGATTGTGAATGAAAAGAAATACATGTACGGAAGTCTGATAGATTGTGAATGAAAAGAAATGCATATACTAAAGTCTGATAGATTGTGAATGAAAAGAAATGCATATACGGAAGTCTGATAGATTGTGAATGAGAAGAAATGCATATACTAAAGTCTGATAGATTGTGAATGAAAAGAAATGCATATACGGAAGTCTGATAGATTGTGAATGAGAAGAAATGCATATACGGAAGTCTGATAGATTGTGAATGAGAAGAAATGCATATACGGAAGTCTGATAGATTGTGAATGAATAGAAATGCATGTACGGAAGTCTGATAGATTGTGAATGAAAAGAAATACATATACGGAAGTCTGATAGATTGTGAATGAAAAGAAATGCATATACTAAAGTCTGATAGATTGTGAATGAAAAGAAATGCATATACTAAAGTCTGATAGATTGTGAATGAAAAGAAATGCATATACTAAAGTCTGATAGATTGTGAATGAAAAGAAATGCATATACGGAAATCTGATAGATTGTGAATGAAAAGAAATGCATATACGGAAATCTGATAGATTGTGAATGAGAAGAAATGACGAAATCTGATAGATTGTGAATGAGAAGAAATGCATATACGGAAGTCTGATAGATTGTGAATGAGAAGAAATACATATACGGAAATCTGATAGATTGTGAATGAGAAGAAATGCATATACGGAAGTCTGATAGATTGTGAATGAGAAGAAATACATGTATGGAATTTGATAGATTGTGAATGAAAAGTATTTTATGTAATAATACTCAATTCCATTTGAGATAAAAGATTTAAGTGAAAACATTTGAAACCATCTTTTTCCATCTGACTATTTCTTTGCTTTTGTCTAGGTCATCTTGGATTTATCCTCTGAAGAAAATCTTAGGGTTATTAGAGCAACAACCTCCAATGTTAATCTAGTAGAAGATATTTTGCAGAGCATTGATGACCCAGTTCTTCCAGTTTTGGTAGAAATAAGGCAGGGAAAATCACCACGTCTTCTTATCCAGTAAGTGATAACATGTATTGTAAGATTTGACACTTGCAAACAACTCTTGTTTGAGTTTGGTGACATGGCTGTGGACTTTGATAGAGTGCATCTTAATGTTGTCAGAAATAGTACAGTAGAACATTATCAGTATGATTCATAAGGTTTTTTTACCATTGTTATTGATATAAATATTTTATCTTATACCATATTTTTATTAGTCTTTATGTTAAACACTGTTCTGTCTGTTTGTTTTGCACCCAAAAAGAAGTATTATGTCAAGTTTAAAGTTATAAACAAAAGTGTGTTTAATTTAAACTATTTTAGCTATAGTAAATGTGATGAAGTCTAATTTAAGGAAAGGAAATTATTTAAGACACCAAAAGGTTTCTTTGTTTGTTTGAAATTAAGCACAAAAATACACAATGGGCTGTCTGTGCTCTGCCCATCACAGGTATCAAAACCCGGTTTCTAGTAGTGTCAGTCTGCAGACATACTGCTGTTCCAATGGAGAGTGTACCAAATTTAAAAATTTGAAGTTTTGTCAATAAAATAAAAAGAATATTAAATATATTTAACATGAATGATAAAAGTATCTAAACATCATTAGAAACAACTGAAGTAATTTACAGATTTCTGATCTTGGAGGCCTCATCAAAGTGTAAACTTATGTTTTTTTAAACAGATTACTATATATATCTACATGTGTTTAAAACAGATGACTGTAGATATCTAGATGTGTTTAAAACAGACGACTGTAGATATCTAGATGTGTTTAAAACAGATAACTGTAGATATCTAGATGTGTTTAAAACAGACGACTGTAGATATCTAGATGTGTTTAAAACAGATAACTGTAGATATCTAGATGTGTTTAAAACAGACGACTGTAGATATCTAGATGTGTTTAAAACAGACGACTGTAGATATCTAGATGTGTTTAAAACAGACCACTGTAGATATCTAGATGTGTTTAAAACAGACGACTGTAGACACTTAGATGTGTTTAAAACAGACGACTGTAGACACTTAGATGTGTTTAAAACAGACGACTGTAGACACTTAGATGTGTTTAAAACAGACGACTGTAGACACTTAGATGTGTTTGAAACGGACGACTGTAGACACTTAGATGTGTTTAAAACAGACGACTGTAGACACTTAGATGTGTTTAAAACAGACGACTGTAGACACTTAGATGTGTTTAAAACAGACGACTGTAGACACTTAGATGTGTTTAAAACAGACGACTGTAGACACCTAGATGTGTTTAAAACAGACGACTGTAGACACCTAGATGTGTTTAAAACAGACGACTGTAGACACCTAGATGTGTTTAAAACAGACGACTGTAGACACCTAGATGTGTTTAAAACAGACGACTGTAGACACCTAGATGTGTTTAAAACAGACGACTGTAGACACTTAGATGTGTTTGAAACGGACGACTGTAGACATCTAGATGTGTTTTTGTCAGAATGTGGTAATTAACAATATTAATCTTACATACAACAATTTATATTTGCTTAAGACCAAGATATGGAGAGTCACCCAGAAGACTGTTTGTTGAAGCCTTGAGTCAACTATTACAATTAACTACAGAGAATCCAGGACCAGAGAGCACAACAATGAGAAATAACAATACCAGTGAGAGTGTGTTGGCATCCAAGACTGAGAGGTATGATTTAATAAACACACATTTAATGATGGTGACAGCCAAGCTACGATGTTCTGGTTTTGTTTTTAATGTTGTTGTTTTTAAATAAAAATATATTTATTTTAAAAATAATTGTTTTTGATGCAACCCCTGTGTTTTTTTGTTATTCACAAAATGTAATATGACAAAAAATATGGTACTATTTTATACCATACTCTATAATATTGCTTGAGAGAGAGAAATACTGATTAAACTGCTGACTCTTGTATTCTCTTGTTTTCTTCATATTTGTTACAGTATCTTATAGCAGTTTATTGGTAATGTAATAAATTTTAAAGCAACTGTGACCCATGAACATGATATATGTATATATATTTGATAAATATAGAATGAAATAAATGTTGCCTATGAATTAAAAAAAGCAAAAAAAAGCTATAAACCTTGAGTAATTTACCTCTAGAATATTTTTGGACCATGTCATATCAGTTTCAAAGTATTTGTTATTTTGGAACATGCTATTTCAGTTTCTGAGTATTTGTTATTTTGGACCATGTTATTTCAGTTTCAGAGTATTTGTTATTTTGGACCATGTTATATCAGTTTCAGGGTATTTGTTATTTTGGACCATGTTTTATTAGTTTCAGAGTATTATTTTGGACAATGTTATATCAGTTTCACAGTATTTGTTATTTTGGTCCATGTTATATCAGTTTCACAGTATTTGTTATTTTGCACCATGTTATATCAGTTTCACAGTACTTGTTATTTTGCACCATGTTATAACAGTTTCACAGTATTTGTTATTTTGGACCATGTTATAACAGTTTCACAGTATTTGTTATTTTGGACCATGTTATAACAGTTCCACAGCATTTGTTATTTTGGACCATGTTATATCAGCTTCGGAGTATTTGTTATTTTGGACCATGTTATATCAGTTTCATGGTATTTGTTATTTCGGACCATGTTATTTCAGTTTCACAGTATTTGTTATTTTGGACCATATTATATCAGTTTCACAGTATTTGTCATTTTGGACAATGTTATATCAGTTTCACAGTATTTGTTATTTCGGACCATGTTATATCAGTTTCACAGTATTTATCATTTTTGACCATGTTAAATGAGTTTCAGAGTATTTGTTATTTCGGACCATATTATGTCAGTTTCAGAGTATTTGTTATTTTGCACCATGTTATATCAGTTTCACAGTATTTGTTATTTTGGACCATGTTATATCAGCTTCGGAGTATTTGTTATTTTGGACCATGTTATAACAGTTTCACAGTATTTGTTATTTTGGACCATGTTATAACAGTTCCACAGCATTTGTTATTTTGGACCATGTTATATCAGCTTCGGAGTATTTGTTATTTTGGACCATGTTATATCAGTTTCATGGTATTTGTTATTTTGCACCATGTTATATCAGTTTCACAGCATTTGTTATTTTGGACCATGTTATATCAGTTTCAGAGTATTTGTTATTTTGGACCATGTTATATCAGTTTCATGGTATTTGTTATTTTGCACCATGTTATATCAGTTTCACAGTATTTGTTATTTTGGACCATGTTATATCAGCTTCAGAGTATTTGTTATTTTGGACCATGTTATATCAGTTTCATGGTATTTGTTATTTTGCACCATGTTATATCAGTTTCACAGTATTTGTTATTTTGGACCATGTTATTTCAGTTTCAGAGTATTTGTTATTTTGGACCATGTTATATCAGTTTCAGGGTATTTGTTATTTTGGACCATGTTTTATTAGTTTCAGAGTATTATTTTGGACCATGTTTCATCAGTTTCACAGTATTTGTTATCTTGGACCATGTTATATCAGTTTCTCAGTATTTGTTATTTTGGACCATGTAATATCAATTTCACAGTATTTGTTATTTTGGACCATGTAATATCAGTTTCACAGTACTTGTTATTTTGGACCATGTAATATCAGTTTCACAGTATTTGTTATTTTGGACCATGTTATAACAGTTTCACAGTATTTGTTATTTTGGACCATGTTATAACAGTTCCACAGAATTTGTTATTTTGGACCATGTTATATCAGCTTCGGAGTATTTGTTATTTTGGACCATGTTATATCAGTTTCATGGTATTTGTTATTTTGGACCATGTTATTTCAGTTTCACAGTATTTGTTATTTTGGACCATATTATATCAGTTTCACAGTATTTGTCATTTTGGACAATGTTATATTAGTTTCACAGTATTTGTTATTTCGGACCATGTTATATCAGTTTCACAGTATTTATCATTTTTGACCATGTTAAATGAGTTTCAGAGTATTTGTTATTTCGGACCATATTATGTCAGTTTCAGAGTATTTGTTATTTTGCACCATGTTATATCAGTTTCACAGTATTTGTTATTTTGGACAATGTTATATCAGTTTCACAGTATTTGTTATTTCAGACCATGTTATATCAGCTTCAGAGTATTTGTTATTTTGCACCATATTATGTCAGTTTCAGAGTATTTGTTATTTTGCACCATGTTATATCAGTTTCACAGTATTTGTTATTTTGGACCATGTTATATCAGTTTCACAGTATTTGTTATTTTGGACCATGTTATAACAGTTCCACAGTATTTGTTATTTTGGACCATGTTATAACAGTTCCACAGTATTTGTTATTTTGGACAATGTTATTTCAATTTCAGATTATTTGTTATTTTGCACCATGTTATATCAGTTCTACAGTATTTGTTATTTTGGACAATGTTATTTCAATTTCAGATTATTTGTTATTTTGCACCATGTTATATCAGTTTCACAGTATTTGTTATTTTGGACCATGTTATATCAGATTCGGAGTATTTGTTATTTTGCACCATGTTATATCAGTTTCATGGTATTTGTTATTTTGGACCATGTTATATCAGTTTCACAGTATTTGTTATTTTGGACCATATTATATCAGTTTCACAGTATTTGTAATTTTTGACCATGTTAAATGAGTTTCAGAGTATTTGTCATTTTGGACCATGTTATATCAGTTTCACAGTATTTGTTATTTTTGACCATGTTAAATGAGTTTCAGAGTATTTGTTATTTTGGACAATGTTATATCAGTTTCACAGTATTTGTTATTTTGGTCCATATTATATCAGTTTCACAGTATTTGTTATTTTGCACCATGTTATATCAGTTTCACAGTATTTATTTTTTTGCACTGTGTTATAACAATTTCACAGTATTTGTTATTTTGGACCATGTTATATCAGCTTCATAGTATTTGTTATTTTGGACCATGTTATATTAGTTTCACAGTATTTGTTATTTTAGACCATATTATATCAGTTTCACAGTATTTGTTATTTTGGACCATGTTATATGAGTTTCATAGTATTTGTTATTTTGGACCATATTATATGCGTTTCAGAGTATTTGTTATTTCGTAACATGTTATATGCGTTTCAGAGTATTTGTTATTTCGTACCATGTTATATCAGTTTCACAGTATTTGATATTTTGTCACATGGAATAATATAAGTATTTATTGTATTCCAGATATTTCTTTTAAGCCGGTGCAAGATTACACAGTGTTTATGTTAAGCTTATAATATAATAATTGCATATGTTCAGCAGGTATTTTTGTGAAACAAAGAATTAAACCACTAAGGCATAAACTGATTCATATTTCTTTTTAAGTTTTTTTTTAAATTTTAGCATTGGAGTTATTTGATTCAGAACATTAATTTTTCACATCCAGGGTATATATGTCAGATCTGGAGAACGTAATTCGTTACTCACTGAAACAGGAAGTTGGAGTGCACGACATTTTAGCAGAAGCTCAGCTTAAAGCTTTGAAACATTATTTGGAGATTCTTACTAAAGTAAATTTCCCTCTTTTCTTTCTTCTTCTCTTTTATTGATTCCACTACTGGATTGCTTCAAAAAGAATTTTAGGGTTTTTTTCACTGTACTGTAATTCTCTTGATATGAGGATGTAAGAGTGTATGAACAGTGATGTGTGTGAAACCATAAATTTCTATTGGGAAGTTTGAATAAGAAAAATAAGATCTGAAAGTAAGACTGGACTGAATCTTTTTCTCATTGAAATAATTAAAATGCAGGTTGAGAAAATTATTATAACATGCAAAGAATACAATGTTGTTAAAACAACTGGCATATTTCTTACAGCCATTCTTGTCAATTGAAGAATATATAGGAACCTAAATAATGAAAAATATATTGTATTTTACAGTGAAAAAATATACTTTCTAGTATCATATTAATCTAGGTAGTGTAGAATAAACTGTGAAATAATGAAATGATCATTCACAACCAAAATAATGTTCCAGATATCTGTTGTGAAATATTTATAGAAGCTGGAATAAAGTGTAATAAGTTAGGACAATAAAGAGACAGTTACTTTAAATTTGAACTTCAGATTTGTTGCAATTGAAATGATTTTACCTGGTTGTGGTAATCAAGTTTAACTTAGTAAAAAATTACAGAAAGGAGAGAGAGAGAGAGTTTTAAAATTGGGTTTTGAGTTGTAACTAAAAGCAGATAAAAGACAGCTCATAAAAGTGGTTTCATCTGGCTTTGAATACCTTTTGATCGCCAGACATAAATCTTAGCCATTCTAATACTTCATAATTATTTACATATGACTGATATTCAAGATGTCTAACACTGGTGCAGTGTTATAGAAAGAGAACAGCTACCAACTTGTAACAAACCTTATTACTTCCAGTCTTATCTGTGTGGGGAAATAATGTGTTTCTTGTGGTTAACCTGTTACTTAAGCAAGAGAATATTACACACAGAGAAACCTTTGTATTCAACTTAATACAATCCCAGGAAAAATTCCAAAACACTTGAGTTCAAAGTTATATTTCTACAGTATAATAAATGAATGTTCTAACTGTAGATTAGACATTTTATCTTTCCTTAACCAAATGTGGCTTTAGTTGATCTTTCTACCTAAGCAATGTAGAAAATCAAACATTTATTTAGAATATTAAAGGAAATCATTTATTTTTATGGTCTTTAATAATATTCTTAAGAATGTTTCCAAGTTTAAAACTCCTTAAAATCCACTAAATTATTGAGACTACTATTATAGATTAATGGATTTAATGTTTGTTTATATTTTCATATAGAGGTTGCTATTAATAAAACAACAATTTGAGAGTAGTTTGTTTTCACAATTAGAATGTTTTTTATACATATAAATGTAAGTAAAATTTTCCATGGTGTGTATATTCAGTAAAGCAAACTTTTCACAACCAGGTTAAGAATATAAACATAATGGTTACAAATACTTCAAAATCATATACAAAAGGAAGAAGGGGATAGAAATTCTGCACTTACAAGGAAAGGTTTGAGGAAAGGAAAAGGCAAAGCCACACAATTTAAGAAAACTAGAATTGGCTTTGTTTTTATAGAAAGTCAATCAAAGATCATGGTTTTTCCATATTGTTGTGAAGTAGGTTTGCAATATTGAAAACCTAGTGATATAGAATGTTCAGATATGTTGAGAGCCATTTATTACCTGAAAGGATGTCATGATATGAAGGTCAGTCAGAACTACTTGTAAAGTATGTAAATATAACAGTAAAAACATTATAGTGTACAGTGCTTTTTCCCCAGAAACTGTTTTTCATACCTATTTTATGTCATTTTTAAATTAAAAATATTTTACTTTAATATTGAGTGAGTAATAAAATTATGAAAAAAAGAGATAGCATTAGTTTTTTTTTGTTTTGACATTTATATTCTGACACTATTTTAAACACCCTAGGTCAGCAGATTGTTAATATTCCACACCTTCATAATAACATAAAAAGTCAGCACTTTTGACGTGATCTGTATATTCATATCTAAATTGATTTGGCCTGAATTTTAAAATTTTACTTTTTACCAGTTATACTAAATATATGAATGTGACTTAGTGTTTACAATGGTGCATTTAATTTTCTCTGATAATATAAGTTTGATTTTCAATTTACTAGTATTTTCCTGGAATGCCCCCTTTAAAGAGATTTTTGAAAGAATTGGAAAAATGGATTACGAATCGTATATCAGATGTTATAGACACTGAAGATTTTTTAAATTACATTGACAGTATCCAGGTGAGAATTGTTTTCATAATATACTGCAAGTTTCAGAAAACTTTAAGCCATATGAAACCAAATATTCTTTTGGTTTCAGATATTTCCACAATATCTGAGTAAAAGATAACAAACAGTGGCTCAGAATATCTCCTTGTACATTGACAGTTTATACAAAGCATAACTATAGCAACAACTTACTAACTTGTAAACAGCTCAAAATAATTCAAAGTTAAATGAGTGCAATATTCATCTGGAATCTCAATCTTTTTTTCCAAGTTATAAGTACTAAAATGAGTATATGTACAAATGTAAACTGCAAATGCCATTTTAACTAAATATCTTACACTGTTCATTAGGACTTTATATAATCAGTCTAACTGTTGTTTGTTTTCTGACTGGGTTGTTTTTTTTGAGCTGATACAACTCACAGTTGGTTGTTTTTATCAAACATGAGGTAATATGTTTAATATTACACATAACTTTTCCTTTTTTTTTCACCTACAGAGTCATGTTTTAACACATTTTATTTCACCTCATGTATTCAGGCCTAGTAAAGGACAATGTAAAATAAATAAATAAATTGTAAATACATTTATTTATCAACTCTGGAATGGAGCTTGGCATGGTCAGGTGGTTAAGGCACTTATCTCATAATTCGAGGGCCGTGGGTTCGAATCCTCGTCGCATCAAACATGCTTACCCCTTAACCTATGGGGGCACTATAATGTGATGGTCAATTACACTGTTCGTTGGTAAAAGAGTAGCCCAAGAGTTGGCAGTGGGTGGTGATGACAAATTGCCTTCCCTCTAGTCTTACACTGCTAAATTTAGGGATGGCTAGCACAGATAGCCCTTGTGTAACTTTGTGCAGAATTCAAAACAAGCCAAACTCTGAAATGGAATTTTATAATATGTTTTTTTTAATGTTTATTTACTTGAACATTACTTATAAAGGTGAATTTTCAGCTGTACAAATGTTTTTACAGGTGCATGTAAACTGCACACTAGGAATACCCTTGATATTACTGTTTTTGAGATGTATTTCTGCAATATTAGAAGACTTTGATGATATGAATAGATGACAATGTTATATTTTTAATGTATTGGACTTCACAACTTATAAAAACATTTGATATAACCACTCATTGATTTATCTATTTTCTCATATTACATCTGTAGTTACAGATTTTTGTGTTATTTTTTTAAAAAAATTGCACTTTACTCACAGTTTCTTTCTTGAGGAAAGTTGCTTTATTTGATATTATTATATAGGTATGTAAAGTGCAGTGTGTATTCAGGATAGTTATATAGAATGTTGTGAAGTTAGAACTAGAAATTGTAATAATGACAGTACATGAGGAAATTAATAGGCCTCTCTAAATATTGTACTTTTCCCATCAGTAAAAGCTAGTAATAACAAAATATTTTCACATATCAACTTTTGAAAATTAAATATTATCTAGTACAGAATTAGAATAAATTACTCTTTACATGTAACGTTACCATGATTATTACATGTATTTACAGGACATTCTATTAAATGAGAAAGTAGTATTTAGTCTTCTGATTCATCAGTACAGAGATAGGTTAAAACAATTGAATTGTATATTGAATTCAGTTTGTATATCAAGACGGCTGGTATGGATATTAAAACTTTTATGAAAATAAAGTAGAGAATAACATTTCAACTTTCTTGGGTCATCTTCAGGTTAACAAAAAACATTATTAACCTGAAGATGATCTAAAAAGGTCAAAATGTTTTTGTCTAATTTATTTTAATAAATGTTTTAATATCCATACCAGCCATCTTGAGATACGTTTTTACTTAAGTAAATTTCTCGTCATCAGGAATATTTTTCAGTTTCCCGAAGTACACAAATCTTTAAACTTTAGCTTATGTGTCTCACCAAAATGGTAATCTGACTTGAATGTTTTGCAGAATGATACCATCCAGCTTCCAGTTATGAGAGAATGGCAAGCTTGTCGAGGTAGTAAACCTCACTTTCGTGGTTATCCCTGTGGAGTTTGGATGTTATTCCATACATTAACAGTACAGGCTCTAAACAAGTTTAACAAAGGTATGGTATACAAGGATATAAAAACTGAGATGGAAAAATTCAGCTAAACCTAAAGGGTCTGCTGCTCCACAGAAATTTTGTTACATGGATGGGAAACCTAATAGTTTCAAAGAGGAATGCGATTAATCCATAAATATAAAAAACAACAACATATAATTATTTGTTATTCAGCACAAAGTTACTCAATGAGCTAGCTGTTCTGTGTCTACAATAGATACCAAAACTAATTTTTTAGTGTTATCAGCCCTCAGGCTTGCTGATAAATCACTGGGAGATGGTTATAATTGAGGTTAAAATGATGTAGTTCTTATAAAAAAATAATACTTGATGTTTGGTTGAAAGATAATTTTGAGTTACAACAATACAACTCTAGGAGGTTGCAAGTTGTTGGGAAAAGTCATTGACAACTTGTTGGTATAAATTGGGTGAAATATAATCTTTAATTATGTTGAAAAAGATAACTAATATGAATTCCAGGAAGAATGTTATAAGATGTTGAAGGGCTAAAGATTAATATCAGTTATGATTTATGAGAAGGGTAATATCAATAATAAGTAATAGTATGTGGGGTAAAATGATTGGTTATTTTTAATTGTTAGGCAATTTTAATTTATAAATCAGTCGTAACATTTAATAAAAAAAATGAAAACTAAAATATTAATTTTGGTGATAAGTATAACATAATATTTGCATATAAAATCACATTAAACTGCATGAGAGGATAATATGAGATAAATGGTAGATTGAGTATGGGTTTCAATTTATGGAAGAGGTAATACCATTTAAATGATGGTGAAACAAAACAAGCCATGGGTTTTATAGAAAGATGATACTATTGGTGAAATATACAAATAAACTTGTATTTACAGATGTTTGATGAAATGTAATGTTGGTGTATTTTCATTTATAAAATTTGGTGTATTATATTTAGTTTTTAGATCTCTTATTATAGGCAAAATATTGATTTATGTCAAAAAGTTAAACAACAGACTGTTGAAATGATTCATGGTTTTAAACCCTCAATCTATAAAGAAAGAACTTGGAGATTTGAGTTCATTTTATCTGGAACATAGAACTAGAGTTGAACTGACTCAGATATTTGTAAAATTTTATAAATCTAGATAAACTGATCATGGGAGGGATGTACACCCTTGTGCAAATTAATTGAAACAAGACGGATAATTACAATTTTTTCAGTTTTTTTGCATTTTATTTCTGAGAATCCAAAAATTACTTGCAAATTAATACATGATATGACTGCTTTTATTTTTCAGAAGATCATTAATCCACTTTGGCATCAACTCCACAAGTTGACTGCAATCTTTACTAATTTTTGAATTGCGGTACCACACCTCAATTAGCTCTTCTTTCGTAGTACAGTCTTTTCCCAGAACTCTTTCTTTACAAATTGCCCAAAGATTTTCAATAAAATACAAGTCCAAAGAGTTTCCAGGCTAGTCCATCACCTTTATTTGCGTTGTAGTCGTAAAATTCTTCACAAGTTTCGATGTGTGGCACGGAGCCAGATCTTGCTGAAAAATGCCAGATCCATCTGGAAATCTCTTTTTCAATTCTGGAATGACTCTTCTCTGCAAAACTTCGATGTACTGTGGTCTTCGCATCATACCTTCTACGATATGTAAGCCTCCAACACCATAGTAGCTGAAAAAGGCCCAAAACATCTTCTTCGATGGATGTTTTACGAACTGATTAATGTGAGATTCTCAAAGTTTCTCATCTGGAGATCTGCGAACATGCAGACTTCTTTGACCCTGTACAAAGAAATGAGTCTTGTCACTGAATAACACCTTCCTCCATTTTTCTTGTGACCAGTTTTTATATTTCAGACCCTATTGATACCATTTTTCCTTCATAGATTGGGTAAGAAGTTATTTTTTGACAGGTCTCCTTGCCCTTCTAACGGAATTTCAAATGAGGTAATATCTCTCAAAATTTCGTCATATATCTCAAAAAATAGATTGACCGTACTGCAAAACACAGCTAATGATGCCGTCTGTGTGAAAAAAATGACTATTAAAGGAAATCAGCAAGTCCAGGGAGCCTACACTGGCTGCCATGCTGAAAATATTGTAAAATGACCATTTGTTTCAATTAATTTGCACAAGGGTGTAGCAGTAATGGAAGAAGATTTGAAAATAGTGGTAATTTAGAAACTATCAAAGTTTACTCTTTAGAGTCCTTAAGTAATTTCAATGAATGTATAGCGATGGAATGAAAATTATTGTTGTATTGTCTTGTTCAGTTATCGCATACAGTTTCAGTGAAAAACAAATGTTGTTTTGAAGGGAGCTGAGGGGCCCACATAGCGATTAGTTTATGTGTCATTTTAGATTCAGGATGGTAAAATAAACTTAAAAGCAAAAATCCTATAATTTGGAGGAAATATCTGTAAGTTAGTGTATCTTGAGTACAGGCTATTTATTAGATAACATTTTATACCCTGTTTGTCTTATTAATTTAAGGAATTGTGAGTTAGATGATAAGGTTTGTGATAACAGTTTGACTTCCTCTAGTTTTTGGTTAGATAAACTGTTGAATATAATGCATAATATTTAAATTGTACATTTCACAAATACTTCATTTATTCACTACATTGGTTTTGTCAGCAAAGACATTATCATAAATCTGTACCTGATGATATCTTTACTGTCGAAACCATAGTCGCAAATAAACATTGTATTTGTGAAGCGTACATTTGTCATTTTTTTCTGTAATTATGGATTTTCACCAAATACTAATGGTTTTAAATGTCAAATATATTATTAAAGTTATAGTTACATTTAACAGTTTCTTAAAAATCAGTCTTAGTTCATTGGAAAATGATTAATTTTAATTTCTTATCATAGTAAGCTACAGACTTAAACTAAAAATTGACCTAGCAATCAGTATTGTGAATTAAGTAAACTTTTCTTATGTTTTTAGTTATAAAGATTAGAATGCATTATTTCATCATTTGACTACCCTTGCTTTCAACAATATTAATCTTGCAAGGTTGAACCAGCTTAGGCTTAGGTGAGTCCTAAATACAAACTTTAAGTAAACAGTGCAAAGCAGTTGCTGTAGTTTAGTGTCATTTAAGCCATTAGTATTTCTCGTCTACTGATTGGATCACAGAACAAAATTTCTGTTTCTTTCAAAATCTTAATTTAACTGTTACTCTTTCCATACTTAGGCTAAGGTGACTTTTTTTCAAATAATAATTTGGAATAGGAAAATTAACCAATGAATAATCAATTTCATTTAAAAAGTTTTACTACATAATTGAAGATGTGATTAGAAAATATCCATGATGAATGAACTACTCCAACACTTGCCTGAGGAAGTGTTATAGTCAATGAATGTTTATAAAAACTGTGAAAATATAAAACACTTTATTTCTTTCCATAAGGTGGTGCTGATAATCCTCATGAAGTGTTATTTGCCATGAGAGATTATGTGCAGAACTTTTTTACATGTCGTTACTGTGCAAAGCACTTTAAAAAAATGGCTGCTACTCTTCAGACCAACCTAGTCTATCCTAATGATACTGTGCTGTGGCTTTGGAGAGCACACAATACTGTCAATGATCGTCTTGCTGGAGACACTTCAGAAGATCCAAAACACCCTAAAGTTCAGTTTCCCACCATCCAGCTCTGTTCAGATTGTCACACCAAAACAACTTGGAATATCACAGCTGTATTAACCTATCTGATGAAGTTTTATGATGAAAAAATTTTGCTGATTTTGAAGGACATCACCAAGAATTGTTGGAAGATGATGTTAAAAACTTTGCTTTCTCTGTACTGGGTGAGTTTTTTTTATCTTGTCTTACAAAGCTTAGACAGTCATACAATCACACTTTTCTATAAATACCACTCATGATACTATAAACATTTATCTCTCGAAAAATGAGGAAATACAACTTGTAATGTATTGTAAAACTTTGAAGTTAACAAGTTTTTTTCATAAATAAGTTGTCTTTAAATTAAAATGGTAACTACAGCAAGCTTAACTAAATTAGCTGGGTGCAGTAAGGTGTCTTGAAATTCAAATCCATTGTCCTACCACTTCATGCATTTTTAAATATTACTAGCCTAAGGAAAATGATGGAATTTAAACATGATAAAGATATATGCTTACATAGCTTTGCATGTGTTTAATATTGAATATTGGCCAAGCTTTGGAAAGGTAGAAACTGTGGTATTCCAAGGATAAAAATGGTACACAGTTACCTGATCTTTATAATAACTACAGCTTTTTAAGCCTAGCACACACAAGGATAGATTTAACTATTTGTTTAAGAGTTGTTTTGAAAAAACAAAACTTGGTACATGATACTGAAAGTAGAATAGCTATTTCATTTACTTGGAGAGATGAAACTGAGAAAAGGGACTGATTGTTAAGTGAAAAGACTTTTTCATTGTAGTGCAGAATTAAAATAAACTTTATATGAATAAAATAAAAGGACTTGCATGGTTGACAAATGATGAATCTTAGCAAGTGTTTTGATTCTTAAAAGTCAAAAGAACCTGAAAATGTTAAACTACAATTAAAACTCATATTCTATCAAAAGTTTACCAACCAGAAAATTGCATTTCATGTATCTGAAAATATCTCTATTTTGCATGATTGTTATGAAGCAGTCTCACATACACAAGGTAAACTCTAACACAATACAATTATTCAATGAATAATTTGCACCTGAAAAAGAAAGGTGCACCTTTTGAAAGCATTTGGGTTATAGGGATTTTACTTTATCTTTATCATTCTTGAACCTACATGTTTTTTAACATCGTCAATGAAATAGTAGATAGTTTCTGAGTTGACCTTGCTACAGAGTTAACATATATCCTCAAGAGGATTTACTGTATTCTGAAATGTTTATCCAAATAAATATTTTGTAAGTTTGTAGGAGAGTGGTATATGTGGTAGTTGCATACCATGAGGTACTAATTAATTAGTGAATAAATGAAAATGTCAGGCCAAAATACCATAAAAGTAAATATATACATATACGTAGCAGATAAGAAACTTGATCTGGTTTTTAGCAGATAATGTAAATTAATTAAAATGGCTCATTAATATTATAAGTAAAAAGTTTCAGAATGTGTCATAATACTTTTAGTTTAATATCTCACTTTTTAGTTTGCATTATGTTTAGGTGAAATGAGAGCTCTGGCTTTAGAAAAAATTGGTTATTATGTAATGCATGTAATTACCCGAAGACAATTTTTAAAGCACTCTCATTTAGTGTTCATGATTTATGATGGCAAGCATGATAGAAATGGATTCAAAATGTTTTCTGATTACATTTTCTTCTTTATAATTTTGTACTGATATTTTTTGTGTTTGTCAGGGGCATCTTTATGGATTCACCCTGTTTGGGGTTCTGTCATTATTATTGTGGATCTTACCAGGAGCTTCACGTAATGGGATACAACTAGAGTTCACATTTAAATATTCAGTAGGCTGCATTTCCTTTACATATTTTGTGCATGAAAACCCAGTGTGAATGTTTTATTTTTTTATAACTTTATTTTTCTTTGGCTCTGAAGAATGTGAACCAAGTTTAATGCTTTATTATCATATTCTGTTTTGTACTTTTGTTGTTGGACTTTAAAAAAGTCATCTATGCCTTATACACTCCATGATACTTTACAGCTTCAGTACACTTTGAACTTTCGTATCAGTTGCTCAGTATGAATTTCAAAGTGGATCAATGTGGCTCAGTGGTAAGCATACCAAAGTAAAAGTTGGGGCCACAGGTGCAATATAAATTCCATTATTTAGTTAATGTAGCTAAAGAGTTGCCAATCATTGGTGTTGACTACCTGCTTTCCATTTAGTCTATTACTTGAAAATTATGGACCACTAGCACAAATAGCCCTCAAGAAACTTTGCACAAAATTCAACAGAAAACAAAAATTTGGAAATATTTAAAGAAGCAATCTTTTAAACATTCATTATTATAAATGAAAATGTTTTTGACATTTATTTATTCTTAAAATTTTGTTTTCTACAATTTTATTTCAAAATGTAAGATTATTTGAGTATAGCTTTATCATTTTCATGTTCTCAGTCACTGATTGTGGTGATGTTTTGTTTCTCTGCTAATATTAAGTGTCATTTAAGCCATTAAATAATGATGGACATAAAACAGATGGGATTTACACAAAATACGCTTTTTGTTTATCTGTGAAGAAGCTTTTATTTAAACTAAACCACATTTGAAGAAAAAGAAATCACTCAATGTTATAAAAACTTTATTAACTTTATATAATCCTTAAATTCAGTCAGCATTGATTCTGTCATTTTTAACATCAGAAATGTGAAAACGTTTTGAAACTTTTTGATGCTGTATGTGAAATCAGTGATTAAAAAGTGCACAATAGTTTGTATCAAAATGTTCTTTTTTACCAGATTTTCAAACTAAAAGAACAACTCAAAATGAAATGTGCCTTACAGAATCATAATCATAAAACCGAAGAGTTGGTCAGTCACACTCAATTTCTCTGACTTTTTAAAGTTAGACGAGTCCAATTCCACTTTTTCTCCCATAATACTTTCTCTTTTCATTGCCTGTTCCCATTTTAATTGAATTAAATTGCTAACATAGGTATAAATAACTCTTAAATTTCAACACTTTTTTTCTACTATGTAAAATCTTGTCAAGGAGGGAGTTTTTTTTTTTTTTACCAAGGATATATTTAGGGACAAATGAAATTAATTTGCTGTTTGTCATAAAGAGAGATTTTTGAACAGTGATCAAGTATTTACAAGAAATTTGGTTTTAAGAGAACTGTTGTAATAATGATATTAGTGTGCTTAGAAAATAACTGTAATAAATGAATGCTGGGTCAAGGATTGATGAGAGACACTTAAGGTAAATTACATATTGATCATGATTGGTTTTGGTTTCCCAAAATTAGAAGGCCCAGTATTTTTTTTTTTTTTATAAGAAACATAGTATATTGTAAGCAAGTCCAAACAATCAACTTACTTATGTAGCATACTCACAGTGTGTTGGACACAGTTTCAAAGAACTAACATTTAACTAATGTATCATAGTTGTAGCATGTTGTGCACAAGTCCAAACAATCAACTTACTGATGCAGCATGCTCACCAGGTGTTGGACACAGTTCCAAACAACTAACAGTTAACTAACATATGATAGTTGTAGTGTGTTGTGCACAAGTCCAAACAATCAACTTACTGATGTAGCATGCTTACAAGGTGTTGGACACAGTTCCAAACAACTAACAGTTAACTAACATATGATAGTTGTAGTGTGTTGTGCACAAGTCCAAACAATCAACTTACTGATGCAGCATGCTCACAAGGTGTTGGACACAGTTCCAAACAACTAACGTTTAACTAATGTATCATAGTTGTAGTGTGTCATGCACAAGTCCAAACCATAAATATATAAGGCATGGTATAGTATAGACAGGTGATAATCTCTGTTAGTGCTAGGATGAAAAAAAATTAAAGCTGTGTTGTTAATTTGTCTCAGTTTCAGTTAACTATAAAAAATATTAAATTAACCACAGTTGTTAATATATATGTATTGTTTTATCATAGTGGTAATAATTATTCCAATCATAATGCAGTTTCAGGTATTATATTTATACCATTAATGCTAGGCATGTACAGATAATATTAAAATGTGGAAAGTTTGATACTTCCCAACTAACAGTGCTATATTTGAAAAGAAAATCAGAATACATATCTAAATGACAGTCAGTAAACCAACTATATTGCTCAAAATGCCATAACTCAACAATCAGTAGATGTTTAGTAATAGTATAGCATAAGCAAATATTGCTATCATTACAGTAATAACCCGAGAGTCAGAGATACATGATTCTGCATGTGTAGTGATAAAAGTGGTATAAATAAATCACATTAACAACTGATGTAAATATAGCCTTTGATTACAATTGTTAGTCATGTGCAGTAGTAAATGAATTGATCATATCATTTTGGTCTGAAAACATCTTTCTTCTCTTTTTGTACACTTTGGTAAAGTAACAGTGTATGTATATCTGGTTTCTTTTAGATAAGAGACATGCAGCACAAATTACTTGTATAGGTCATTCTTAAAGCTTATAACTGAGATTCTCTGGGAAAAAAAGAAACAGACTAACATCAATAGCTGTTGGAGTTGTTAATATCAAAAGGCTGTTCAGTTTTGTGAATTAACAATCTAAATAACCGACGAGCTGAAACATACTAGTTATGATATTTAACATCTTTCAGAAGAATGCTTTTGGTTAGTCAAATAACAAATTTACTGTGATGCATTCTGTCCTATTTATTTCCATAAAACAAAATACAGTTGTAGATTATAATGAAGTGGTTAACTGGAGGTTAAAAACAACAAAAAATGTAATGGAAAATAAACCTAGTAATGGTTCGATATGGTTTTAACTACAGTCTTCACTGCAGTGAATAGCAGGCTTTTCGATTTGCCAGTTTATTTCATTAATTAAAATATGTGAAGTTGCAAACATCTGGCACTAATACAACTGATCAGTTTTTAAACTCAAATGAAAATCCATTTGTTGTTGTTTAATGACTTAAAAATTAGATGGTACTGTTTTTAGATCCAGATATGTCTTCAAACCACTGGTTAAACTGTACAGTGTTAGATCTAGTTCCAGTACTAAATCAATTCCTGAAGAAGTTTCTTAAGATTTCGACTCGTGATTTATCATTACTGTCATAAATGGTAACTATATCTGTTTCAGTTAACTTAAAGCGTATCAGTGTATTTTAATAGCTTTCTGTAATTACTTATTTAGAAGTTTTTATATTTTATCCAAAAACATACATTCCTGTACAAACAGCTATTGTTCAAGTGAATGAAGATATAAATACCATCTTGACCACTATCTTGGCTGTCATACTCTAGACAGTGTAGTAAAGTGGTATTGGATGAAAAGGCCTTGTCAGCACTGGATTGAGCAGTTACGAGGGCTGTTCAAAAAATACGTGGACTGACGTCATAAAACAAAATGTATTTTATTTAGAAGTTACAGGTCTGGGACCCCTACAAAGTACTCTCCTCCTCTACGCACACACTTATCTCAACGGTGTTTCCACTTGTTGAAACAGTCCTGGTATGCTTCTTTTGTAATGTCCTCCAGCTCCTTCGTCGCATTTGCCTTAATCTCAGGAATCGTCTCAAATCTTCTTCCTTTCAAGGATCTTTTGAGTTTGGGGAACAAGAAAAAAATCACAAGGAGCAAGGTCAGGTGAATAGGGGAGGTGGGGAAGAACAGTAATCGAGTGTTTGGCCAAAAACTCACGAGTTCTGAGGCACAAATTTCGCAGCAACGCGGTGCACCTTCAATTTTACGGTCAAAATCTCGTAACAAGATCCAACTGATATCCCACACTCTTCAGCAAGCTCCCTGACAGTCAGACGTCGATTTGCCCACACCAGGGTGTTGATTTTGTTGACGTGTGGGCCGTCAGTTGATGTGGAAGGACGTCCAGGACGCTTATCATCTTCAATGGACTGTCGACCATCCTTAAAACGTTCATGCCACTTGAAACATGCCGTACGCTTCATAGAAACATCACTGTAAGCCGTGTTAAGCATAGCAAAAGTTTCAGTCGCAGATTGTCCAAGTTTAACACAAAATTTCACAGCAAGTCGTTGCTCCTTCAGGTCATTCATTCTGAAATCCGCCAAACGAAAAAATCGCACTTCACTTAAAACCGAGTAGCTAATACACAAATGAAGATATTTGCAATCGGGAAATGGCGTCGTAATCAGCTGATCTGTGCGAATCTAGCGACACCAAATGGATTCCCCTGGAACCAACTGGAGCCGCGCAATTCAAACAGTCCGCATATTTTTTGAACAGACCTCGTATCATATGGTTGATGTATTACCTTTTTCTTTACTTTCAATTATACGTTCTTATAATAAGAGATTTGTGCATGAATATTAAAAATTTGTAGTACAGTTTCTTTAAAAAGTAAAATGTTTTGATATTTTTTATCATAATTTTATAGCCTATAACTCTACAGAGATGGAGATAATTCAGTAAATCTGCAAACACTAAGTAACTTAGAAAAGAGATGAGGAAACATACATACTTATTCTAATGAGTATGAGAATATCTGGTATTGATTTTTACATTTGTATAATAGCTGTGATTTGTATTAATTAACAAAGTGTATCTACTGACACTTTACAAATATTGTAAGTATCTTTTTTAATAATATTCCCCTGAAATATATATGTAAAAACGGCTTGTTTGGGTTGAGAAAATATTTTTACATAGAGGAGCGAACAACGTTTCGACCTTCTTTGGTCATTGTCAGGTTTACAAAGAAAAAAAGAGGTAACTGACCGGAATCTGACCACCTGTTTGAAAGGGGTTGTGTAACTGAGTGTCGGAATGTAAAGGGCAGTGTTAGATGTTTGAATATATAATTTTATATTATTTATTTTATTATTTTTAATAGAGGTATAAAGGTGTTCCTTTGTGTTGGTTTATTTTGGGTTTAAATTGTTGTATAAGTAACGTTTCTTTAATTTTGCATTTGTTTATGTTTGTTTCTTTATTTAGTATTTGAGTGTTTTCTATGGTCATGTTGTGTTTATTTGATTTGCAGTGTTCGAAAACGTGTGAAGGTGACTTTTTATGTTCTTTGAATCTGGTTTCCATTTTTCTACTTGTTTCTCCAATATAGAAGTCGTGGCAGTTATCACATTGTGTTTTATAAATAATATATAAATAATATTTTTACATATATATTTCTCTAAAGTGGGTTTTCTCGACATCACTGATTAATATTCCCCTGAAAATACAGACATTTTGATTATAAAATATTTTCATCACAAGATTCAAATATAGTGCTTTTTATTTCAGTTAAAGAATCACCATAGCTCTGCTGATGAAATGAATGGTGTAATCCTTAGAACCTGAGTTTGTAGATATTTTGAACTGCGTGGAAAATTTTTGTATTTATTTTCAAGAAAGCATCTTTTTCTTTAAGATATATCTAATACAATAGTAACCCTTAAACTTTTATTGTTATTGTATATATGATATATTTATCGTTAAAAAAATGTTTTAAGGTAAAATGAGTATTTTGTTTGTTTTAAATAAATGCTTACCAACTTGTTACATGTAGATGGAATTTAAGAACTTGTTATAGTATCAAATCTCATATACTTTCTATGTATTCTTTTATTTCTTTCCTTTTTAATTAATAATGTTGAGAATTGAAGTTGTCTAGTGTGAATTATTTACATATTAGATCCACACCAAATATTTATTATGTGTACAAGACACTATATTTACATCTAAAGTTCACACTGAGTTTTAATAGTATGTACAAGACACTACATTAACGTAAATAACCTTCAATACATTGTTTGTTTGAAGTTAAACACAAAACTACACTATAGGCTATCTGTGTTTTGCCCACAACAGGTATCAAAATCTGGTTTCCAGCTTTGTAACTCTAGAGACGTACTGCTGTGCCATTAGAGAGCATTCAGTACATTAGTAAATAACACAAAACAGATCTGTACATTTAAAGTTCTAATCTCAAAATAATAGTGTGTGAATGAGTAGAAAAAGCTCATTGATACAGTTTTAGACTTAAAACTTTGGAAGAATGATTTGTCAAAAAAAAAACTTAGCATTTCAGAATTTTTGAAAGAGAAATATTCTAAAAAATAGAGGTGGGGTGGGGCACTAGGTAGCCTAAAGATATATATGAAAGAATATTTACATCATTAGCTGCAAATGTATCATACTTTTATCCCTAACCCATGTGAGCCAACTTGGAGTTTTTATTTGCACCCATTCTTTTCTTTCTATAAGGAATATTTTTCTTTCAAAAAATTTCTACATCTGACCTGTGTCTCCAAGTAACTCAACTGTCCAATTCACAGCAGATATTTCCTGTTGTGTGTGTATCTTCAAAATTTGTAACCAAAATATCATTATTCTTCATCTCCATCTGCAGAAAAACATTGAACCTTATGGAACAACATTCATTTGCAACCAAATGTTCTCCAATTTCCACCCTTTCAAACATTTCTGTAATTGAAGTAAACAAGAACTCTAAAATAACGTTTTTTCTGAACAGTTTCCAAAAACCTTTTTCTTTCATAGTTTAACAGTTTCCAATCTCTCTCTCTCTCCCTATATATATATGTATTATAATCATAAATTTTTAAGCCATAAACAAAATATGCAGCATATTTTGTTTAATTTTAATGTGTTTTGTTTGTGGTGTAAAAAGTTATGGTTATAATTAATCAGAGGTTTGGATTTGCTGCTTTAATGCAGTCATTCCTTATGAATTTGTTTACTTATTTCGTTTCATTTGGATGTAATTATTTAATTTTGCTAAAATATATTTATATATATAGATATAAACTTATATTTTTCATTCTTTTTTACAAATGCAAAGAATTCTTAGAATTTAGGTTTTATGACAAAATGTCTTCTATACTATTGAATTTTCTTTTTTTCCTTCATTTCCTCTCACTTGCATAAAACACCACTCATTCAATTGTACTGTGTTAAAGTTTTGTCTTTTGTTTGATTGTGTTTAGAACTTCAGTTGGGTGTTGAACATGGTCTAGTAATTAGGGTTCAAAATTTTGGATTAATGGTTCTATTCAGTCTAACAACAGTTTGTACTAGGTGATTTTAACTAGCTGTTTTCTACCTAGTCTTATCATTTAAAAATTGTGGACAGATGGCCCTCAACAAACTTTATATGAAATTCAACAAACAATTAAACTTCAGGAAAAACGTTATAGTAAGCTTATTGGCAAAGAAAACCTTTCACCTCCATGGTTTAACTCTCATTTCTCAATCTATATACAGGATGTTCGGAAAGTCACTGTGCACTTATATATTTATTAACAGACAAAACTGCACAGTGACTTTCTGAACACCCTGTATAATGTACTTATCCTCTGTAATTCATGAATGTAATAAGATAAAATAACAGCCTTTTCCAATGCAAAATATTTATATGTTCATATCATAAAGATGTGTTCAGGTTGGGGATTTAAAGTTTCTTAGGTGAGAATATCCCATGTGGTTAACGGCATTAGAAAACCAAAACAATAGTGGACAACTTGAGGCATCACGACCATCTAGAAAGAGACCTGCAACAGTTCATACACAATCTTATGGTAGGTGATAATCTAAGAATACAAAAACCAGTTGCAGAAGTCACATGTCCCTAACAAAAATACAAAATATAATTAAGAATGATTTCCATATGAAAAACAAAACGTAAGTCACATGTTTTGAAGCTCTTTCAATAACCTATATGTTTAACAGTTGTATACCTTAAGCACTGAGAGAGTGAATTGGGTACCCATGCTATTCCATAAGAAAAACTGGATTTCAGTGGGTGTGGACTGTTAAAGTGATTGTTGAGAAATTGTGCCTCTCAAACTAGATGACTTATATGGAAGGCAAGCAGGATTGGTGATGTGTCTGTGATATGATAGAACCTCTTGCAATAGAAATTTCATTTTTTGTTAAGATTTACAGCCATCGGGTAAAGAGTCACCAGATGTAACTACATTGACTGTAATAACGTTGGGAGTTGCAAAAATGGTTTTATATAATGTACGTATCACCTGTAGGTGATGAAACCATTCAAACATAAATGAGATGATTACATAGAGAGAGAGACGCACACACATGCGTTTCAGGAAAACCAATATGTCGTAATGGAAAAGTCTCTTTTCCATTATATTTGGTATTATAGACATTGTTTTGTGAATTGCTGAATGAAAAAGAAAACTAATGATAATATGAATAAAATCTATGCGATGATAGGTTCCTATTTTTAAGATTGTTATTGTCAGAAGTAATTTAATTATAAATATATATTATTAAAATAAAGAAAGTTGTCCGTTTGTTTGGAATTAAGCCTAAAGCTCAACAATAGACTAACTGTGCTTTGCCTACCACGAGTATCGAAACCAAGTTTCTAGTTTTTTTGATAAGTCTGAACATATGCCACTGAGGATGGGGAGGACTGTCATTAGAAAAAATCATTATTTTCATCAATAAACGTGGAGCAACTTTCCTATCAACTGTGATTTAAAGCAACTTAGCAGAAAACTATGATTCTGACGTCAAAGAACAAAAGCAAGTGTGTGAGTAGTATTTTCAAACATTGCATAGTATTAATTATCGTATTAGACATACTGAAAAACAACAGTTGAAAATTAGACAAAGAATGGTTATTTTTACTTATGTCAGCAAATAACATGTTAAGATATATCACAACGTTTTTATTATTATCATAACCTGTTGCAAAAACATGTCCTTGTCAAATAGCTACTAATTTCACTCTTTCACAATAAGTAGAGAATTTATCTTTATTCTGATACATTTAAATCATATTTTTTTCTCTCTAAATTTTCATGCAAGGTCATAAAAGTTTGTAGTCCTTTTAAGCAGATAAAAATTATATACTACCATCCTTGTTAACGTTTTAGAGTGTACCATGATCTTCTATCTGTGGTGTGGTATGGATATATATATACGTATACATTAGTATAGAAAGGGAAGCCACCACACGAAGTCCAAGTACACACCATTGTTTATGCCCATCTTTAATATTTTACTTTACTTTTGAAGAAAATATAAACAATAAGATTCACATACAACATACAGGCTTAAAAACACGTTAATTGTATTTGGCAGGCCTAAGAAATGTGCTGTCTAGCAACTCTCTGGCTAGGTTGTGTAGAAAGACTCGTTTTGTTCAAACAGTTTTGAATAACATTATTTATAAGCCTGCTAGAAAAGTATTTTTAGTAAATAAATTTTAATATTTTCTATTATATTACGGAAAAAGCTGTCGTACTTATTAGATAAATTATATTCTTCATAAACCAATATACAGTAACTACTTTTTTTCAAAAAATATCATTACAATTTAAGTTTGTTTTTTTTCGAACGACTCTGGATAAAAATTAGTTTAAGGTGCCATTGACTAGCTGTTTTCTATCTGCTTGTTGTTGTTTTGTACGAAAAATCGGTTGTTAGCATTTTAAATTTTTAGACTTGTTCAATGAGAAGATGACAAAGCCCAAAGGCGTGATCCTGCTCAGGAAAATTACACTATGCAACAAAATTTTTACTTTTTCTTGTTCCTGGGCAGAAAGTGTTGTTTCCCAATTGCTCATGCCTAAAGTAAATGGAAAAACCTATTATTCTCTTCAAACTTTGCTTTTGTGACATGGGTGATAAAATTTCAAAGTTACCCATTTGGAATTGCCTGTAACCCGAACAAATGGCGCCTCTTCATTGATAGCTCATCCAGAAGCCTCAAAGCTGTGCTGCTCCATAACGGGAATAAGTATCTGTCTCTTTCCCTGGCTCATTCGGTGCACATCAAAGAGGAATACAACAGCGTCAAGACCTTGCTAGAAGCCTTGAAATATAATGAGTAGGGCTGGGAGGTTATCGGAGACTTCAAAATGGTGGAATTCCTGATGGGTCTTCAAGAAGGCTTTCCCAAGTTTCCCTGTTATCTTTGCCTTTGGTACAGCAGCGCACTACAACAGGATGCACTGGCCACAACGGACCGTGTTCTCTGTGGAGAGGCACAATGTCAAGTGTGAGCCACTAGTGGACCTCCAGAAGGTGTTGTTCCAACCATTGCACATAAAATTGGGTCTCATAAAACAATTCGTCACAGCTCATAATGAGGAGCCTGCAACCTTCAAGTACCTTCGAAACTTCTTCCCTAAGCTGTCTGAGGCAAAAGTCAAAGCTGGTGTCTTCGTTGGACCACAAATAAAGAATATCCTGGAGTGCAAAGAATTCCCCAAGAAACTCAGTAGGAAGGAAAAAAAACTTGAATCAGCTTAGTCGTAGTGGTTCGGGGCTTTTGGGCAATCACAAGGCCGAAAATTATGTGGAACTGGTTGAGACTCTGGTGAAGAACTACGGCAATATGGGCTGCAGGATGTCCCTGAAAGTCCATAACGCTCATCTTGATAAATTCAAGGGGAACATGGGAGCATACTCAGAGGAGCAAGGGGAGCGCTTCCACCAAGGTATACTGGACTTTGAATGCCGTTACCAAGGAGTATATAACGAAAACTTGATGGGAGACTATATTTGGGGGCTGATACGTGAAAGTGATTTATATTACAGTCGCAAATCTCGAAAAATTACTTACTTCTAAACATTTTTGCTCATTTCTGTATAACTTTAGTATAAATACATGTAAATCTTGATTCACATGCTGTTTTATTCAGACCTTATGTAAATGAAAATGTGCAAATTTTCCCGTTTTTACATAGAAAAATAGGTTAATTTCTAAATTTCATTATCTAGGTCACAAAACAAAGTTTGAAGGGAATAATGGCTATTTTCTGTACTTTTACAACATAAGTAATTAAGAAATAACACATGCTCTCCAGGAAGAAAATTTGTGGTACATAGTGTTACTGTTACAGCCCCATCTTTGACAATGAGGAAGATAATATTGAAATCAAGATACTTGGTCTTCATAGAAATTTGGCACCTGGTGTTTGATGATATGGCTCTCCATCTGAATATGAACAACAATCTTCCAGTGGAACTGCTAGACAGAGGTCTTCGGACTTTGTAACACTTGGATAGACCATTTGCTTCTGAATGGGCCGTGGTTTATAAGAAAGCTGTCAGATGGATAGGATGTGCCCTGATAATGGCACATATACTCTCTATTCAAGCAATCTGCATTTTACTTCTGCTGTCTCTTATTTCTTTTATATGCTTCAAACTCAGTCTTGTAATTCAAAATTATGGATGGGTTTAGCAAGTGGTAGAAGATCTTGGCCACAGGCTTGCTTTTGCAAAAGAGAAGTAGTCTGGAAGAAACCATCTTCTCAACTTGGGAGTTGACAGGGAACTTGAAAATCAAATGGAAGGACAGCGAAGACAATGAATGGAGGTGCTGAAGATAATAGTAAACTTACTCAGATTTCTTACTTTCAGGAGTGATGTGGGAAAACTGAATCAAGCTTCATATTCCAGGAACTTTCTTATATTTTTTCGACTGATTTCCGAATATGACCCAGTTCTAAAGGCTTATTTGGATTATGCTAAATCACAACTTAGCTCAG
The DNA here is from genome assembly GCF_004210375.1 of Tachypleus tridentatus. NCBI lineage: Eukaryota > Metazoa > Arthropoda > Merostomata > Xiphosura > Limulidae > Tachypleus > Tachypleus tridentatus. The sequence continues at coordinate 49,559,219 of NC_134826.1, read as the reverse complement.
TGACTTACTTGTCACCAAAGATAAGGAAGATGTTTGAGGCAGTTTAATTGATTTGGCGAGTTGTTATGATGGTAATATCAGTGGAACAGCGCTGCTCAACAAAATTACTGACAATCCAAATGCTCCCTCATACTTGAAATGACCTCCAGCCAAAGACCTCTGTAACTTATTGAATTACTCGTCTAATGGAGAAGACGTCTTTCCACATTTCAGAGCAGCATTGCAAATACTGTTAACAGTCGGTGTCCATTGCTAAATGTAAAAGATCATTTAGCAAGTTATAATTCATTCTTATTTACCTGAGAGCCTTTATGTCTCGAGAAAGCATTGATGTAGATGCCATCATAGATGAGTTTGCACAAGAAGTAAGGTAAAAAAAGTGGTTATATAAGTTGTTAGGATTGGCCACACCAAAGCATTCTTTTTTCAGGATTACTATTAACTTTGTTAACCTGAAGATGGCGTAAGAAGGTCGAAACGTTGTTTTTGCTTTATTAGTAAAAGTGTTAATACCATACCAGCCGTCCTGAGATACATTTCTACTTCAAGTGGTGTTTCTCGTCATCACAAATTACTGTGGGGTCACGCTTTGGGCCCTATCTCCCCTGGCGCACCATACCCTCACTACGCCACTGTATATGTATGTTATTAAAGGCTTTTGGTATTAAGAGAATTCCTTTACATTATTTGGTAAATAATATCGTAAAGACCAGTGGCTTAATGACGAAAACTTTATTTATTCAACCATAAGTTCTATAAACTGGCTTATCTAACTCTTACTGACGTACCTAAAGAACGCTGCAGACGTTAATACAATTCTGTTACTGACTTTTCTGAAAACACACTGATAGTTTACAAAACTGGCGTATATGACAAACTATATGTCAGTACCAGACAAACCAAGCAACTAAAATGGTTAACTCAATAATCAGTCATTATTTATTATAGGGTAACTTGCATTTTTAGCGCTCAAATTGTTTCCTAAACTTTAAACAAAATATTCCAGTGTTAAGACTTAATAATCATGTAAAGTCACAATTTCCTCCAGCCAGTTTTAATTGGTAGACTAAAGTTAAAAATAATGTTCTGCAATAATATTAAAAATCCTACATTTTGTGCGATTAAAAATATTCATTGTTGACAAAATAATTTATGTTATTATCTATCAACTATTGATAGTTATCTCAATAGTTCAAAACTAGGAAAGGCTTTCATGAATGTCTGTGAAACGAGTGATCCATAAAAGTAGTTGTTGGATTAGTTACAGTTCATTAAATTAATTATAACTCAAAATAAATGAATGGAAATGTTCACACAATAAAGAGGTTTCACTCTACACACACGTAAACGTATAAAAGTTTTACTTCAGAGCGATTTTCATAACGTATGTTCTTTGGTATGTGAATTAAGTTTCTAATTTATCCTCAAGTGATCGTTAATATGACTTTTTTATATACATTTTCATTTCATTTTATTTCGACAGTTCCCTTTTGTTTTTAATATCTCATGTGCTACAACCATCGATATAAAATGTAATAAAATATTTTAAGAACGACAACTAAAAAACAAAAAAGGCAGGACTTTTTATTTCAAGCCTAGACGAACATCAAGTTTTTAATTGCATGCTTATAATTCAACTTCCGTGGTTTCAAGATTATTGACTAAATCTTTTTTTTTCAAATAAAGGTTTTTGTTTATGATATCAAAAATCTGATAAATGTGCCTTCAATACTTATTGCAAACAACTGATACAATAAAACTTCGAAATAATATTTCTTTTTCGAAGATATTTTGAGAGAAAAATATTAAAACAGAAGATAAATTAATAATTATTGCATTTGACATGTTATGAAAAAGGTAGAAAATTGAAATATAAAAACCTCCTGTTAGTTGGTCTAATTTTGCTGCTCCCCTGGTTATCTTAGCGATACTATAAAGAACGTTAATTTAAATATTATGTATCTTAATTCTCAGAAAGCTTTGATAATACACTCCATGAAATGTTATTTGATTACTTCGATTCATGTGACAAGACTGTAAAGACTGATTTAACTAAGGTAGAGTTTTCTGATTGAATTAATGTGAATTATGGATTCTTTACGACTAGGAGTCTGTCTTGATACCTTTGTTATTCAAAAATGTATAATACTAACAATATTGATGGTTACATACACCGTAGCCAAGGTCGTAACCAGAATTTCGGTTCAAGGAAAGTTTGCATGTTTGACTACTTCGTGTTAGCAAAAAGTTAAGCAATGGATATCTTTGCTCTGTGCATCACAGGTTTCGTATCGTGATTTTTACTGTTGTAAGTTAACAGGCATAGCGATGCACTACTGGAGGCAAGATACAGTATCCTAATTTTTTTTTAGTTCCAGAGTTATGACGTTCCACATTGGGTTCTTGATTTTATTTATTGCAAAACCACTAATGCGGTAAGAATCACATATATTTGTAACAAAAAACACCATCAATATTGCAGTCAAGCCCATTAATTTTTTTACATAGAGAATGAACGAGTTTACCCAACTTTATTACTCAATATGGTGTTATACGTGGGCCCAGCCTGCCGGTAGTACAGCGGTATGTCTACGGATTTGCAACGCTAAAATTAGGGGTTCGATTTCTCTCAGTGGCCTTAGCAGATAGCCCTATGCGGCTTTGCTATGAGAAAACACACTGACACACATACGTAGGCCCTAGCGGTAGTAAAGATATGAAAGCATAATTTGAAAAATTACAAACATAAAATGAAATGATTTCTACGAGAAGGACAACAAACAAACAAAACAATAAGGACACAATAACTAGCTGAAACTGATATAAAATGAAATAAAGAGATTTAATAACGATATAAAATAATAATATAATTACTGATTTTGTACTCTAATCGGGAACTAATTAAAATAATTGCAATCTGCCATACATTATTCATCTCTTTTTTTCTTTTACAATTTAATGTTTTCCATTTATTTTATCAGCGAATTATATTGCCATTATTTTTAAAAATTTTGTTTTTGATAATGCACACTAAAATTTCTCTCTCTTTTCTTTTATAATTTGGTTATATGTCTGATGGTTCGAACGGCTTTAAGTTGGTTATTTATGTTCGAAGAAGGGCGTTTTCATGATGCTAAATACAAGCCCTATCTATCATTGTATTACCACTTGCCTTTGAGTTATATGTATGCAGCTTTTCTGTGGTGAGTTAAAGACAAATAAAAACGCTATACACATAGTTCTGATTGTTGTCAGAAAATTTGTTATTGCCGTGGGAATACCTCCAAAACATCACTTAAACTGCTTATAGCATAGCCATTTATATTCTAAGACATCACAACATTTAGGATTTGTTTTCTGGTAAAATATACTACACTTCTTTGAATTTTTGACAAATAACGTAACAAAAATAAATGTTTTATACAAATTTGTGTTTGAAATGAATATTGTGATAATCGAAAAGGTGATATAACCTATCTAGTTTTAAGGTGATACCCATAGCTTATGTATAAATACAATTCTTGTGTTATTGAAATCTAAATATCAGCTATAATCATGTTAATATAAAATTATTGATATAAAGATGACCTAATTCTTGTTTATCCAGGTGTATGTATTTATTTTTTCGCCAAAAACCTTTTGTGGCACTATGGTTTGAGAATACATTCGTAGTTGTTCGATATATTTTATGGAGATGACTCGGGTGACGTTTCAGTGCTTTACAAACAGTAGTATGTTACCTTATCGTTTAACTAAAATTTGGGTTTTCCTCGGGTGAGGATAAATAACACGGAATATGGAGCAACATCCCATCATCTAGTGATGTCAAAGATGGATTGTGAGTTGATGGTGTATGTTTAGTATATTTGACTAATGTTTTAAACATCTTCGTGGTTTTGTTATGATTTTTGTAGTTTAATGGAGATGAAAAAATAATGAATTACTTGCAAGTGTTCCATAATACGTCTCTCATACAAAAAAAAATGCGATAGAATTTTTTTCTAACGTACTGCTATTCCTTAATTAAGGCTCCTGATTCCTAGTTCAAAGGATTAGAAAGTAGTGGCACCAAATCTAGTCACCTGGTAGACTGTGGAAGTGGTAGGGCTACATCAGTCATCAGACAATTTTTCTCAAAACATCATTCACAAGCTAAAGTTTCTATTAGTATTACATGCAGTTATTTATTGTACTAGAAACACTGGCAAAAAAGTCCAACAGCAAAAAATTAAGTTAAAACTTAAGCCAGATAATGGGTGCTCAACAAGGTAAAGAAAACAAACGAGATGATCGAGGCAGTGGATCATCAGTTGGAAGTGGTCATGGTGTTGGAAAGACTACAAAAAGTCTTAAACTCCGAAACAAGGATTCTCGTATTGCAACTGCCAGCTTGCCAGTATCTGGAAATATCTTTACAGAACATAATGGTGAGTTCTCTGTAGGAATTACTTCTTTTTGTTTATGTATACATTTTTTTCACAATTTTACACATCCATGAAATTTGAAATATAAGTTTTTGTTTTCCAAGATTAAAAGACAGTGTGTAAAATCATAGTATGTGTGTGAAAAATTCTGGATTTATGAGTTGTTTTCTTTTGTTTTTTTAAGCTTTAACTAAAGGGATTCTGTTAATTATCCCTAATTTCTGAAGAAAAAAAAATTGAGCACAATTTTCTGTGGTAGCACATTCCTGGATGAGCAGAGGAAAATACTTAAGTTGTTGAAAGTTTCTAGATTTTTTTAGAAAATGAACTACAAGGTTATAAAAATAACATATCTGAAAGCAAACAAAAAAAAAAATGAAAAAAATAAAGATAAATGGAGAATTACGAAAAGTCACTTTAGTTCAAAATACCTGTTTAAGGAAATAAAAAAGTTATGTTACAGTTTATGTCTAACTAAAGAGAAAGAATAAAAAAATATTTATCATTTAAAATTAAAAAAAAATAAGGATAAACACAATAAAACTGTTTAATGTTAGTTAATTTTTTCTAGTATTTTAATTTTTAAGAAAAAATAGAAATTTATCTTATTCAAAATGTAATCTTTAATGAAAATAATTTTTTTAAATACATAAAGTTTGGCTTTGTTTAGAAAAAGTTTTTAAATAAATGAATTTTAAAATTTGTTCAACACATGAAAATATTTCTGAAATTTAAAAAGTTAATAAAAGGTATTTCTGAGTCTTAGAAATATCTGGTTTAGGGACAGTTCTGACTATTTCAGTTTTTTTTTTTTTTAAGGTACATTTGAAAGAAGGATAGTATTTAGAATAATAAAATTATAAGCAAAGGTGGTACTGTGTGGACTATCTTTGTGATCTGAAAAGATTTGTACGAAATCCAGCTGAGCTTTAGGGTTTGATGTTTATCACAAAAAATATTTAAAGGTATAATTGTAATTATTTTTATGCTATTAGAGTTTAATATTATAATGTTTAAAATTCTTGAATTTCACCATATCCTTGGTTACAGCTACATTAGCATATTTTATTTTGTATTGCTAATTTTGACCAGTTCTTTTCTTTTTTTTTAGTTTGTATTTTTCTTTATCTGAGTTTTATTATTTTGGGACATGGAATTTTTTGTTCTTTTATGTGTATGTTATTCTTAATTTCATATTGAGTATGCATTTCTTATAGGTTTTGTTAAACATTAGCTTGTTACTTCAGTTTTTATAATCTTTATTATGATACTGTCTTTGATGTTGCTTTAAGTATAGCATATTTTGTGCTCAAATGTATTTTAACATAAAATTTGATTTACACTGTACTTTTTGTTGTTGTTTGGGTTTTTGTTTCTTGATAATTCCCATCCTTCTTTATTTCTAATTTTTCTTCTTTTTTGCTTCTATTCTTGTACTTCTGTTACATGTCCTTGCATAGTTTTTCATTATTTCTTAAGATAACACATTTTTTGTTTTTTTTCCCTCTGTTCTATTCATTGAGGCTTACATTTACTTGGATCATGTATTTCAGTTTGTAAGTTTACCTTTAACAAACATAACCTGTAGACAGTAATAATAACAGAATTGAACCATTTAATTCTTCAAGACTTTTCTTGCATATCAGCCTTTGGTAAAAGTAAAAATTTAAACTCACCTTCTAGTTTTTCAGGAAATACTTGATTCACCTTTTAAGTTCCACTAAAGTGCTGACCTACAGTACTGCTAAAGAAAACTCATTGAACCCTAATAATTAAAAAAAGTGTCTTAACTGAACTTATCATGACTTTCCAATGTCATAAACTTGTCTCACAACCTGTTATCTTCAGAATATAACAGAATAAAATCAGAGATATCTATCTTATTGATTCCTGGATGATATTTTTGGACAGGCTATACTCAAATGGTAAATTCTTGAGGAGATATGTGAGCCTAACATATTGTGTGTAATTTGGTAATTTTGTTGTTTGTCTTGTTAATCTCCAATCAACTTTTGTCATGGACTGGTTATTTTACTAACTTTTATTTCTTTTTCTGAACTTTACAGATAGATCTTCCACCATTCTCAGTGTTCTTTTTGTTTTTTGAGTCACTTTTAAGATGTGTGTGGGATGTAAATAATTGATAATCACTTTGCTACACATTTGACCAAGCCAAAACGAGAAGCTCTTTTTAATTATCTGAATAATTCCTGAATAAAACTGAGTACCCTCTTCATATATCTGAGAAGCTATTTTATGTCAGAAAGTAGAAATACTAGTTTATTAATGGGAGCCAAGGTAATTTGGTGATTTTTAAGGTATTTTTATTTCGAGAAAGAGGTAATTCAGCCATGGCTTGTATGGATAACTGTCTTCTCTCTATTCATGGTGAACAGTGAAAAGGACTACTGTTCTAAGTCTCTCACAAAATATACTGTTTGTAACAGTTGGGTAAATACATATACTTATATCCTTATCAAGTAGCATCAGAAATACACTATGAGAAATTGGTAAAGTAGTATTGTAAAAGTTTATAACCAGCTATAAATGATCTGTGAATACTGTTTGCAAGTCAGTTATCTAGTGGTATGGTTTATCCAAAGTATTTGTGCATGTATGGTACCTAAGTGTGCTATTACTGTTTGTTATGAGACAGAGATTAGGAGTTGGTAGTAGTATATAAACTAAATAATTTTTTAAGGTTAGTTTCATCAATAGTATTGGTTAATATTCATAATATATTTTATAATTTTTCATTATGTATTATTTTTCACTGTTATGAGGGTTGTTTTTCATTATTAGCTTAATATATGGATTTAGGAATTATTTGAATATCATAAGAAACTCGTGATGTATTATTAGAATTATGGCCACAAATACCAGAACAGTGAGGGTATTCAGTTCGTGGACCAATGCATTCTAATCATTGTACATTTCTTATCCATGACATTTACATATATCTAGTTAACACTCCTAAGAAAAGTGGGGCCTAATAGGCCCCAGAGCAACTTGAAAGGTTATTAATATTAGGCTATTAATTTTGTATTTAAATGAAATTTAAATGATATTTAATGAAATGAAATCAAATGAAATGGCAATTTCATTTAAATACAAATTTATTAGCCTAATATTAATAACCTTTCAAGTTGCTCTGGGGCCTATTAGGCCCCACTTTTCGTAGGAGTGTTAAACTTGTATATTAAATTAACTGCCTTATTTACTAGGTTTGTTTGTAGTTTGTATCTAGGTAGATAACTTGTTTTGATCAGGATTTATTTACAGTACTAAAACATCATTTTATAAAAAGTTTGTTTTGTTTATTAACTGAATTATGAAATATTAGGAACCTACAATCACAATAAATTTCTTTAGTTCCAAAAATTGAAAAGTAAAAAATAAAAAATCACTGAAATTCATTTGTATATAAACATTATAACTCTCTAAAAAAAGTATATGCAAATAATATGACTAAAAACTCTAGTACTTCTGTTAGCTTGCAGAATAAAATTGAATTTCATATTTTGTAGTGTTATAATTTAATATCATATTATTTTTATTACAATCAGCAGCTGTTCAATTAAGAAAAACACATCAAATCTGACACTACTGTAAAATTTCATCATGTTATGCTTGAGTGTTTAACAATGTATATTCTATAGTGTTGAGGTGTATTCTGTAGGTCTGTTTGAATTAGAGTAGTATGTTAAATGTGAATTATTACATAGACATACATAAACAAAGATGGTGAAGTGCCAAAAAACATGGTAATCTGTATTGGTAATTCTTGAAATATTTGTAAAATACATTTTTTGATTAAATGCAGGTGAACCAAAAGTTTCAAACAGTAAAGTTGAGTAAAAACATGGACACAAATTGATTTTGATTTGTACTTAAAGCTGGGTGATTAACTCATTTAACTGATATAATTGATTATATCAACTAATCTCATATAAAATAATCAAAATTATGATTTAATCAGTTAATATAATGAAAATAATCAACTATTCAAAACTATTGTTTTTTCCAATTATTAAATATTTGTACTTGTTATGAAATTTGTCGAAACAAGGGGACATAAGTACTTTAAATTATTTTTTTGATAGATTAGGTTTGAGTGGTAAATCCTTTTGTTTTTCTCATACAGGATTTTTATTTGTCAAACATCTTGTTTACAAGACACTAGAATGACTTTTTCATGCTCTTACCACTGCTATCACTACCAAATCATGTATATGTAGTTTATTTTGTAGTGTATCATACACTGTACATAATGCACAAGTTGTAGCATTATTTATGTAGTGTCTGCTTCATATGATTTGAATAACTAATCCATTTTGTCACTAAACTTTACTGTAAATAATATTATGATGTGTTTAACTTAAAATCATGAGATTATATTGTCGTGTGCATGTGCAGGACTATGCCAGTTGGGATTGTCTTTGCTTAAAATATGATAAAAAATTGCATGTAAGTGAAATTCTGTTGACAGACTACTCAGTTTTTTTAAGCCACTATTGTAATGTTTTGTAGCCTAGTGTTTCTTCAGTTTGATTATTAGTGGCTAATCACAATAGTGGTTTTATTAGTTTTTACTTGTGAATTATCATACTGTAGTGTTAATGACCTAGTTCTGTAGGAGTTTGTTTTATTATGTATTTTTATAACCATCAGGATCATTCCATGCCAGGTCTTCCCAATCCATGTCATAGATTTCTTTGAAAAATTGTAGCAAAAGCTTCATCTTGACTTATTCAGCCACGTAGTACAGCTTCAAGATTTTGCATTGCTGAATAAATCAAAATGAAAATCTGTGACATTAACTGGGAAAAGTTCTTTTTTTCTTGGTGAGTCAACCTGGAATGACCCATCAGTTAACTAACTTTCTTGATAGAATTGTGGCTAAGGTGCCTTATTTTTCAATTGGGTTAGATGAGCACTGCCTTGCCTGGGATTTTGGTTTCTGGGGGATCATTTTTTTAAAGTGTATTTTATTATGAATGTCAAAGAATCATTTTAGAAAAATGTTGATAGTCTGCTGTTTTTTTTATTAGAGGAGTTATTTTCACAAAAAGTTGTATGGAGCATGATCTCGGATGCAAAAAATAAAAATTGTTTTATTTTTTCACATGATTGATTTTGCTATGTAAACAGTTAAGTGAGTGTGGTACAACAAAGAAATAACAGAATTCACGTGGTATTATGTGCATGAACTTATGTGCTACTTACTATTGTTTTATTTCCTTTTTAGGAGGTGCAAATTCTCACAGCCAGTTGGTTATTATGGAGTTGCTATAATTATAGAAGCCTAAGTTAAATTCAATATATCAGAATATTATCATTTAGTAGGACCTTTTGTAATACTTTGGAGAGTACATGTATAAGAAAAACATGAACATCAAAATATGATTGTAAATTTAAGAACAATGTTCAGCTATAAAGGTTCATTTAATCATTGATTGTATTTTGCTACTAAAAAGAAGATATAGTTTCCAGTGCATACTACAGTGAAGCCTTAAGGTTAGTTTTGTTAACTGTAGTGATCTAGTTTTGATGTATTTCATTCTTAGAGTTTCTTTTCTTTTGCTGAAAGTATATAATTATTTTCTGGGTATTGGTTGCTATTATGATATAATAAAATTATGTATTTGTATAGAACTGACATGAAATATATATATATATATATATATAAATTGAACAAAAACAGATATATACTCAAACCTGTTCCACTATTTGTGCATTTTTTCCATTCATGTTCCTATTTTAAAACTATTTCTTCCAGTCAGTCAATACAATGATTCTTTGTTTCTTTTCTGAAATTCCCTCACAAAAAAAGGAAGATTTTTGTGAGACAGTTTAGAAATAACATTTTCTCGCATACATTTGTATAGAAGATAATTATTAAGATATATTCAAATTCTGACTTGTGATTTATACTTAATAAATTTTTTATTTTCTCTAATAGAAGCTCTCCTGCAGACTAGGCCCTTGCCAGAAATTCCAGGCTTAGAAGAAGCCCTGCCCACAGCTCCAGATGTACCGATTACTTCTCGATGGATGTCTAAGGAAAATCTTCTGGTCCCAATAGATACTGATCCTCAACTTTTTGTGTCCCTTTATGATTTTCAATCATCAGGAGAAAACCAGTTGTCTCTGAAGAAAGGTATTTTACATTCTTTTAAAATAATTCTTTATTGTGACTTTCTTACAATGCAGATATAGCTGACATAACGTGCATCAATTTGAGACTGTGTTGTTCACTTCTGACTCGACCAGTGCTCATTCACAAGGCTGTAAGTTGACATCTTCTTGCTTTATTTATTATGTAAAAAGCATCTTGTGATCCTTAATCATTCAAGTGCTGTCCAGTTTCTTCAAAGGAAGTCTTAGTAACAAAGCTAGATATACATCTATGTATTAATTGTTACATTATCTGTTATCATTTATGAGACTTACTTTGTATGTGAGCTTAATTTCAGTAAATTGTGTTCAGAACTTTATCACATATTAATGAATGAAAGAATATTATTTAAAAATATATTTTATGAAGAATATATGGCTAACATAGTTTTGGCATGAAATCTCATTAGCATTATTTGGTTTAGAAAGGGTTAAGGAATAGTTTTGCATTTTAAAACTTTTATTAATTGTTTTGAATGTACACAGTTATATGATGATTTTGATTATAGGTTTTTTTTTGAGTTTCAACAAAATTTGTATTGATATTCAGGGTTAAGTGTTGAGCCTATGAGAAATTTTAACCAAATGTCTGAAAAAGGATCTATTATTATACATAAACTTAGGCAAAGGTAAAAATAATAATAATAACTTAAGTTGCAGATGTTTTATACATACATATATGTGTGTGTGTATGTATCAGATTTAGATTTTTGTATGTTCTTTCAAGAAATCGTTAGGTTTGGTAAGATATATAAAGGATCTTTAAAGATCTAACTGTAATCTTACCATATCGTGAAAGATCCTTGTAACATCTAAGAACCCTTAACATTCACAAGTAAGATCCTAGTAAGATATCTTAAAATCTGAATATTATCTTGGAGGAACTTTTAAAAGAACCTTGTAAAATTCAAAAATATGATGAAATTCTTTCTAGAGATTTCTGTTTGGGATTTCTTTATTAAAATGGCATTGAGTCTCCAAATAATAATTAAAGAAGTAACTTGAAATGTCTCCTGAGAAACAGACAAGAGAACTTAGAACAAGCATGTGTGCCTTTTTAATCTTTTTCATTGAAATCATAATACTTCGGATAGACAAGTTTCTTTGTTTTTGTAGCTTTCACATTTTTGCCCTCAATAAATTTTTCTCACATTGACCATTCAGTACATACGAAGACTGACAGATTGATATTGGTATGAATATAAAATATCAAGAATTGGAAACAAATTAATAATGTTTTGGCAATGTACTTTTGAAAAGAAGGTTTTTAATATATAAAGTTTTTTTTCTACAGTTAACCAATTAAGATATACAGAACATGAGAGACAGACATATGACTATTATTGAACATTTGCTTGGAACTGTGAAGTCCCTAAATTTTATTTATCATTATACATAAGTTGAAAACTGTAGGGTTAAAAGTCTCAAGATTATATTGATCAGTGTATGTAACATAAATATGGGGTTGATTCAAACTTGGGTTAAAATTTTTGTTATATAACAAAAACAACTGCTAGACACAGAAGTTTGGAGCAAACTTACTGTATTATATTATTTTATATATAATATGAATATCTAGTATGTAACTGAAACTTAAAGCTTTTCAGATCTGATAATGATATTTTAGGTTAGTCATATCTGTCCCACCCTCCAGAATATTTTTAGGTTTTCACACCCCCTGTAGAAACAGTATATCTATCTGTGTCCTTGTGTTTTCAGTAAATGTAATCTGGGTATCTACTGTAATTCTAATAATTTTTTTTTACATAACCAGTAGAATGAAAAACTGTATTTTTAGGTTTTTATTTATTATTCTCTTTCTTTGTAAACTAGATTTTTCACAGTGTCATAATGTTCTGCTGTCCTACTCTGTAACTAAACATTTATGTCATCAATTTGTCAGATGTCAAACTGCCCTAAAGTTACATTTTCAGAGCCATTTTGTGGGCTTTTGTTGGTCACAAAACATTTTAGGGAGGTTTATATAAAGTTTTGCAAAGGTTTTTCAATGAATATTTTATGACAGTATGTGAAGGAAACTGCTAGTGTTTGTGTCTTCTCTATGTAAGTCATACTCTACCCTGTACTGCTACTTTTATTAACAACATTGGTAGTATGTTTAATATATATATTTTTATTATGTTTCTTTAAATTTTAATTAGAAATATGATTTTTATTATTAGCAAAGTATATAGGTTTAGGAGAGTGTAAATCTTCAAAGTTAGTTGAACCTCATGAGATATTATTGAGATTATAGCCAAAAGTATTGATTTAGTTATGATCCATGTAGATAGTTTGCCTTGATTAGAAGTTAATATTTATTATGTACAATTATTATACGTAATATTTTTCAACACTTTTTAAATTTGAAAATAAGATATTCACTTTGTAGATATTCAAACACTCTTTTCAGGGGAGCAAGTTCGAGTTCTTTCTTATAACAGAACGGGAGAGTGGTGTGAAGCTCAGTCAAGAACAGGTCAAGTGGGATGGGTTCCAAGTAATTATATCACTCCTGTTAACAGCCTGGAGAAACACTCCTGGTACCATGGTCCTGTCTCTCGAAATGCTGCAGAATACCTTCTCAGTAGTGGAATTAATGGAAGCTTTCTAGTGAGAGAAAGTGAAAGTAGCCCCGGACAGAGATCCATCTCTCTACGATACGAAGGTCGAGTGTATCATTATCGGATTAGTGAAGATGCTGAAGGAACTGTGAGTAGAGTTGGAATAATTCATAAAATCGTGCTTTTTCTCTTCCTTTAAATTTCTGTGGTTTTTATATTTTCAACTTAGTGTTAGTTTATGTTATGTAAGGAGTAGTTAAGTCAGTTGGAGATAAAAAGCTTTGACTTGCAAACATATATTATCTAAGCTGAATTTTGGATTGACTTGTACGGATTATATATTTTAAATTGAAAATTTATTATTGAGATATGTATATTTAAGCTGGACACAAAAAATTAAGGTATTTAAAAGTAGATGAACTTGCATATAAATGTTTCAAGCACTCGGAGATAAAACACTAAAGTTTTTGAATAAGCTTTGTGCTTAATGATGTTTGAAATCAATAAAAATAAGTTTTAAATAGATATTAAAGAGAAGAAAATTATATGTAGACAGTGTATTTTATAAATTACATGTAAATATTTCATGGGATTTTGTTTTAATAATAAAATTAACATTTTAACAAATATAGAATATCATTTACCTCTAAAAAAGAAGGTGTTATTACTTTAATGTGCTGTTAAGTTTCTCCTGTCTTTTTCTTTCCATCATCTGTGAAGATTTTCATTTACCCTCATTCTAAAATGATTGTGTGAGTTCATAAGATGCCAAGTGAATTCTGTTTACATATATCAACATGTGAACTTCCTACCTGTTAAGATCATATGTATTTTTTCTTCTTTTAGCACTAGTTTTGCATGTTACGGGGATATTGTTCATAGTTATATTACCTGTAGTACAGTTCTCAATGGTTAGATTCTTTGTTTTTATATCTACATTATTTTTCACTATATTTCTAAATTTATTTTTCTTTCCTCATTTGTTTGGTCATGTTTCTAAGTTTGCTTTTAATGTCTTTCTGATCATAGTGTTTAGTTTCTGCATTTACAGAGTTTTTAAGTTTTTTCTACCTAGTTAACTACTTTATGTTTTACAGTGTCTTATCAGCCATCTTCTAAGTTCTCATCTTAGCTCTCTTTCTTGACATATAAAATTCAATATTTTAATATTGCTTTTCTGGTTGATTTTACTTGATCTCTTATTTTCTATTTTAATGTGGAGACCTTGTTCTTACAGATACTTGATATCATAATAAAAGCTCAAATTTTTATTCCTATTTAATGAAATAAACATTATTGTGAGGACTACAACTTATTTTAAAAAAAAATTAATTTTTTTAAATCCTTATCATGTGATTTTAAAAGTGGTTGTCATTTTTATTGTCTTCCAACTTTCGTGTTTGTGCAGGATCTTTCATACTATATATTTTTTCCACTTGTGTAAATGTTGACTGGATGTGTGTTCTTTATAAGTCATCATTCATTCTACTTAGTTATTGACTAATAGGTTTTTGTATTGAGATTTACACTGTTTGACTTGTGTGTTTATATTATGTTCATTGTTTCATGGACTGATCACATTCCTCTGGTGGCTCATGAAGGTTTTTCTTGTTGTAGTTTCATTTATTTCCTTTCTCTTATTGGTTGATGTTTTTTTTGAGTGGCATTTCTTGTTTTAAATGACAGAGAATGTCTCCTTTTCTGGATTTGCTTATTTAATGGTGATATAGCTACTTTTCTTTATCTAAATGACAGATAATCTATTTTTCCAAGATCTATCCAATGAGAATAGTGGTGGTAGTTACATTTCTTTATTTTGAGTGGCAGAAAGTTTTTTTTGGTTTTTCCTCCACACTTGTCTAATAGTCATAATGGCTATTTCTTGTATTATGTGACAGAGAATCACTTCTTCTCTACATCTTCCTCTTGGTGATTGGTACTTTCCTTGTACTAAATAACAGAGAATCTGGTAGTGTTGGTCAGGAGAAAGGGTACATTCCTTGATGGTCTTTTTTTCTAGAAGACTTAGCATTCTGAGCTGCTTTTGATGCTTCATACCCTAATGGATTATCACCCTTAAGGCAGGGGATTGCATTGGGAAGAAAGCTTCTGACACTGAAATTGGGGACATGCTAAACTAAAGCTAGTTAGTGAACTCCATCTGGTGTGGCTAGGAAGCTTACTTATGAGGTGAGTGAAACAGATTTCAACGAGTCATTTCTAAATTGATAAGCTTCATTATATTCTGTTCGTGGTTGGTATTTCTTCATAAATGTTGGATGCTGTTTGTTGGTGGTGTAATACTGGAATGCGGGAGAAAGGTGTGGCAGCATTTTATGTGACTACATGTGTAACAAGGTAGAAAAAGGGAAAGGTAAGAGAACCTTACCCTGACAAGATACTGAAGTAGCTACTTCCTATTTATTTATACATACATGTATATTTTATCTTATTTACTAACACAGGAATATTATGAGGACTTCTTTTAAACGTTTCTCTGCTGTAGGTGTATGTGACATCAGAGTGCCGGTTTAATACCCTGGCAGAACTGGTACATCACCATTCTATGCATGCTGATGGTCTCATCACTATGTTACTTTACCCAGCACCAAAACGAACCAAACCTGCTCTGTTTGCTCTTAGTCCTGAGCCAGATGAATGGGAGATCGACAGAACAGACATTGTGATGAAGCACAAGCTGGGAGGGGGACAATATGGAGACGTGTATGAAGCAACGTGGAAGAGATACAACATGACGGTTGCTGTCAAAACATTAAAGGTAAGGAATCCAAATCCTTCTTGTTATATTTAAACTCAGTTAGTCCATGTGGATGTAATACCCATGTAGGTTTTACCGGTTTATTTTGTGTTTCTTCAAAACTGGCCTAGAACTGTGTCAAGAAAGTAAAATATATATTCCAACTTTTACAACTCTTGAACACAGATTGTTTTAAATTTTTAAATTTATATTTTCAAGATATTTCTTCAACAATATTTAGAAAAGTCGTGAATTTTGTTATTTTTAAGATTTGTGTTTGATTGAAGGATGCAACTTCCTTTTCTTTTTAATTTCAAAATTGTTGACGTATAATTTTCTTTTTACTTGATTTTTCAAATAAGAAAATTTACTTAGTCTATTGTATTTAGGAGGATACAATGGCCTTGAAGGATTTTCTTGAGGAAGCAGCTATTATGAAAGAGATGAAACACCCAAACTTAGTACAACTAATAGGTGGGTTAAACAGTAGATGGTGACAGACTTTTAACCTTTCTTCATTTGGTGTTACAGCATCGATTGCCCATATTAGGAATAAACCATTACACAAACATGAAATTGATCATGTTTCAATAAAATATAAATGCTTGAAATATTAATTTAGAAAGACTGACCAATGGGTGAGAAGTTCAATAAGTTTTGAAAGTTGTTTTGCTTTGTTTGTACTTAGTATTGATTTCTGGCTAGATTGATTATGTTGACTGATGGAAATTATGGAAATAGTTAAGTCTAATATGTCTGGAGATTATTTGAGAAAACTTAAAATTCTACTTTAATAAGATACCAACTTTCAGAAACACAAATGAAAAGCAATTTCAAAATTCCTTAACTTTGAAGATTAGGAATTTGAAATAAAATTTCTTGGCTGAGAGTTTTTAAAATAACATAAATAAGTGAAAATACAGTGTTTATGATGTATAATTTATGAATGGACTGAGTGGATTATATGATGTAAAGTTTAAGGGCTCAATTAGTCATAATATTTTTAATTAATCAATTAATTAGAAAGACTAATTATCTTGCAATATTTTAATACAACTATTACTATTCTGTAATGTGTAAGTGACATCAAAAGTGTATTGTTGACATAAGATAATATGCTAGATGATGCTTCAATGGTGGGTGCCATCTGTTTATTCCAAAATAATTTACTTGAAACTCAGTAGATGGCATTATTTACATTAATAATATAATTTCCAACTTGTGGTTAAACTAACAGAGGAAGGTTTTAATAACTTTTTGTGGTTTAAGTTGGATAGTTGGGATATAGATTGGCACAGTTAATTATCATGTTCTTTGATAGATTGTTTAGGTAGAGTATTCGTGGCAAAATTTAGTTAAATGGATGAGAACTGCCCACTATAGAAATGCAAGTATGGAGGATGATGTTTTGAAAGTCTTCCACTTTTTGTCTTCCTGAAGACTTTTGAAACACATCCTCTATGCTCATGTTTCTTCAATGAATGCTTGCTATCCATTCAAGTTTTATCAGTTATCATGTTTGTGTTTCTTTCAGATGTAATACATCTGTTAGCATTAGGCTGTCCCTGAAATAACTGTATGCTATTTAAATCTTCTTCTGAAATAAAGATAAACTAGTTAGTGTCAGTTTAGGGTAATGCCATTAACAAAACTAATGGTAATTAACAGTATTAAAAAAAAAAAATTACCAAAAGTTCTTATCTTTGGTCCTATTCTTTGTGCTCATGTATATCTGAGGAGGTCAAACAGACTAGAGTAAAAAAATAAATTAAGATTTTTGTCCTAATGATGGTAATTGTATTACCAAAACTAGTTGATAATAAAAATTTTAGCGTGAGCTAAACAAGCATTGGTTTTTATATTTTTTACTCTTGATATGGTAACACAACATGCATGGAAAGAAATTATAACAAAATAAACTTGGAAAGTTACATTATCCAAAAAGTGTAAAATATGGCACTCTGTTATTTGTGTAAAAATTTATTAAAACTGCTTCTAGTAACAAATCCTTTTAATTTCAGTTTATTTAGAATGCTGTAGTAGTTTGAATTAATCAAAAGTACTTAAAATACAGTTTGTATTGTTGCAAAATATATATAAAAATTACACTTCTTCTTCAAGGGTATTAAGTTATGTTTAAAAAAAACTTTTAACTATATTCATTATGTGAATATTATTTTAAAAAGTACAGAACACGTGTAGTACACTTCATTTTATTATTCTGTTGTACTGATAAAACTTACAAATAATTTTATTTATTTTATAATATATATAATTTTATCCCTATTTTTCATGATGTTTAAAAACAAAGTTGATTCAATCAACTATAACTTATGATAATTAAGAAACAACTACAATTAAAGTTTAAGAGAGATTATAAGTTTTATAAATATTTGTATATTATATATAAAAGCCTTCCATGAAATTATTTTTTCACATCAAATTGTAGTAAATCAAACTATTTCTTCTTTGTATAAAACAGTTAACTTTCAGTTTGGAGACATTTATTGCAACGTTAGAACATTATGTATTGTTTAGAGTGCTGTTGTATATCTATACAAATATTTTTATAGGTGTATGTACCAGGGAACCTCCATTCTACATAATTACAGAGTTCATGCCTCATGGTAACTTACTTGACTTTCTGAGGAATGCAGCAAGAGAAGAAATTACTGAAGTGGTTCTAATGTATATGGCAACCCAGATTGCTTCAGCCATGGCTTATTTGGAGTCTCGAAACTTTATACACAGGTACTATAGCCATTTTTCTTTATTTTTTGCTTTTTACTTGTTTTGTTTCAAGCTGAAAAATGTTCAATGGGCTGCCTGCACTGGGATCATACTCTCAATTTTAATGTTGTGAGCTCCCAGTCTTACTGCAGAGCCATGAGAGTGGTGGCCATTTTCTGTGAACTGCAATATAATTTTTTGATCTGGTGGCAGATTTATAGTAACTTAAAGCATAAATCTGTGTGCTTTCATTATGCAGATCCCCAAGACACAATGCTGGTCAAACACATTTGTAGAAGATGCTACCATTCTTTACACTTAAGAAGTGTTTGAAATGTTTCTAAGGTACACTGAGAAGAAAAGATGAATTTTGCTTATTTGGTGACTATATATGACTCCTGTAAATTCACAGTTATAATTTGTCCAGCTTATTAGCTGATGAATTCAAAGGAATGAATAACTTAGTCATCATTTAGCTTTATAGTTTAGCTCAAGAGAACTGTAAGAACGGAAGATATGTTTTTGAAAATCACAAGCATAATAACAAAAACTTGTTTTAATTGGAAAACTATTGGTAAGTAAATCCAATGTTTTTGTTATTTCAGAGACTTAGCAGCTAGAAACTGTTTAGTTGGAGAAACTCACTTGGTAAAGGTTGCAGATTTTGGACTAGCTCGTCTGATGCGAGATGATACATACACTGCCCATGCTGGAGCCAAGTTTCCCATCAAGTGGACAGCACCTGAAGGCCTGGCTTATAATAAGTTTTCCACGAAATCAGATATTTGGGGTATGTTGTGACTGTTATAGGTTTAAAAGTAAAAGTTATATATACTTTTAAATTACTGACTCCTTTGGTTTCCACTATTCAAAATTATTGTAATGTTGAAAGTAATAAAAACATTGTACAAGAACTCAGAAACTTTAATAAAATCAT
This sequence comes from Tachypleus tridentatus, assembly GCF_004210375.1. Lineage (NCBI taxonomy): Eukaryota > Metazoa > Arthropoda > Merostomata > Xiphosura > Limulidae > Tachypleus > Tachypleus tridentatus. Next base: position 49,539,629 of record NC_134826.1, on the reverse strand, counting down.
TAAAATAAATAAAAGTAAAGAATAATTATATTTTTCTTATGTCATATTTTTCTAAACATTGTGAATACACATAAAGCAGTTTTTCAGTTTGTAAAATATGTGTCTGAACTGTATTCATAAGAAACTGTTTCTGTGGCTAATTCTTCTATATGAAGAAAATATACATTTACAAAATTTATTAGAAAAAATAATTTATATTCAGTGGTTTAAGGTAATCTAAATCTTACATTAAAAGGCTCCATTTTTATAATGGTGAGATGTTTTTGCCTAATACTGTCCTTGTACAATAAAAGCACATTTGTCATGTTTAGTAAATCTGTACAATGGATAATGCTGTGCCATATTTAGTAAGTAATTATTATCCATAATGTTGTGTTTAGTACATAGTTATTATCCATTATGTTAAATCTAGTAAATATTTATTATCCATAATGTTATGTCATATTTAGTAAATCTTATTTTGAAAACTAGTTGTTTGGTTAACTGTGATACAAGTTTCAGGGTGGAATCATGTGAAATTCTGGGGTTAATGAAACAGGAGGGTTGAGGGTGGTGGTATGATTAGCATGGAATTTCTTTCCACCATCTTCTTTTGAAGGAATAAAATGAAAAATAAAATAAAAAATTCAAAACTTAAAAAAATGCATTTTGGATATTAGAAGTGTTCTAAAACTTAAACTGCTTTGCTCAAGATATAGTGAAATATTATATACATGTATTTATAAAAAGAAGGAACACTAACAACTGTATTGAATATTTTTTAAAATTTTATATAAGTTCATCCATTCAATATTGCTTCAGTTTTTCTATTCAGTTGAAATAATATTGAACTTTTTTGTAACATAATTTTGGTTTATCAGATGCAAGTGTATGTATTTAAAGGTACAGAAGTGCTTTGATAGCCATGTATTAAATCCAATCCAGGTAAAAAGGATTAATAGTGTGGTATCTATTTAATGTATCAGAATGAATTTATAGGATTTTTTTACTAACTTAAGAAAGTTTTATACTTTTAGCTACCAAGAGGGATTATGTAGGAAGACAAAAATAATTAATTTGAAATATTATCTATGGAAAATATAAAATAACCTTTCCTTCCAGCCTTTGGAATATTACTGTGGGAATTAGCTACATATGGAATGTCTCCTTATCCTGGGGTTGAATTAACTGATGTATATCACATGCTAGAGTCAGGTTATCGCATGGAATGCCCACCAGGTTGCCCACCTCGAGTATATGAATTAATGAGACAGTGTAAGTAACATAGCATTCCTACAAATTTGCATGAACTTACATTACACTCACATGGATTTAACATAATGCATTTTTCATAGTTATTATTGTTATTATAATTAGTTACAGTGTACCTATGCTGTTTTTATGTGAATGTGTAAAGAATTGTTTGTACCAGGTGCATTTAAAATCGGCATGTTTACTCTGTCACATGTTCTATGGATCTTCTTTTATATTAACTTATGACTTATTTGCAAACTAGAAAAGTTGAGTGGCAATGTGAGATGTAACTCAAAAAACTGAGCAGCAATGGGATATATAACTGAAAAAGCTGAGTGACAATGGGATATGTAACTGGAAAAGCTGAGTGGCAGTGGGATATGTAACTGGAAAAGCTGAGTGACAATGGGATATGTAACTGGAAAAGCTGAGTGACAATGGGATATGTAACTGGAAAAGCTGAGTGGCAGTGGGATATGTAACTGGAAAAGCTGAGTGGCAGTGGGATATGTAACTGGAAAAGCTGAGTGGCAGTGGGATATGTAACTGGAAAAGCTGAGTGGCAGTGGGATATGTAACTGGAAAAGCTGAGTGGCAGTGGGATATGTAACTGGAAAAGCTGAGTGGCAATGGGAGATGTAACTGGAAAAGCTGAGTGGCAATGGGAGATGTAACTGGAAAAGCTGAGTGGCAATGGGAGATGTAACTGGAAAAGCTGAGTGGCAATGGGAGATGTAACTGGAAAAGCTGAGTGGCAATGGGAGATGTAACTGGAAAAGCTGAGTGGCAATGGGATATGTAACTGAAAAAACTGAGTGACAATGAAAGATGTAACTGGAAAAACTGAACAGCAGTGGGAGATGTAACTGGAAAAACTCAGTTGGGGATCATCCCTCACCTCTATCTTATACTCCTCTTTGACTTTTCCCTCAGGTCTCATTAACTTGATACAGGACGCTCCTACTGAAGTCTTAGGATGACACCTCTGGCCAAGCCATCCTTGGTTTCCTCTGTTTCTTTGCTTGTTATTTAGACTCCCCCTCCCACACTGTTGTTTTAAACATATCCATTCGTTTTTCATTCCTCTGTCTTCATGTGTGGAATTTGTCTGGTCTGTTGCCCATAGGGCCAAACTATCCTTTTTTGTAACCTTTTTCTTGTCACATTCCTGTTGCTCTTCAACTTTGTCTGTTTATCAATAAATATGGTGGTTTTTCATATTTCATCCATTCATCAGTCTCTTCCTCCCAGCTAATCTACTGTGAAACACCTTTTTTAATAGACTTTAACCATGATTTGTTGGTCTGCATCATTGCTGGTTATTGGTGGCATTGTTTACTATATTTCACCTTTTCAGCCCCACAGGATGATTTCCTTTTCTGTCTTCTCCACTCTCTTCTGTTCCTTCTTTCTTCACCAGCCACTTTGCTTAACTCTCATGCCTGACTGGGTCTTTAATGTGGCTTTGTACACTATCATCATGCTCCATTTGGATCATTGGCTTCTTGCTCTTTGTACCACCTTTCTTTCACATCTTATTTTTTTCCTTCTGACCTATGGTTGCTGTCATTCAGATATCTGTGCTTTTGATGCTTCTCACCCCCTCTTTCACTGCATTTATATATTCCTCTACCAAGACTGTACTTTTCTATCTCAGTCTTCTGCTACTCTGGAGGATGACTACTTTCTGTCCTATCTTCTTTCATTCTGTTTCTCACCTCTACAATTGTTCAGATGCAGATTGACTTCTGTTATCTTTTCAGACTATTCATTGTTGCTTATTATAAATATCTCCTTTTTGGGGTTACTACCATCATCTGTTCTTATCCTGGGACCCCATTTCTTAGAGGGAACTCTGTTCTTCTGCCATCTTTACTCCATGTGTATGTCAGTTTTTCTGGTTTGTTTATTCATGCTAATTGTATGCTATTTTACATCTAATTCTTCATCTTTCTCATTCTTTTACTTCCCATTTTTGCCACCCCTCAGACAAGATGCTCCAAGTGAGCATCTAGATGACTCCCCACATGTTATCCCTCATTCTCTTCACCATCTTACTGTTTTGTTTCCTGCAGGATTTAAACTTCTATTGATTACCATACTTCAGTTGATCCACCATCTTTGAAATGGATAAGTATGTTTCATTTTTATTTTGCTCCCTTTCCATTGAACAGAATCTCAGCAGGTGGCTGGTGTTACTTGCCAGCATTTGTTTATTTCTCAAAAATCCTCATTGAGTCAGGATAACAGAAATAGTTCAACCCATTTACTTGGGCTCTACCAGTACCAACTGGAGATGTGATGTTCCACTTTACCATTTGAGGTATCCTTTTGATATAAAAATTCACTCAACTGTCCAATCTAGATTCTGTTAATTCCATTGACTATCATGAAAAATGCTTGCTTATAAAAATAAGCTTTCTTAGTCACACATTATACTGTCTTCAGTAAAAAGCCTTTCCAACTGGTTGTCTGGTGGAAATCCAGGCACTTCTCTGTGTCTTCCCAGTCCATGTTATTTCTGTCTTTCTTCTTCAAGTTGAACATGGAAGACCCTTCCTCTTACCAGTTTGTAGCTGCTAGGATATTAGACCATAGAGAATCCTTTCACCAGGTGGACTTAATACAGTGAGGAGTAGGGCAGTGGTGATACTCTCAGTATAGTTTGGGTTACCCCTCACAATGAATATACTCTCTACATTTAACCATAGTATATGCAGTAGAGTTGTGGTGAACATACACAGTATGGTCTGATCACACATTGATGATACTACACATATTGGCTTGCCAATAACATGTCTGTGGGTGCTTGGTTCCATCCATCTCTCTTAAGTTTCAGCCTTTTTTAGCTTTTCCCTCTTTTCTTGGATGAGACAAGATGCGATCTCCCATTGGTGTGTTCCCATGGAATCTTTGCCTTCAGGTGTTTTTTGAAAGGAGCTTATCTAGGCTTAATCTTGGCACCAGCTTCTCCACCAATCAACATGGGGTTCAGGCATTTCTATGTGAGGAGGTGAGTTTATAGTCTTGGAAGTTGACATTTTCCTGATCTGAAAATATATTTCTGATAGACACTCAACACTGTACACATTCCCATCATCTTCCTCACTTCCAGTGCATTTTTTTCTTTTTTTGCCGCCTCTCAGAATGGAGTTATAATGAGTGCAAGTGCACAGAGGTGTTACTGTTCATGGAGGTTGTGTTCCCCTCCTAATAGTGGAGGGCTGTTGTCTCATAAAAATGTCATTAAGCACTAGTACAGTTTACATTAATTGTGTGAATTCAGGTGGGATGTAGCTCAAGGCTAGTGGAATTTAAATCTCATAGACGGATGTGCAAAAGAAGTAGCATTTCTGCATGTTTGTAGAGGTGAGTATTTATTGGAAATACAGTTTCAGATTAGGAAAATGTTAATTTTTTTAAGTCATTGTGTAGACATAAAACAATCCACTTCGCCTAAACAGTTGTGATATAAAACTTTGATTGGTAAAGTGTGTAAAAAGCTTTAAAGGTTTGTGCAATTTCCACATTTAGATACTGACAGAAATGAGAAGTTTTTTGATTCAATAGTATGAATGGAAGGAAGTTATTAACTCTTACAGAACTGTACATAAGTTCTTTGCAAAAAAGAAAATAGTCTTACCTGAGTTGTGAGTCTTGAGTATACAACTCCAAATAGTGATTGATATAATTGTTTTTTACCATATATATTCACATGCTTTATTGTGTAAATTAATATTAAACTTTATGACTCATTGAAGTTAATTATTCTTTCTGATTCCTTATAAACCTGTGAAAATATGATACTTGTTGAACTTTTGTAGAATGGATGGCAACTGCCTGTTGGGGAGACACAAGTGTCGAAGACAATGTTTCGAAAATCTTCCACCTTTTGTCTTCAGGCAGAAGATTTTCAAAACGTTGTCCTCGACATTTGTGTCTCCACAACAGGCAGTTGCTGTCCATTATACAAAGTTTCATTGTAAATACTCTGCCTAAACAATCTATTAAAGAATGATATTTGTTATTACAACAGAAACGTATACATAAGAGTAAACAATCTGAATAAACAAATATAAGACGAGAAAATGAAAACGTGGCACAGTTGAACTAGTCAAAATAAGTTTAAATCTAGTGAAGAGTGTATATTACATATGGTCAGAAGGAGAGTTTTTATGTATAATGTTTCTTTTATAAGAAGTTCAGTGTCATTATTGCAATAAATCTTTTTGTTGGTAATCATACGGGTGAAGAAGCCACTATTCAGTCTCAAGAAAGCCCCTCCCAAGAAATACTGAATTTTTTTTTTTTTTGGTCACCAAGCAACTGTGCTTTCCTTGTATGTAATGTATGAAATTCTGATATGCTGTAAATTTTTGTATGAATATCTTTGTAATTTAATTTTTTCAATTATTTAGAAAGGATTATTTTAATCCTCATCTATCTTCTTTTTGAAATATATTTTTTAAAATATTTTAAAAAGTGTAAAAAGCTGTTAGTGTAGAGTAATACAAAAGCTGTGTGCCTTGATGATTTTTTGAGTCCTGCCCTTATAGTTACTGTACAAACAGTGGTATCATGAGAAGGGTACACAGGAAAGGCATTTGCCCTAAGGAGATTAGTTTAAGGGAAGCCAAATTAACAACCAATTTACCAAGAATTTAGCTGTTCCCATAAGACTAAGGCTTACTAAAATGTCTTTGTTAAGTATGGTATTGGATATATGTACACCTTCAGAAGTACTGTAGCTATTTTGTTCATTAAGCAAGTTAAAGCTAATCTTTACATACTTCAGACCATCAACAGAGCGAGATGTTCTCTGTAATCTGGCCCTCTGCTGTGTAAAAAGGAAACTAGAAAAACACAACTTTGACCAAGTCATTGATAACTTTGTAACAGTTAAGGCCAGAAAAGTTCTTTGCTTTAAGTGTGTCTCTATGTGTGTATGTACAAACATAATTAATAGTAAATATAAATTTTGTAATATGTTTGCTTAGTGATTCATTGAATTAGTGATTAGTTGAATAAATACAGTTGAGAGTCATTTTCATGCCAACCTACATTCCTGGCAGTCAAAAGTTTGACTTTTTGTGGATAATTGATACTCCCCATCAAAAACAAATAGATAATTAAGTAAAAGAGTGTTTTCAGTTGTTTTGAAGGAGTTTTCTATGTTACTGTTTAACATAATGTAATATGTTGTTAAATAAAAGTTATGTTTTGCCTCTGGGCACCAGACACCCTCACAATGTCACTACAACTTCAGAATGTGCACTGTAAGTGTAAAAACAGTGGGATCACTTTCGCATGTTCTGGCAAGACAGATTAATGGCATTCAAACTAGTTACATAATGGATCACTTTCACACGTTTTGGCAAGATAAATTAATGGCATTTCAACTAGTTACACAATGGATCGGGTCTGGCATGGCCAGGTGCGTTAAGGCATTCAACTTGTAATCCGAGGGTTGCAGGTTCAAATCCCTGTCGCATCAAACATGCTCACTTTTTCAGCCATGGGGGTGTTATAATGTGTGGTCAATCCCACTATTCATTGGTAAAAGAGTAGCCCAAGAGTTGGCGATGGGTGATGGTGCTAAATTAGGGACAGCTAATGCAGATAGCCCTCGAGTAGCTTTGTACAAAATAAAAAAAAAAAAAAAACCAACAAACACAATGGATCACTTTCACACATTTTTGTATGATTAATGGCATTTCAACTAGTTATAACAAAAGAAAGAGAGAGAAGATGATATACATAAATCATAGTAATGGTAGAGTGACATTTGCATCATTCCCGTATATTATTGTTACACCTTGTGTGAAATTCTGGTACATCTAAATGTTATTACAACCAATTCAAAAGACAAGCAATACAACATAACTTTATACATATGAGGTTAAATTTCCTGCTAAAATAAAATGGTCCACTCTTTTTTTATTACTTTTTAACTTCAGGTTTGTTTGTTAGTAAATGTAATTAGCCTGTGTTGTCTGAATAATGGAAGAGTAAACTTTAAACACTGCGCTGTTTGAATTAGAATTATATATGTATGCACTGAGATATCAAATTATTTATTGATATCATAAAAGTTAAAATTGTATATGTACATATTTATTTATTTGTTTTTCTTTTCATTTAACTGTTTTCCAGATGGAGGAAAGGCACATTTTAAATGTTTCATTTGTGTTGAAGTATGTTTGGTGTTCTTAAAACTTTGAAAGTGTATATTGATAGTTTTTTTTTTCTTGAGTAAAGTTTAATTGCTACTGAATATTTTGTTATAAGGTTGGCTATGGGAGCCATCAGAAAGACCAACATTTGAAAATATCCATCTTACTTTGGAAACCATGTTTCAAAACTCTAGTATAACGGAAGGTAGGTGTTTTTATGGAATTACATGTATATCCATAAGTTTATTTTGTATATAAATGTGTGTGTGTATATAACCTGTCTGCTTACCTTTATGGGAGTTAACTTCTTTTTGAATACTAGTTAGAACATGGTATGATTTTTTGAATACTAGTTAGAACTTGGTATGATGAAATAGAAAGCCAATATAAGATGTTTACCAATGATATAAAGTCAACACATGTAAATGTTTATCTGTGTTATTTTTTGCTTTTTTAATTCTTTTTCACAATAATTTATTTTAAAGCTGTTACAAACTGGTTTTATTTTTCATGCATACCTTATAACCAGCTTCAGGAATGTATAGTTTACGTTACGTGTTACTTACTTATGTTTGTTGATAAAATTCCTCAGTACTTATCAAAACAGCTGAATTATGTTTCATGCTAATTAATTGTTACTACTGGTACTTTTTTTTGTATAGTATTGATTATGAAGTATTTTTAGCTTTACATGTTAACTGATATCAAAAAGAACATTGATTTATATATTGTGAATGCCTTGTTTGTTTGTTTTTTTTCTTACTGAATTAAGATTTCTGCCCTGTGAATATTGTGTAAGTGTTCTGTTTGGGTTTATTTGTTGGAGAACCACCTTTTTTATAGCCAAAATGTTCTACAAGTCAGGATTTAAAATTGCTTTCCAAACAAATCTAGTTTTTAGGCTAGGCAACTGTTGTTTCGTTTTCTATATGTTCATCTGTACTGATGCTATTTGTTCCACGTTTTTCATAGAAAGACAGTAGAAAAGCTTTGATCATGTAGTGTTACATATGGTGTTATTTTCTACAGAGGTTCAGAAGCAGCTTGAACGACAAAGTCCATTCCTTTTGTACAAACTTCAACAAAGTGGGAGTTCTCCAGATGTACATACACTTGTTGAAAATTCAGAACAACAGATTCCTGACCAAGGTGAACTAGAGCAAACTAGAGTTTTGTAGTGGTGTCATGATATATAGAATTACTGATTACTATAAGACTGACAAACCATTAAATAGAACAGCTTTGCTCTACCGAACTATCATTTATTTTGGTTTTTTTTCATGGTTTATACTTTATACTGTTACTTTTTTAAATCTGTTTTATAATTATTACCAGTGACCTAAATTAATGTGTTTGTCCTTGGGAGATGGGGGTTTGCCACATCTGCTTCCACTATTTCTCACCTTCCTTATCAGTTCTTCCTGGCCTTACCATGAAATACCTATCATACTGCTATTGCAATATCTGTTATACTTCTTTTACACGTTTTCTAACATGTTTCACAGAATCTTATATTCATATCTCCTGTTCTGTTGCTTTTCTCTCTTTTGTGTTTGGATACTTATAAGCCTTACCTTTTATCAATCTTTATTCTCATCTTGATCCAGATTGACTTGTGTTGTTCTGTGCTTTCCATTGTTCTATTGCCTGTGCTGTTTCATTCGGTGGTGTCTGCTTCTGCTTCTTTATTCCTAGACAGTTTTCCTCAAGTAAAAATCTTACTGCTTCTGCCTGCACCAATTGTGTTTTGCTTTTGATCCCAACGACTTACTTTCCTAGACTTTGTTACAGATCTCTTTTTGTCAGATTTGACATCCTTATCTTTTCCCTGGTATATCATCTTTATTGGCCACTGGGGGAACTCCTACATTCATTATGCATTATTTGGATATTGCTTTGTGGTGAGCAGTGTCTCACAAGTTATTCTTTAATTGAAATCCACATTGTACAGCCATGTTGCATTGTCCTGTCTTCCATGATCCTGCAATGTTCACAGATGAGATGGGGTTTTCCACAAGATACCTTGCATGTGTATAATTTCACAATGCTTTTGCTTCATGAACATGCCTGTTTCAGACCATACCACCAATAGACTGCATGGGTAAAGCAGAAGAGTATAGCCTATCCCTTCCATGCCTTAATTGAATCAAACTGTATTGTTTGCTTTTCAAAATATGGTTTCATGGTCACCCATTGCTCTGTTTCCAGTAATAACATTCCTCTGGTTTTTCACTGTGTATTCACCCTCCTTTCTTCTAGTGGATGTGGAAGTCCTTATCACTTTCCATTTCCAAGCCACTGGAGTGGTTGACTGTGGAAGTACCCTCTTGAATAAATTCTAAAAAAGATGGCTATAACTATTCAGTCATGAGTAAGGTGATAGTGTTCTGCTGATGTAGATGAAACATAGCCCCCAGAGAAGTTGAGCTGTCACCTTGCTGGATGATGTGGTCTCCTGATTTATTTACACAACCACTGGAATTGAGCCATCAAAAATGCAGTTTATCCCTTCGATTGGGAGCCCTCATCCTACTGCAACTTGGATATTAGCACCCCATTCAACAGAAATTGGATTGTCTGTCTTCCTCCCTTGATTTTCTCTGTTTGTGTTGTGGATCACAGTGGTGGTATGCAGAATTGTTTTGGTTCTATCCTTAATGTCCATTGTTTTTCTTTTTACAGGGATGTTATTAACATTTGGAAGGTCCCAGCCTGTTTCACTGTTCTGGGAGTTGATTATGTGTGATAGACATCCTTTCAATATCAGATGTCAAGTTCTTGGATTGATAGCTCAGAGAACTAATCCTTGTGTCATACCTGGGAATCAGAGTGGTTCTCAATCTCTGGCTTTTAGATTTGATTTGAAGACAGTATGATCCTCATCATATCTTTGTGCAGATGTCAGTACCCTGTGAGGAGGTATTGAATGCAGTTGACTTACCGAGTACAGTCCACTATGCCCTACCCTACATCCTTGTTTACCCATTTTTTTAATTATGAGATTGTGTTTCAATATCTTTTTCAGGATCATTTTCCTATCTCATTCTTACCCACTAGGATGTGCTCATCTCATTTTCTATCCTGATATTTTACAAATGAGCCAAGAGTTTATCTAGCTTAAAAATGATGTGGTTTCCATCTTCAGATCTCACTCTTTCATATACATTGGTATTCTTCAGTCGCTTTCAGGGGGACTGCCTCTTCTTCCCTGCACCAGTCTCTCCTCCTTTTTAGTGTAGGATTCTAGCTAACGTTGTGAGAAGAGAGAATTACTGTATTGGAAGCTACAATTTTCTTATTCTGAAAATATATTTCTAATAGGTACCTTTCTGTGCTCACACTTCCCATCCTTCTTCCCAACACACTTTTGGTGCTCAGTTTTCTGCCAGACTTTGAAGTGATAGTTTGGTAGAAGTGCATAGAGAGATTTACATGCACCATGTGAGTGTACTGTGCTCCTATTGGTGGAGAGAGGATGCACGATGATATACACGAGAAACATGTTAGAATCATTAGATTCCAGTTAGAGGCAGCAATGCATGATAATAGCAAACCTTGTGAGTGGAAGGAAGTGTACCTATGAAAAATATGTCTCTATAATAGGAAATTTATAAAATCTGTTAATTAAGGAGTTACTAGCAGTTTTATGTAAGATAAGTTTATAAAAATACTGGTTGTTCTTTAACTGTTCTTTGTTATCTGTGAACATTTACATTCACTGGAGTAGTTGTTATTGTGGGATGTTAATGAATAGTAAGATTGTTATTAGGAACATGGAAAATGTTAATTTTTTTAAAAGTAAATATGAAATCCACTTGAACAGTCAGTTTTTAAAATGCTGTGCCTGTATAATTTTTTTTTAGCTTCTAGGTTTGTTTAAGCCTGCCATAATTAATCAGTTTTCCCTTAAACTAAAAGTCTGTTAATCATCATAAAAATGATTAATGTTACACAGGGTGGCCCAAAATTATCTTACCTGTTTTGAAATTTCATAATTAACTAACAAAAGAAATACAGCTCTGAAGTTTTCAACACATAGTAGCCAAACTCAATGTGCATGTACACTACTAATGAATACCAGCATGACTTAACTAATATTTAGTTTCCATCCATGTTCACTACAATATGCTCAGTGATGATGGCACCCATTATCCTGGTCTTTAACTTTGTGATCTTTTCTGTAGGTATGTGATACATGATATCCTTAACATACCCCCATGCTGCTTTCCTCTTCTGGTATGTGCAATTATGTTGCACCACAGTCATTGTCTTTGTTTCTGCAACCCAAATGAAACATTAAGCCTTTTCGTGTATGGAGTAACACTTCTCCTGAAATAAAAACTTTTTTTCATAGGGCAATAAGATGTTGAAAACTACATGGCTATATTTTCTTAGTTATTTAATTATCATATTTTAAAATAGGAAAGATAATTTTGAACCAGCTTTTACTTTTATTACAGGGTCTGCACAGTATTGGTTATCAATGTGTCATTATTTTCTTAATGAAGTGAACAAATTCATTTAATTATTTTTGATAAAATATAGCTTACAATGAAAGGAGACTTAACTTTTAGTTATAGCTAAAAACAAGAAAAGCTTTTGTGACCAGAAAGAAAATATTGGTTCTTTTCCTGTAACTATATTGTTGTAATGTGCAAAGTAGTTTGTAGATAATTTTAATCATAAAATCTGAAGATTTTCTTCTTCATTATTAGTCATAACATTCAGACAATTGAACCAGTTTTATTTTACACATATATCATTATTCAGGAACACAAGGTAGTGGGTCACCTGCCCAGCAGTTTATCTTATCTAATCGAGGCAGTCTGGTTCAGCTCAGAAGACCAGGGGCTCGCAGCAAGCAAGCTCCCTTACCACCAAAAAGAACTAGCTCTTTCCGAGACAGCACGTGTCAAGACAGACCAACTGGTATTGAAGAAAATACAGAGGGGGGTAGAGGTTCACTAAACAGTGTAGAGAGAACATTTGACTCTCCACATAGAGATTTGAGTGAGCCTAACAGCAGTAATGGGGAAAGTGAAAGAGATCTGCGAGAAGTGACTCCAGACACGGAAGACTCCGAAACACATCCTGCTGGCTCTGTTGCCAGTGTTCCAAGTCGCTCTCAACCAGTTCAACAGAAATTGAAAAAAACTAGGACTTACCCACCAAACATTCAGCAACGAATAAAAGACAACAGTCTGCCTCAAGGAAAAATTCCTGAAGCTCAGAAAGTTCAAGTAGCAGCTCTCCAAGTTCAAAATGTGAAAAGAGCCATCAATCGTTATGGTACTTTGCCAAAAGGAGCACGAATTGGGGCTTATCTAGAGTCTCTCCGACAGCATGGACTTCATGCAGGAACTCGTATTCCTCCTGATTCAGTTGCAGAAGATGGAGATTCTTCAGTTGAACAGGTGGAAAACTCTTTTGAATCTCATCCTCGGACAAAACGGTTTCTCAAACATGTTATGAATAGAACAGGTTTGGGAGGAACTCTTCCCCTTAAACAGTTCAAATCTTTTCCTCAGAAACATGATTTGGAACATATGCAGCATAACTCTCAAATATTACTTCCAAGACAGAAGTCTGATTTTGTCCAAAATATTGAGTGGAGTCCACAAGAAACTAGTCCGGTTCCTGAAATGAAGCATCTTTCATTTAAACCTGTGTTTTCCCCAAGAGTACCAAAGAATTCCAAACCTGAATGGAAGTCTTCCAGAGAAAGGGCAGTTCCAGGCTCTTCTGAAATCTGGGAAAATATCAAAGATAACTGGGAACATTCAAAAGGTGAATCTAACAATGGAAAAACACACACTCAAGATGAGAGTCAAGAAAACCCATCAATTATGACTTTTGGTAGCAGTCATTTTAGGTTAACCTTGAATAACAGAACAAAATCAGAGCCATTGAGTGTTCCCCAAATTTCCATACTCAAAGATAACACTGAAGGTGCTGGTAATCAACAAACTTTAGACCTTTTATCAAATAAAACTAGTAGATTTCCTTGTGGTAACATGGCTAGTCCCATACTTTGGTGTTCTGAGGTAAATATGGCCCCTGCACCTCATGGATTTGATGATCCCTCCAACAATCCAGAAGAACTTGAAGAACCAGACATCCTACCTTTGCCTCCTCCTCCTCCACTGACTTACCAGGATGAGTATCCTCCTCCTCCTGATTTTGCTAATGATCTGTGTGACTCAACTTCAGAAGAATTTACTGCAAATAAACAAGAACCTGCTGCCACTGTCAGTGATGTTTCTTTTCATTCAAACGTTCTTGTAGATCCTTTAAATGCAGAAAACTCTAACCCTGTTGAAGATGGAACATATCATGCAGAAAATGCTAATTTTCTCACATATTCGGTAGCAAAAAATTGTATTGGTTCCTCTTTTGAAGAAGTATCTTCTACTGCATTGAATTCACTATCTTCCAATACTCAACAGTCTGTAATTAAAGAGTTTTGTAAAGATTCACGTGTTGAAGGTTTTACACCCAGTGTTCTCCCTCCTGTAACTCCAGTAGTTGAAACAAATTCAGTATCTTCCAAGATCGAGGAAAATACGATTTCTACAAGAAATCCTGCTGATCAACTGGTTTCTGAACTATTTGAGACATTAAAATTTAAGGCAAAAAGGAAAGAAAATGAAACAGGCGATGCAGCCTTAAAGACAACAGAAGCAATGGTAGGCACAAATGGTGTTAAAAATCAAGACAGAAATGCTGAAATTCTACAAACTGGAGTCAAAACAACTTGTAAAAATTCAGGACACAGAATAAAATCAGATAAAGGAAGTGAAGGCAGTACTGAACCACAGAGTGACCTAATGAAAAGAATAAACTATGTTTTAGAATCAAAGCTCAGCAACGAAAATGCTGATGGAACTTCAGTACCTCTGTGGCTGCACCAGTTGGAAAAAAGAGTTAGAGAAGATTCCAAAAATCTATATTTTGAAAGATCATCTCACCAAAAAGAAAATGAACAGAAAGCATCTCAAGAGGACATCACCCAGTGCTTTTTCATAGAAAGAGAAAATGAAACACAACCATTTCAGGAGATTTTAAGTAAGCAAACTTTAATATGGAAAGAAAAAGAACCATCTCAGGTGGGTGGAAGGATGAATAAAGATATTAACATCTTGGAACAGAAAACCAGAGAATCTTTGATAGACGGCAAAGTACAGAAAGGTGTCACTGGCTTGGAAGAGAAAGAAAAAGGACTGTCATCTGAGACTGATGGAAATATTGCAAAAGATGTCATTACCTTTGAAGAGAAAGAATCATCATCTGAGTTTGAAGGGAAGGTTGGGAAAAGTATTATAGTTTTTGAAGAGCAAGACAAAAAACTATCTACCAATTTAGGTGGAAAGGTTGGGAAAGGTATCACCATCTTTGAAGAAAAAGAATTATCACTTGAGATTGATGGGAAAGTTGAAAAAAGTGTAACTATTTTTGAAAAGAAAGATAAAGAATCCACAGATGTTATTGGTAGGAAACTTGAAAAGAGTGGCACCAATTTGGAACAGAACAATAAAGAACTAGCATCTGTAATTGCTCAGGAGGTTGGTAAAAATATTCTCATCTTTGAAGAAAAAGCTATAAAACCTGTATCTGATGTTGTTAGAAGGGCTGAGACAGATGTTGCCAACTTTGAAAGGAAACACAAAGAACCATTACCTGAGGATGGTGGAAAAATTATAAAAAATCTTACTGTGTTGGAACAGAAAGACCAAGAAATGCCATCGTCTGTGATTGGTGTGAAGTATGAAAAAGATGGTACAAGTATATTTATTGAGAACAGTTTAAGTAAGGAGGTTAACTACACAGAAAACAGAAGTCTGGATGAACTTGGGAAGCGAGATTCTGGTATCCAGGAAATGTTCAAAAGCTTTGAAGGAAGTCCACAGGTTGAACTTGTGTCATCAGAAACCTCCCAAAAAAAGACACAGGGTAAAGAAATTTATTCTGATGAGAATAAGGAAATAGAATGCTATGATGACAAAAAAAACTGTCTTCCAACAAATTCTCTTTTTAATACAGCTCTTGGTTCTGTGGAAAAAGATAAAAAACTTCAAACGTTTTTTGTAACTTCTGAACAGAGCACTATTATTGATCCGAAACCAACAACTAAGGTAAAAATAACTACATTAAATGAAGATTCAGTCATTGCTTCCTCTTTGCCACATGTCTTGAAACCTGTTCTTCCTAATAAACCACTTATGAAATGCTCTAGGTCAATACTGCCATCTACAGGATCTGTTTCAAGGTCAGTTAGTTGTGGAAATGTGAAAATTTCACAGGTTCAGCTGAGAAGTGTAACAACTAAAGGATATAGAAATGCAGATGGAGAATCAAACAGTAGTGAAATTAGTGAATACTTAACTGATACAGAAGTTGACAAAAAATCCAGCAAAGAAACCATTTTTGATATTTCAGGTGATGTTGAGGAGAATATTCAAAAACTGAAAGATGTAAGGACACTTAGCAGTAGCAGTGTAATGCACTTGTCCGAGAAAGTTCAACTGTTCCTGTCTTCTTGTAGCAGCTATGCAGAGAGCATTCCACCTCATGGACGATTCCGATTCAGAGAGCTGCTTACGAAGCTGGATCGTCAAGGAGAGCAGTTGCGTGCCTGTAGCAGCAACAGTAGTGCTTCGTGTGCTAAGCTCTTCACAGATTTGGAAACTACTGTGAGAGACCTTGTTCATACTGTGCAAAGATGAACCAAATCATCATAGTATTATTGCCACTGTATATAGATTTATGTGATATTTAAGTGGGTAAGCTAGTCTTCGTGTTTTGTAAGAAAAGACAGTCAGGCAAGTATAAGATCAGGTACAGCCAAGTCTGGTCTTTGATATAATCATTAATGTTTTTATTATGAATACAGCTGATTCTTTTCTCATTCCTAAAGTCACTACTGTTGAATAAAAATGAGTTTAAAATGTTAATCAGATGGTTAGCATTCCTAACCAAGTGTTTTCTTAATGATATTTTTAATTTTGATTATGTAACACATCATGCGGGAAGGTGACTCAGTTGTAAACATAGCCATGGTTGTTGTGTTTCATATAGGCAAAACAGCAGTGTTTTATAAGGCATTAAAATATTATTTTATATATTGCTTACTTCCTTTGCTAGTAAACAATGCTGTTAAGAATTATTAAGCATTTTAATATAGTAACAGGCTTTTTATACACGAACTGCGACATAATAAAAGTTCTAATTTTCGAACACTTAAAGTGCTACTTTACACAGTTATTAGTGATAAAAAGTCATATGATAATGACTTCCTCAATCTTGTTCCATACATTTGTTATAGAAGTAAACATTACTAAGAACTGTTTGACATCTTCTGCACAAAAGAAAAAAATTCAAGGTTCTTAAACACTTTAGTAAACTTTTTATACTTTGTCAGGCATAAAAGGATGAGAGAAACGTTTCAGTGTTGAGAATGTTTTCACTAAATCATTTTAATTTTTTTTTCCCATGTACAGTCCTCTATTTTGAAGAGGTACTATTTATGAGAAATCTCCCACAAGAATAAAGTATGTAAGTGCTATATTAGCAAATGTGAAATAGTCTTAAAATTGCATTTTGACTTAAATTTGCACAGACCAGTGTATTAATGTGTTTTTACAGCTTTTTTTTTGTTTAAGTGTAAAAATCTCAGCTTTCTTCAAACACACAGAACATACACATTCTTGTTTGTATATTAGAATGCCATTTTTATGAATGTATTATATCATATCATAAATTCATAGTTTTATGAATGTTTTTTAGTGTTTTTCCAGAAATGAGATAAATATGAGGTGTAGACAGTGTATAATTATTCTACAGTGAACGTTTTTAGATATTTCAAAAGTGACCACATTTACAGCATGTGACTGTAATAAGTGTCATCTTTTTTTGCGTGAATCCTTGAGGAACTTTTCATGTTAAATATTCAGATGTGAATATTTCCTTCCCTCATATATTGTTGCAATATCTTCAAAGTTTAGCTGTACCATACTATAGTAGTCATACCTTCGAAGTGAAAATTCTTGTGTTTGTTGAACACCTTACAGAAGAAAAGAACAGATGTGTAAATGCTGATGTATAGAAGTAGTATGGCATACATGGGTTAAAGTCTGTTGTGAGGAAATGATGATGTGGTTAAAGTTTTAGTCAAACGTGGATATCTATGTTTGGCCAAAATGTTAGCTACATTATATTTCCTGCTATTGAGAGTTTGACAGTTTCTTTGTATTTTATTTTGCCGTAACTGCTTTGTTCCGTGGTAATACATTCTGATGATTATTTTATCCACACAATACTGCCATGTACTAACAAGATCACAAAATATGCATTCTGTCATTCCTATTCATACTTGATTTTTTTCTTTCGAAATTAATAATTTTTGTGTTTCAGTACCATTACTGTTGAATATATATTCAGGACTTCAAGGATCAGTGGTTTTATCACATAGAGTATACGCAGATATTTTTTATTAATTTCCTACATTGTATAATTTGAGATTGGTATGTTACATCTGTGTCTGTATATTTATACTGAGTAACTGAAACTGAAGTTTCTCATATCATGCAGTACTGAATATTTTGTTAGTAGATATTTGTAGGTAATAATAGCTCATTGTATGTTGATTAGTTGTTACTCAAAATACAATTGGTCAGTATGATTATTAGCCATTCCTGCTGTAACACAAATTCAGTACACAGCTACATAATTGTGTGTATATCTGTATATATATATATATCAGTTTTATTAGTGTTATACTTGAGTCTTCCACAAGCTTTATTATAAACAAATAAAGTTTGTGAAAAGCTGTACATAACTAAAGATTTGTTACTTTAAAGTTCCACTGAAGTGATCTGAATCAGTATCTTGCATGTGTAAGTGGCTTAGGACTAAAACTGGTATTTTTTAACCAGTCAAATTAGGGAATAATATAAAATTATAACTAAGAATCAGCCATCTTGCTCCAGGTTTATCAGAACAGTATTATGTACATGCTAATTTTATAAAATGTTTTGTCACTAATATAGTTTTGGTCAAGTTTAAGAAGGAGCATTTTTTCATGAAACCTTCTCAAAATAATTTATTGGAAAATCATTTACCAAAACATAGAAGTAATAGTTTAAAATGAGGAACTACCTTAGTGAATGAGCTATCTACTGTTTTAGAGTTCCACATCACTTCTAAGTTTTGTTTTATTGTCTGTGATGTGACAGGCTCTATTAATAAGCAATGGACCTGTAGTCGTGACAGAGTGGTAGTGGATAGCGAATTAAGTCTAGGAGTTTATCAGATGAGAAAACAGTGAAGTCTGCAAATGTTTTTATTTATAGTTAACTTTAACTCATCAGAATGTTGGTCACTTTCTACAATTGTAGGTCAGTTTTATTTTGCCCTTCTCTTATCTCGGCCTGTGCCGAGCATAGCTACAATAGCATGATCTAAAAGTAGGAATTTACTTTTTGTCATGTATCAAGTTACTATCATGTGATTTGTTTAACAAACTGTATCATGTATTGAATAGATTGTTTTAAAGTACATGATTATGGTCACGTTGTCATATTTCGTTGGTGGTTGTAGAACAAAATTCAGTCATATGGCAAGTGTTTCATACTGTTGTATGGGGTTGGGACTCAATCACAGACATGCTCATCATGGAATTTGTTTGACCCTTCAGTCATTTTACATGTGACATTATAATAAAATCTTACTTTTCTTTTGCTACCAGATGCACACAATTTATTTATAATACACAAGTCAAGTATTCCATGTTTTGTGTAATTATGTTGGATTATTTTCTTTCCTTTCTATCTTCCAGTTTTATAAGGTTTAATTCCTAACCCTGTAAATAATATGTTTTCAGAATGATTTTGATATGATTTTGTTTATCAAAGTAAAGTTACTGATATAAATGAAACTGTAATATCAGCAGAAAGGGGAGACATGATGTCATGAAATCTCAGAGCAGAATGCTAACTGTTCCAACAGTATTATCATAAAACTTCATCTATTTTAGCTTATGTTTCCAATTAAAAGAAACTGCAGCATTCTGATTACTTTGCATTAGGACATTTTTGCACCCATGATAACTTTCTAAATAATTTATTTATTTTTATATACAACTTAAGTAGAAGAAATAAAGAAATCTCGTGAATGTTTGTGCATATATACATTTCACAGATGTGCAAGATACTCTAATGTTGTCTGTGATGACAAAGAATCCACTTGAAGTAAATATGTATATAGTAGAGATGGCTGTAGAAAACTTTATTTGAAAAGCCTAAAATTAATGTTGTTAATTTATGTCAAACAGCTAAAAAAAACAAATTTTTAAAGTCAGGATAGTAAGTTGTAAGTTTGTAATTTCTTAAAGTCCATATGGAAATTTCTTTCTCCTTCTTCTAATTAAAGTTTATAGTTATTTTATGTGCAAACAGTATAAATTCAAAACAAATATTTGACTCATTGTTGACAACTAAAAAATATGCTTTTACTGAGAAAACTTTTATGTTAATAATAGTCTCTTGTTACTAAAGAAAGAATACTTTTGTATCAAACAAATGTGTTATTTATTCTTATTGTTCATTATCTAAGGAAAGAAACAAATCTTTATTTTCATGCCAGTGACAAGCTATTGCTTTGAAAGTTTTCATGCAAGGAGCTGATTGTCTGTAATGTTTGTGTATTAATAAAAGTTTAAAGTAATTGTTACCATGAACCAACTTTTATGTTTTTAATTCTCAAGTTACATAACTTATTGATATTTTTCATAGTTTTATAATTTGAAGTTTATATTATACAAAAGTTCATGTGGTCTTTTAATGATTATTATACATGATCTCAAAATGAATTTTTTAGCACTACATTTTAAACATGATTTAATATCTCTGTACAACATTTAAACCCTGGCATGGTGTATGATTAGCTGCTATAGTATATCTTTTTAGGCTGAGGCACATTTGATATCAGAATATAAAAATTGCAGATTTAGTGGTTTTAATTGTTGGATAGAAGTTGATAGGATAAAAAGAGCCAGTTTCTTCTCACTATACAGATAATGTTGAAGCCTTGGAATACATCTGCAAAAAAAAACAAAAAAAAAACATCTGAAATCTGAAATGCATATTATGTTATAAAAATAAGTTTTGGTTTGTGTAGGCCCCTTTATAAAAATAGAGCATAATCAACCTTGGAAATACAGAGGTTGAGTACATTACATTAAAATGATTTTGTAGTCTCACCACATCAATACAGTTCATGTTGTCATGTCCAGTCATACTCTGTCTGATGTTCATGCTCCTACCAATAATGCTACAATGTAATTTTCTTTGCAAAAGGTTCTGTCATAAGGCTATTGTGTCCATGGATGGATGGGGTTTGACTTCTTGCATTTATCTTTCTAAACGGTCCTGATGCTCCAAACTGATCCATATTTTTTTGTTTTTGAGTGCTATATAATATAAGGAGTATCACCATTTTGAAAATTCAAAATTCTTATGATCTGAATGGATGAATATTTTGCATTGGAATGTATATCATTCCCAAAAGTGATTAATTTTTAGTGACATCACACTACCTATGATATTCTAAAAAAATGTCAAAATGTAATTCTGCCATTCTATATCAGTAATGGTTGTTACTTGTCTTGCTTATTTGGATATTCAGAAATGTTCTAATATAATGTACTTGGTCATCTATAAGTATTCTCACTTTGTAAATCTTTGGTTTGTACTGTTTCTTCCTTATACTGAGTTGGTTAATATATAAATATTTATCTTAATTCTATAATTATATACAGAGTAGGCCATAGGAATATGAAAATCCAAGTGATACAACAAACTTTTCTATATGATAATCTGCATTTTCATGATTACTGAATTCCACCTAACATTACAAGTGTTTAAGATGTTTATGCCAACTTTATCAACGTGTATGACATCTGTTGACAACTGATATACAGTAACTGTTGTATTTTAGTTGATAGAGGCATGGGCTATGTGTGGCCATACTGTGGGTCAATGGTTGTATTATAAAAATAACAGTCAAATCCCACCATTTAACTGTAGTAGCTAAAGGGTTTGGCAAGGCAGATACTGTCTGTCAGTTCAAAATTTGTGAAAGCTAGCGAAGTTAACCCTTTTGTAAAGTTTGCATGGACGTCAAATACTGTGGCCCTCCTTAAATTTGGAAAGGTTTTGTACATACAAAATGTCACTTGGGGCAATTAGCCTGAGATAATCCTTTCGGGAACTTACTACTGAAGTATTAATAACATTTGATATTTCATTTTATTAATAGAACAATCTTACCCCACGTATAGATATTGGTATAAGAAATCTTCATTTCGTTGTATAATGTTATAAGTATCTGTGTATATCAGAATTTCCAACTGACACACAATTAGTAGCAGTTGTTTCATTAATAGCCTGTGCCAGTTAATGTGTATCTGAATGTGTGCCAAATCCTGAATTTTGTTAGTGTAAATCTTATTGTGTGCCCACAGTTTTGTGCAATTTTCTTATTTGTAACAAGTTGTTTTTTTAAAGTTTACTTGGATTTTATTTTTATTCTTGTATAACTTACTGAAGAATATTTAATAGAACTTTAATGTTTTTTTATAAATTACTAATTTTTATATAACTAAATACAGTGGTTTTGTGTCAACTTTTTCATTTTTAATATTTTTTTGCAGGTTTTTAAAATGATTTTGCTCAATAAGTATTAATTATACTATTCATATATACAGATGTAAACACTTGTACACCTGTGAGTTTGTATGTTAATTGTAATGAAATTAATAAATAGATTTGTTTTCCCTTTTCTTACCTAGAACTTTTGTTGAATGTTTTCACATGATTTAAAACAAAACTTTATAAGGTCCATTATTTATTATAGAATTATAAATATACAAGTAGTACATGTCTGTTGAGCATTCCAGATTAGACAAAAAACAATACAACAGTAGCACAAAATATTTATTATACAGGATATGTTTTTTGAAGAACATCTTTATATTTCATCTGTCTTTTTGTGGGCAATGACTTCAAACTGGTCTATTCATGAAAAGTGGTACAAGTTTCAGTTGAACTTTGTAGAGACTGACAAGGATCCCCTGTAATGATAGTCAAATGTTGTATCCAGTTTACATTTTTATTTTGCAATTTAAAAGAACTATAAATGAAGTATAAATCTTTATGTATAATTTGTTTTCACATCCGTACACGTTTTGGACAGTATTATTTACTATGACTATGATTATGCTTGCCTTCGAATCATGAGGGACATCTACTTATTTACAAAAATATATTTTTTCTCTCTCTCTGCAAGTGCACCTTACTGGGATGGCCACAATAACTCATTATTACACCTCTCTCTGCTAGTGCACCTTACTGGGACAGCCACAATTACTCATTATTGCACCTATTTTTGCTAATGCACCTTACTGGGACAGACACAATAGCTTGTTATTACACCTCTCTCTGCTAGTGCACCTTACTGGGACAGCCACAATTACTCGTTATTGCACCTATTTTTGCTAATGCACCTTACTGGGACGGCCACAATAACTCATTATTACACCTCTCTGCAAGTGCACCTTACTGAAACAGCCCTTGTAACTAGTTATTATGCCTTGACAGTTCATTTGATGCACATGGAAAAAATTGCAAAATATTGGTTCATGAATACATGTGTGCCATGTTTTTTGTTGTTGTTGTTTTTTTCCTGGTAGACAGTAACTGAATTATTTGGTGGCATGTAGCTTTGATGGTCTATATGGATCGGTCTATAAGGTTACTGACGTATGTAGGAAACTAACAGAGTTGCTGTTATCTATTGTTCAAAGGATAATCACTATATAATTACTCAAGTTTCACATAGCGTACGTGGAGCCGTGTAACATAATTTTCCTGACATACATGGAACATTCATAGAAATAATGTTCATGTG
Source organism: Tachypleus tridentatus (assembly GCF_004210375.1). Lineage (NCBI taxonomy): Eukaryota > Metazoa > Arthropoda > Merostomata > Xiphosura > Limulidae > Tachypleus > Tachypleus tridentatus. The sequence goes on along the minus strand of NC_134826.1, from coordinate 49,516,260 downwards.
TAACATGCTTTACTGATACATACTGGGTTTAACTGAATATCTGATGTGTAAAAAGGTGAAGATTTATTGTTTGTGTAATATTAACACAGTTACTAGTCATATGTAATATTTTTCTTGTGGGACAGTTACTGAGGTATGTGTGTGTGTGTGTATGTCAGTTTATGCACTTCAAAAAGTCAAGCATTAGAACATTTATTATAGGTCCACCAAGAGCTGTATGTGTATCAGATTTATGGGCACTCAAAACAGCTAGGTGCGGCATGGCCAGGTGGTTAAGGCACTCAACTCGTAATCTGAGAGTCGCGGGTTCGAATCCCCATCACACCAAACATGCTCGTCCTTTCAGCCGTAGGGGCATTAAAATGTGATGGTCAATCCCACTATTCTTTGGTAAAAGAGCAGTCCGGTGGGTGGTGATGACTAGCTGCCTTCTAATCTTACGCTGCTAGATTAGGGACGGCTAGAGCGGATAGCCCTCGTGTGCTTTGCGTGAAAATCCAAAACAAACAAACAGTATCCATGATCATATAATTTGCTGATAAAACAGTAGGTATCCGAAATTTATGTTATGAAGCACACGTCCCCAAAAGACAATGCAGAAAACAACGCTAATACATCACAGTCTATATCCAATCACATGGTTTTAAGTGGTGTAGGAATATTTGCCATAAGCGTCCCAAGAGTCCCAAAAGTTCGATTTAAAACTTGTACAAGTTTTATGAAGGACTAATAATCATAATGAAGAAAATAACATTAACTAAATCTCCTGTTGGGAGATCTTGAGATTATCTGACTTTACAGGCCCTGTAACTATAGTGATTGCTTATAACACTAAATATAAGGTTTCGGAACGCTGTAGGCGAGCACATATTATAGTTTTGTGCTTAAATAATAAATTTGAGTAAATAAAATGTTTACTATCTACCAGTATAAAGCCTCACGCTAGTACAGCGGTATGTCTCCGTATTTACAACGCTACAATCAGGCGTTCGATTCCCCTCGGTGGGCTGAGCAGATAATCCGATGTGGCTTTGCTATAAGAAAAACACACAAAAAACACACACTACCAGTATAATGACAATAAAGTCCGGTTTTATACATTTAAATAATAAATTTTAGTAAATAAAATGCTTACTATCTACCAGTATAATGAGAATAAAGTGCAGTTGTATACATTTGATTAAATTTTTTTTTTCTTTTAATCAACAACGCGTACTTACAGACACAAGTCGAGTTGGAGAAGGTAGAATCTGAAAGGTTGCTTATTATGGAGGTAAAGCCCCAAATAAATTTTTTGTCAATGCTGTGTTAAGATCCAGGAATGGCTCCAGATGATACTACGAATTTGGAAATAAAATGTTACTTACACTCGGCTAATTTTAGTCGATTTCAGAAGGCACGCGAAAGATGTCTGAATCAGTAGTAACTGTAAGCGTTATTAGATTACAATAATTTTAAAATTATTTTAATATTCACTGTTCAAAAATACTGTGGTCTTAGGAGATTAAGTGAAAGAGAAAAGGCAAGGTAATAAAGGAAAAGGAATTGTTATAAGTATACGACATGTGAGAATGATTTATTGGTACAGAGTAAGCTCGCAGGAAAACATGGCCCTAAGGCTTTGCTTACTTTCTCTACGCTAATGTTTCTTTAGTCACGAAATGAAACACATCATAGCTAGTAAAGGCTCAAAGCCTTTGAGCGTTATTGTTTATGGCAAGTTTATTATTTTCACTATTATAGTTGCTATTATTTTGATGTCGTTTCATTGATAGCGAATGTGGCAGTTGCGAAGCTACTAGAAAATAGTTTTATTTAAACGAATAAACTCAACGCATATGATCTGATATATATATTCTAATAAAGTTAAGCATGTGCTATATTCGTTATTTTTACCATCATCGACTCATTTTAACGAATTTCAATCCAAAATAACCAATTTATTATCGTGATAAGCAAGCTTTAGAGCTATAATCAAGATGGCGTTTTCGAAAGAAGCGTTATTTTCTTCTGCTGAAGTTTTCAAGTCACTGGCATTATTAGTACCACTTATAAAACGATATAATTTGACGTATGTCGCTAGTTTGAAAAAATGAAATAACTTTGCAAATTGAAATTGAAAAAATATATTTTTTCACCTTATTTTATAAGAGATACTTGATAATTTCTAGGGCAGTTCTGACAATTTATAGAGTGAATCGTTAAGGGTGCATGTCTGTTCGAAATAAATTAATCGTTTATTATCACAGCCTGATTCGTTAGGCATTACGTATTGGAAGTACACAGAATTATATGGTGATCATATGAGCGATTGCTATGCATTTTAGAACTGCCTGGAATACTCGTCTATTGGACGGGTGAAATAAAACCTCGTTTGTGACAAAGGATGTAAAATTGTGCTCCAATTTTTTCTTAACATTAACATAAAAAGTGCAATGAAAATACGTGAAGGTACTGTTAGCGAGAAAAAGAACAACACTGTTTTTAAGTCTACAGATTTACAACCCTAAAATCAGGGGTTCGGGCCCCTTCAGTAAACTTAGCAGATAGCCGCATGTGGCTTTGCAAACACTGTTTTTAAGAATTCTAAGAATAGTGGTTACATAGCTCATTCTACGACTGAGAGGTATACAACATTGGTAGTTTTCCAAAGTTAAATATAAGATTAGAGATGAGGTCTAAACTTTTCCTCGTGTCATCACTATGTCAGGTTTGTTGTTGATTGTTGAAGAAATGTGGTTTGTTTTGTTTTGTTTTTTTGAATTTCGCGCAAAGATACTCGAGAGCTATTTGCGCTAGCCGTCCCTAATTTAGCAGTGTAAGACTAGACGGAAGGCATCTAGTCATCACCACCCACCGCCGACTCTTGGGCTACTCGTTTACTAACGAATACTGGGATTGGCCGTCACATTATAACGCCCTCACAGCTACAAGGGCGAGCATGTTTGGTGCGACAGGGATTCGAACCCGCGACCCTCAGATTACGAGTCGACCGCCCTAACTCACCTGACCATTCCGGACCGAAGAAATGTGGAAACGTGTAAAGAACAGATATGCATACATATTAACGTTGATTTGTACAAATCATTAATAGTTTATTATTTATTTGTAAAAAAAGAAACAAATAATAAAACACTTCATTCGTATTATGAAAAATATATTTTGTATTTATATATTATTATAATAAATATGAAAAAAACAAATTGTGTTAAAAACATTCACAGTTATTTTTATTTTGTATGTCAACATTTCCAAATTGCAAACAATTTGAAACGAAACTATTTCAGTTCACAGATTGCATAATAAAACACTCCATTTAGCAAGTAATACACTCGTAAGTAAAATTTCCTTAATTATTCGTCGTTTCTAATTTAAATTATAAAACTGAAAAATGTACTGGTATATATTTTAATGAATACATTTGTATTAGTATATTTTGTAGCCTAAAAATTGACTAATTGTTCAATTTTGCGTAAAGTTACACGAGGGCTATCTGTGCTAGTCGTCCCTAATTTAGCAGTGTAAGACTAGAAAGAAGGCAGCTAATCACCACCCACCACCAACTTTTGGACTACTCTTTTTACCAACGAATAATGGGATTGACCGTAACATTATAACGCCCCCACAACTGAAAGAGCAAGCATATTTGATGCGACGGGAATTAGAATCTGCGACCTTCAAATTACGAGTCGAACGCCTTAACCCACTTGGCCATACCGGGCCCTAAGAATTGAACGAGGGGTAATGCTCACTAGCTATTTTCCATCTTGTGTATCATTTCTAAATTAAAGATAGATATCGCAGATAACCCCCAAGAGTAGCTTTGCGCAAAATTTAATAAACAAATTACCATAGGTTTCCTTTGGCATTGAAGAATAAAGAGCAGAAACTTTAATACGCACGTTTCAAGAAATATATAAGATACTTGAGATACTGAGCAAAGTTTTGTTCTGTTATGAAACACTGTAACCGTAGATAAATTATTTGAATGTTAGAGCTAATATTCTGTGGATGAAATTGGAGATTTATGCTTTATAATCCATATCTGCAAATGAGCAAAAGGCCAACACATCTGGTCCTATTTTCATGCTTATGTAGATTAGTTTTAAAAAATTCTCACGGTTTGGTAAAATTAGCTGCTGGTTAAGGATGCGTTGTGTTTGGTAAAATTCCGCATTACATTGAATCAAGAAACGCAGTAATTTCCTTGGATGAAAAAAAATATTCCACAGTATCTCCCAATAGAACTTGTAAAAGACGACCTGGTAATTTGTCGTTTGTCATATGCAACAAGTTTTCACACTTAACTTTAATTTACTTTTATATATTTTGGCATCATTTTAATAACAGGTTATTAAACTAACGTTTTAGCAATAAAAAAGACTGCCTCTGGGCTTTTGATGTATACCTGCAATCCTTACTTCTTCGATTCGAATGTCTTCTCTACTGTTCGTCAAACATTAAGCTTAAATATTCATCAACCACAAATATCGTTAATGAACTTCTCGCTGTAATATTCTGCATCCTGAAGATTCACCTAAGTCTAATTGTTAATTAGTTAATTTTTAATAAGAATAAAATTCACGATCTTACCATAAACACTAAAATAATCTATTTGGAGTTCCATAATGAAAATTAATACACCTAAGAAAATAGGCCTTCTGATAATATGAGCAGTAACGGAGTTCGGGTTTTTAAACATATTTTAGATGTTTGCAAATCACTAATTTTCTCTGTTTTTAACGTTATTATTTATTTTAATATTACAAATATTTCATGTAAATATCTTATAAACATGCACCCACAACCAATTCAGTGGCCTTATGAACATGATTTATTTGAAAATAGTCATTCGAAGTTATGAATGAAGTACATAGTTTGAAAATGGAGTTTTCCATGATTTTTAATGCTTTTACAAAACTGTATTTCAACATAATTCAGAGATTATTTTTGAACTAGAAAAGATGACGAAGCCTGAAATTTGTGCTAAAAATCTACCGCATATTTATTTAAATAATGTTCAGAGAATTCTTTATCTCTTATCTTGATAAATATAATTAAAACCGCATAGGCGACAAAAAAACAAAACAAAGCTATAAGTTGAATAATCGTCAAGTTTTTATATGTTTTTTTAATCAAAAGAAAGATACGGCTAGCAGTAAATTGTACAGTTCACAGCAATTGTGTACACTTTACGACCTAACGGTACGATTTGACGAAGATCGCTAGCTGCTCAAAACGTTATCCTTCTGTTAATAAAATAAAATATAAAAACTTGATGATTGTTCGACCTATCAGTTAATTTTGTCACTTATCAGTCAGTTTAACTGTTATTGAACGAAACGCCTCTTGAGAGGCAAAATACAAATTTCAAATGTTATTTTTACGCACCTCTGATTTTGAAGCTGAAATGGTCAATGTGGAGAAAGGAATATAGAGAAAGAAAATCTATAGTTACACAATTTTTTATCGCAAATTCTAGGCCTATTAGAATTCAGAATTGTTTTTCGAATGAAGCGAGAAAAAATGACATAATGATAAAAAGCCTGCTCCAGACACATATTTGTTTTCTTAAAGTTCACTTGCTTAGTTTCATTTTCCTATGCATATAAAAATACTTTCAATGTCATACTAAAACTTCAATTAAAACGTCCTGACTTTATGAATATTTTCATGGTGAATTATTATACTTTTTTCCAAGCTTTTCTTTAAACTGACACCACTGTTGTTAAAGAATGAAATGACATGATGAATTTTTAATGTAATTTTTATGCAAAGCATATGTAAAGTGTGTGATAAAATTTTCTTAGTTTCATTTAGAAAAATCGCGTTGTTCAAATACTAAATCAGAAGAACTATTCTCATTTTTTTCAGTTTACTAATATGTTGTGTTTCAGAAGTCTCATGATAAAACTGATTTTAAATGTTTTTTGTAAGTCTCCCGTTTTTAGGTAATAAATTTCTGTTTATTATATTGTCAATACCGACAAACCACTTCAATTTGACTTTAGTCATAATAACCGTGTGGGCTTTATTTACTCTAATCTTTTGTAAACTAAATAACATATTGCTGTGTCACAGCTGTTTAAAACATCAATAAAATAATTTACCAAAAAGTAAAATTAGTTAACAATTACTACTTTTAAAAGCTATTTAAAAGAAAAGATACAAGGTTTAACTCAGATATCAGTTATATTTATTTTTCCGGTGACTTAGTGGTAAATCTAAAGTTTTGTGAAAAGCACAATTAAAACATTGGTTAAAATTTAAAACGTCTTCTGCAAACTTAGTGTGAAAATGGTCTGATAAAACTATTTCAGTCGTGAAAACGTGAAAAATAGTCATAGGTTTGCTCCACGTCCTTAGTTGGTCTCTCCTTGTCTCGGATTATTGGTGAAACCAATCTAACTCAGCGATTTTTAGTGAACTGAAATATAGTTTCTTTTTTTTATTTTGCTACATAATTTTTATTGTTTTTTAACGGCATAACTTTTTTTTTGATAAACTAGATTTTGTAAAATAGTATTTAGATAATATCAGTCCTAAAACGCCCAATAATAAATCGAATCACCAATACAACTAGGTATCAAATAGTAATAAATCGAATCTATAAAAGTTCGTCCATTATAATAAAGATTTTTAAAAACAATTATCTCTAACTAGGACAGCACTTCATCACCAATTCAACTAGGTATCAAATGAGACATTAATATTTTATCTGATGATTAAACCATCAGGGCACAGGAACAACTAATCAACGTTGAATCATCGCAGACGGCAAGCAACTGTTCTGAACATATTTATAAAAGATTTCAAACGGTGCAAATAATAATAAAACTTCTACCAATCTTGAGTGTTTTTTCTTCATTATTACTACTCTGTTTAGTATCAACTGAATTATATAGATTTCTAAAAGCTCATTTGGAACGTAGTTGCTCTTGCAACCATATCACCGCAGATGATTCAATACAGTTTATCTATATTTCGATGGTGGCGTTGCAGTCGATAACATCGGAAATGAATAATAATATGAATGTTTATAAAGCATTAACTGTGTTTAAAGTTCTGTAACGATATGTTCAGGTAAGTACCCTGTTTGTTTCGAAGTAGGAGGACGATATTTTTTCTTTCTTTCGTTTATTATTACCTGACGTTTGGAAATTAAAATATGATAAGACCCCCTTGTTTATCTGTGTAATCTACTTTAGAACTAGCAGCGACAGCTAGTTGGAACAAGTGCACTGAGCCATGTAGTTTTAAAGTACTTCCAGTGTAATTAGATGGAAACTCGCATAAACATGAGTACCTACCTACACACGATAATTTCGTGTAGGAGCTAATGCATGTTGCCAAATTTATTTTCTTTTTATTTAAAGTCAAGTATCGTATTGTGTACTCTTTTCTGTTCATTATATGGATAAATCATTTCATTGACTAATTGATTGACTGATTAGTTACTGATATTAGTTGAGTCATCGAGTAAGAAAGGTTGGCAAAAGCAACAATTTTTAGCATCTACAAGAAGAAACGCATAAAAACTTTTGATTGGTTCAAGAACATTACAAAATGCTTTTGATTGGTTAGAGATTTCGTTTTGTCACTGATCTTACCTTCTTCGACAACTACGCCCTCTTGAGATGCTTGTATAAATTGTAAAGACAACGCAATTCTCTTGCAAGAGCACTGGAAAAAATTTCCGACGGAAGCGCTGTTAAATCTGAAAAAAAAAAAGCTTACCGGGTATTCTCGACTTCTTCAAAAAAAATTTTGCCGAAAATTCTGTGTTAACACAACCAAACGTTGGTAAGTCTGTAAGTCTCTTTGACGAAAGTATAATTTTTCATACTGCGCTTTCTGCTTATGTCTATAATTGTCACGAAACTAGAAAATTATAAAAAATGTCTGGATATTTTAGAGTGTAAATATAAATTGTTATTATTTTTAAACTCATAACCACTTCTCTTAAAGTTTAACCTCCTTTCATACGTTGAAAGTTATGAGGCTTTATTACATAAAATAAGCTCACACTTTTCAAATATATCATTATAATAAATTATTATCTAAAAGGGTTATTAAACGAAACTATCATAGACTGTACTTACTCATTTATTTCGGGTTTCTATGCAAAGCTATACAAGGGCTAGCTGCGCTGCCTGTCACTAATTTCAAACCGTTGTTCAATAGTCGTTATTGCCTATATAATTGGACTAGTGAGAATGGTGAGTTTGATTGTCACTCTTATAACGCACCCATAATCACCTCAAAACGAGGAGCGCAATTTAGCCTCAACGAGAAGCAAACTATGATTCTTTGGATCCACAGTCTGGCAAGTTAACCATTTGGTCATGCTCGGCCCCATACATTACGTTTTAGTGCTATTTCAGAAAATTGTTTTTATAGTGTTAAAATAACATGATATTTTCATGATTCCTTGAAACGAATTAAATGCATTTTTATGAGCTTAAATTGCATTTATGTTGATATTATTTCAGTGAAATTAAAATCTCAATATAGATTAAATTGATGAAAATTTAGGAGGGTATAAGTCATAACTTGCATTTGAGCATCGTAATATTTTGGTTATTTTTTAATCGCGAATTTAAAGGAAGGGAAGTTACAATAGTAAGCGTTACTATACAGTTACACTCGAGCACCTCCAACGTTTCAATGTACTACTGTTTCGTCAAGCAGTTTCTTCTGTAAAACACGTGCTAGTTTCGGAGAAGCTGAATATCTAACAAACAACCGCTGTTTTCTCGACTCGGTTTCACTTAAAGTCAGGATCAAAATGTTACACGAATATCTACGCAATGCAACCACATCGTGATAAACATTTGAAAATAGGTTTAAACAAAGGTCAAATTCGCTCTAAGAGATAAGAAGTCAATGTTTCAGGAAGATGATACCGATGCAGACCATTTGGTCTAAATGGCGACCACTTAGTTCTTTGCCCATTTTTAGCCATTTCTTTGTATTTTCAGAATTCAAAGTAAAACTTCTTTAGCTGCCATGAAGTCACAAATAAAATGTTTTGTCATTGATTAAAGGCCCGGTATGGCCAGGCGGTTAAAGTGCTCACCTTGCAATTTCAAGGTTCCAGGCACCAATCCCTATCACACCAAACGTGCTCGTTTTTTCAGTTGTGGGGGCGTTATAACGAGACAGTCCATCCCACTATTCGTTGGTGAAAAAGTAGCACAAGAGTTTGCGGTGGGTGGTGATGACTAGCTGCCTTCCCTCTAGTCTCACACTGCTAAATTAGGGACGGCTAGCGCAGATAGCCCTCGTGTAGCTTTACGCAAAATTAAAAAATAAACCAACAAACACTGATTTAATATTTTTCATTGCGCCAACAAATAAGATATCCCAAGTTAACCATAGTTTACTTTCATTACAACTGAAATGAATGAAGTGTAAGTGAGTAATTACAGCTTATTTCATTCAGTACGTAAAAAGATGACGTATTTAATATAATTTATCTAAACATAACTCTTTAAGTTTAAATATTTTTAACTACTTACTCCCAAAAAGTTTTATGTTTTTTTGGGAAAGCTGCTATCGTGTTCTCAGTGACGGATTTTTCATGACCTCAGGATCGTGTCCATAAACGCCAAATGTGATTCATGAGTAACTCACTAGAGTTGTCGAATTACCAACCAAAATACTTTACAAGTCATTAGTGACAAGTTGAATATGAATGGTGATAAAAGTGGCTTGTGTCTTTTTATGAAATGACAGGTGGTTGACTTTACCAAAGGATTTATCTTTTGAAACAATAGTGTTGGGTAATATACATAATTTGAAACTTTTGATAATTAAACAAGTAATGTGTGATGTGTAACACAATTAAAGACAACCGTCGACACTGTATAAAACTTAAAAGAATATAAACCATTAGTAAGAAGTAATGTTATAAACTAGTAATATAATGTATTAACCTGAACTAATGATAATAACATAAGCTAGTTACATAAAGTAAAATGATTAGCTATTAGTATAAACTAGTGATATAAGATATTAATACGAACTAATATGTGGTTTCGTATAGCAAAGCTATGTCGTACTGTCCACTGAAGGGAATCGAACCCCCTGGTTTTAGCGTTATAAATCCGCAGACTTAACGTTGTACTAGCGGTGAGTTAAGATAAACTCATCGTATAAGTGAGTTACGTAAACTCGTGATATAAACGTGTTGCATAAAGTTCTATATTAACCACTATTTCTATTAATAAGCTTGTGTAATAGATAAATTAACTTGTAATATAAACTGATACTATATATTGTTAACATGATCTGATAATAGAAATATAAATTAACACTTCTTTAACAACTTCACCAACTGAAAAATGCTAATAGGTCGTATTACTGCTCACAGAGTGACTGTTTATAGTTAAATACAATATTACACGATGGGCTGTTTATACGTATCGAAACTCAGTTTTTAACGCTACAGGCATAAAGACTTCCCACTGAGCCACTTTGGAGCAACAGGGTGACTAATATACGACAACGACACATAACACATAATTTTCTCCTTCGATTTCCAAACGGCCCGGCATGGCCAGGTAGTTAAGGCATTCGACTCGCGCGTAATCCGAGGGTCGTGGGTTCGAATCCCCGTCGCACCAAACATGCTTGCCCTTTCAGCCGTGGGGACGTTATAAAGTCACGGTCAATCCCACTGTTCGTTGGTAAAAGAATAGCCAAAGAATTGACGGTGGGTGGTGATGACTAGCTATCTGCCCTCTAGTCTTACATTGCTAAATTAGGGACGGTTAGCGCAGATAACCCTGGTATAGCTTTGCACGAAATTCAAAACAAACCAAACCAATCGATTTCCAAACACACCAATGATGTCACAAAACCTGCTGAAGGTTTTATTTATTTACAGGTCAGACCAAAGTAAATCAAACGTGAAAAAAAAAGTTCTGTAAGCAAAACGAAGTGTGTTTGCTGTGCCCTGTTTATCCTATCGCATATCAAAATGTCACCCCTCCTTCTCACTTGTTCTTTTTTTAATCTTATTGGCTCATTCAGTATGAACATTTTACATAAGAGATATTTCACCTAATAACACCAGGAAAATATGTGAACCGTGTCACTTTCTAGAGCAGTGACTCACACGCATATTCAGGAGTTTAAGTGCTTTTCTTTATGAGCACTCGAATCTCGATGTGCATACATACTTATTTAATTCTCAAGCCATAGGTGTTTTTGTCAGAACTGTACCTTGATCCAAAAGCTTTCAATGGCTTGTTCAACCGAATACTAGCAGTATTGAGAACTTTCGGTTACCAAAATAGAGAAAACAAATTGTGGTGCTGAAATGTTTTGATAAGATAAATGGTTCTTGTTGACATATATTATTTTTATTACTTTGAGTTTACATATCTGTCTATCCAAACCTGATATGCCTTGATGGTTAGGGCACTCCACTCGTAATCTGATGGTCGTGGATTCAAATCCCTTCACCGAAGATGCTCGTTCTTTCAATTTTTAAGGCGTTATGATGTGACGGTTAGTTCCACTATTTGTTGGTAAAGGGTAGCTCAAGAGTTGGCGGTGAGGGTGTCGTTGACTTGTCACCTTTTTTCTGAGCTGTCATTTCTAAATTAGGGATGGTTGACACAGATAACCGCCATGTTTCTTTGAACGAAGAAACACACAGATTCGATTTATATAAAGCACACTCGTACTCATTTGTTTAATGTTTTCTTTTGTTTCATAGCAGGCATTGATTAGAGGAATAATTTCTTATGCCTATCCAGTAGTTAGTGTGCTGGACTGTGGATTTATGGTTCATGTTCCGTTATCGTTAACACATAGGCGTTCCAAAATGCATTATAAGAGTATCAGTCTAATTCCCCTATTCGATTTAACGAGAATAGTGTTACAGCAGGGATTGAACTGGGAACAAAATGTTTTAGGATTAGAAGTCCCCAAACTTACCGCTGAGCCATATACCCACATACATATATACTTATGCCCCCCAGTAGCACAGCGGTATGTCTGCAGACTCACACCCCTAAAAAACCAGGTTTCGATACCCGTGGTGGGCAGAGCACAGATAAGCTCATTGGGTCACTTTGTGCTTCATTCTAAGCAAACAACCAATAACTCCACACATTTATACATATACGAAAACTTTAAAGGAAATTCCAGTTACACAATTGAACACTGAAAAAGGAGACGTGAGATTACAGACTGAAAATATAAACATACCAAATGGCTCACTATAACAGTATTTTGTAAGGACATTATTAATGTCTATAACGTTAGGTTCGATTCTCCGTGATGGAAGAGCACAGATAGCCCTAAAAATAACAACTATTATTAATATAGATTATTATAATAAAATTTAATCGTAGAAAGTAGTAGATTTAAATAATTTATTTCATAAATACAAAACATAATGCTTTGGATACTTGTAGAAGGAAGTTGCAATTGTTATGAAACTCCAAAAATATTCCTCGCTTTTATTACCTAGTTAGTGCAAATTAATGTTTGTATGTGATACATGTACGTCAGTAAATTTGTTTGCTTCTTTTAAAGTAAAACCATATTGGACTATCATCTCTGTCCATTGAGGTGATTCAACCCCCGAATTTTAGGGTTGTAAGTCCTCCGTCAAATTGTAGTAAGAAAGCAGCTTATTATTTGTAATATTATACATAGTAAACCCATTAAACTAAGAATTTGTTTTGTTTTTGGAATTTTGCACAAAGATACTCGAGGGCTATCTGTGCTAGCCGTCCCTAATTTAGCAGTGTAAGACTAGAGGGAAGGCAGCTAGTCATCACCACCCACCGCCAACTCTTGGGCTACTCTTTTACCAACGAATAGTGGGATTGACCGTCACATTATACACCCCCACGACTGGTAGGGCGAGCATGTTTAGCGCGACGCGGACGCGAACCCGCGACCCTCGGATTACGAGTGGCATGCCTTACGCGCTCGGCCATGCCAGGCCCGTATTAAACTAAGAAAGAAAGACTTTTGATAACTTACTATGAGGCCTAACCTTCTGCTATAACGAATGTATTGTAAATGTTAGATTATTAGTATGAATTCCATGTGTTACTTTTGAAGTATATTATTAGACAAATCGTTCTTTGCTCTAACTAGTTTGTTACGTAGTTTAAAATCCATTTGATATATTTGTTGTTGTTGTTATTGTTTATTAGGGAATTTCCTATAGTCCAAACGCTCACGTCGATTTAATTTGTGGGGAAAATCTAAACGCTCACTCTTGTTAACAAAACAATATATATATTTTTATACAGAATAATAATAAATCTATTTGACAAATTTATTTTAACACACACTGCATCCACTGTGAACAACGTTTATTGTTCATTTGAAAAACGTAATATTTGTGCTTCCAACAGACGTCGATGCTGGTTTTGCCAAATTAAAGTTAAATCATTAATTTATACAATTTTTATTACAGATATTTATTTGAATTACAAAAATACGTAGGTTTTTGAGAAAACAGAAAAGAAATATATAGAAGACGACAGAAGTAACTTTATTTTCAAGTGCTGATGTTTCGCAACATTGGTATCAGAACATATATTGTACCATTGTCAGTACCAGTCGATCCATCTTTTGGAATCGTAAACAATTTCTGACAATTTCTATTGCTCATTTAAAGCTGTCGTTGATTTTTCATCACCGCCACTTCTATTTTTGCACACATATCAAAATACAGTTATCATAAAAGCTACAGAGACGACTTTTCTGTCAGAAACACTTTCCAAGTGTACGAAGTACCAGAAGAGCGAATGTATGTCACTTCTCTCTCTGTTTTGTGTTGTTGAAGAATAAAACGCCTTCTATTCTTTGCTTCTTCTTCTATAAAACAAGAGGGAATCCTCAATATCTGCTGTGGTTAAAATTCTATGAGGCATTGTGATGATTAATCCCATTATTCCCTGATAAAGAGTAGCCAAAAACTGACTGTAGGTGGTGTTACTCAGGTGCCTTCCCTTTTAGTCAATGACTTCAAAAATTGTGAAAATCTAACTCAAATAATCTTTGAGTAACTTTGCACAGAATTTAACAAAATACTCAAATTCAAAAGGTTATGTATTTATATTAAAGCCCCTCACTCCAGGACTTACTCACTGTGAGAAAAATGAATGAAAACAAAACAAAACAGAGTGGTAAAATTGTGCAAATTAGACTAAATAGTTATTTTTTCTCGCTAAATAGCTATTCACAAGCGTCAAAAATTAACTTTCCTATAAATATCACATTAAACAAATCAACCCTGTGTGATAAATAACAAAAATGAAAAAAACAGTTAAAAACGGATACACATTCTTAAAATTGTCATGATTCGAAAAACAAAATACATTAATTTTCTTCCGTATAGTTTTTCATTACATCAATATTTCCTCTGAATATGCTAAACTTTTTCGTTTAATTTCGTTCACAAAAAAAAGTTAACAAAACTGTTATTGACAGTTTAGTTTGGTTTGTTTTTAAGTTACGCCCAAAGCTAGATGAAGGCTATCTGTGCTATCCGTCCCCAACTTAGCAGTGATAAGACTAGAAGGAAGGGACTTAGTCAACAACACCCACTGTCAACACTTGGGCTACTCGTTTGGTTCGAATCCCCGTCACACCAAACATGCTCGCCCTTTTAGCCGTGGAGGCGTTATAATGTGACGGTCAATCCCACTATTCGTTGGTAAAAGAGTAGCCCAAGAGTTGGCGGTGGGTGGTGATGACTAGCTGCCTTCCCTTTGGTCTTACACTGCTAAATTATGGACGGCTAGCGCAGATAGCCCTCGTGTAGCTTTGCGTGAATCCAAAACAAACCAAACCACTGAATTATATGACCAGTATGACTTACAGGTTTAGCTAGCGCATGGTTTTATCTTTTATTATTTTCTGTACTTCACTTTTGCGATAACTTTTCTTTTAGTAAAGTTGATACATATATTTTTATAGTAAGTGTGAGCTCAGAAGAACCTAAACACTAGGCACGTACTCTTTGCAAATTGTATAAAGTGTTTTAATTATCCGTTAGGAATGAGGAATGTTATTCTGGCAGTGGCAGTCTTTCTGGGACTGGTGACCTATCTACACCCTAGATGTAATGGACATCCCATCCAGTTCTATCCTCAATTTCTGGTGGACCAGGTTCAATCAGGAAGAATTCTGGAAGTACCAGATACTTTTCCTGACCCGGCTACGGCAAATGTAGGTCGCATGTTCGAAGATCCACTGGCAATAAAAAGAGCTTTGATGTTATTTTCTCAGCCCTCGAAACATCACCACGAATCGGAAAATGAGAGAGAAAATTTAAACCGAAAGATCGGAGGCTTCCTGCGATGGGGCTGAATATTTTCTTAAATTTTAAAACCACCGACCAAGTTAACTCTGTTTTAGGTACCGATACAAGTCAGAGAAATACATTTAATTACAAAACCTTATTCGGCGTTCTCTGATGCGTTAAAAGAAATTATTTAAATATTATACTATAATAACTATTTCATACTGGTTGAAAATAAACTATATTTATATTAAATGCCTTTAACGTTTTAAAAACCGTACATTTTTGAGCTGACAGTTAAGTTTTACAATAAAAAAACAACACAACGTGATAACTGACTTCAACGCTACAGGGATAGTAAAGTTGGCTTGGTCTAACTTTTATTTGTAACTTTAATGTTAATTCGTATTTTGTCCTCCAAACTATTTGTTTGTGTTATGCTGTTAATTATTATATTTCTGTTATATAAGCAGTATAAGTAGAATATCTCTCATTAAGACTAACATAATTTTAAACCCTTCGAATGATATCATGAATATATAGCTGATAGATATTGTCAAGTGCGTTACATTACAGTGTTTGATGTAATAAAAAAGCTAGCACCATAATTGAGTTATATTTGACATCAGTAGCTCTTGGTTTACAAAACAACAAGTTAACCCATTTCCTTTAAAGACACTAAACACTGGTATTAATTTTATGTCATATTTAAAAAAATATATGTTTAGCGTAAGGAAAGTTTCAGCATATTGTTACATAATATTGAAAACCGTGATTATGAGAAAACCCACTTGTAGAGAAAATTATATATGTAAAAACGGCTGGTATGGATAGAGAAAGCACTACCAAGAGAAGCGAACAACGTTTCGACCTTCTTCGGTCATCGTCACAAATAAAGAAAGGGTTGCTGACTGATAGCTGAAAACATGTTTGAAGGCAGTTCTGTAATTGAGTGTAGGAATGTAGAGGGCGTGCTTAGATGTCGGATATATTTATTAATATAGGTATAAAGGTGTTCCTTTATATTGGTTTATTTTGGGCTTGAGTTGTATAAATAAGGCTTCTTTGATTTTGCGTTTGTTTACATTTGTTCCCTACTTAGTATCTGGGTATTTTCTATGGTTATGTTGTATTTATTTGTTTTCCAGTGTTCAAAAATCTGTGAAGATGTTTTTTTTTAATGTGCTTTGAATATGGTTTCCATTTTCTACTTGTTTCTCCAATATAGAAGTCGTGGCAGTTCTCACATTGTATTTGATAAATAATGTTGGTGTGGTGTTGGTCAGTGTAGTTTTTACATAGTATAGACCTTAGTTTTGTGCCTGGTTTTTGAATTTGGTATTAACTGGAATGTTATATTTTGTTACTCGTTTTTGCCAAATGTTGGTTATTTTTCTGTTGATGTTGGGAATATATGGTATGCAGAAATATATGGTTTCCTGATTTTTTAAATCGTGGGGTATATTTACTTTTGTTAGTTGATTTTGCTTTTTGTCTAGATGTGTGCGTATAATGTTTTCTACGGTTTGTAGTGGAAACTTGTTCATGTTGATGAAGTATTGTTTTATTTTGTCTAACTCGTCGTTAATTTTATCTGGTGAGCATAGTTTTATGGCTGTGTTTATTTGGTTTCTTAATGTGTTGAGTTTTTGTTTTGTTTCATGTGCTGAGTCCCAAGGAAGGTATAGTCCAGTAAGAGCGATTTTTCGGTGGATTTCTGTTTTAAATTGTGTATCGGTTCTTGTAATTTTGAGGTTAAGAAATGATATTTAATTGCTTTAATACTGTTCACATGTGAAGTTAATGTTGGGATGTATAGAGTTAATGTGATTGAAAAAATTAAGTGTGTGTTCTGTAGATGTGGATCCTGCAATTGTGTCGTCTACGTATCGTGGTGGATGTAATGCTGTGTTAATTGCTTGCATTTCAACTTTTGTCATAAAAATCAAATAAACACAACATAACCATAGAAAACACCCAAATACTAAATAAAGAAACAAACCTAAACAAACCGCAAAATTAAAGAACCCTTAGTTATACAATAACTCAAGCCCAAAATAAACCAATACAAAGTAACACCTTTATACCTATATTAATAAATATATCCAACATCTAAGCACGCCCTCTACATTCCTACACTCAATTACACAACCGCTTTTAAACATGTGGTCATCTAATGGCCAGTAACTCTTTCTTTCTTTGTGAACCTGACGATGACCGAAAAAGGTCGAAACGTTGTTCGCTCCTCTAGATAATGCTTTCTCTATTCATACTAGCCGTTTTCCATATATAATATGGAAAACAATTCTATAAAAGAATAGCACACAATATAATATTTATTTCCAATCTGTACTTATATAATAAACTGTAGAAAAAGCTTCGTTTCATACCTCTACAGATAGAATTAACACTTTGCTTTTTATCCATGACGTGAAAAACGGCCACAAACTTTCTTAAAAAATTGAATTTTCTATTATCAACCTAGCGGATTAACATAGCTAAAAATAGCCATTCTCTGTAATTTGTTGCCCAAGAAGAAATTTTTCGTTTCATATCAAAACCTCTCTCCCCACTTAGGAAACGCTATAATGGATCTTGTTTAAGCTTCAAACAGGCCTTTGATTAAAGTTTGAAACATCAACATTAAATATAATTAACTTATGCAGTAGCTGTTTCAAAGAGAAAACGATTTTTTATCTTTACAATTTTTATTTGACAATGTGTGTTTTTCGTATAGCAAAGCCACAAAGGGCTATCTGCTCAGCCCACCGAGGGGAATCGAACCCCTGATTTTAGCGTTGTAAATCAGGAGACATACCGCTGTACTAGCGGTGGACCTTATTTGACAATGCTTCAGTAGTATTTTTTCCGACATTAGCGATGAATTCTTGTTCTTCTTAACTGTAATGTGTAACACATTTGGTTAGTTATATATAAGTGGAGGTTTAATATGGAATTAGCTGCTAAGCAACTTTTAAACACAACGAAAATTTCACGTTTTTGTAGCATAGTAATTCCTACGGTACAAAATGTTGATACAAACAAAACATTAAAATCATTGATATTAATAGCAAAACAAGTTACTTCTTCTGTCATATCAATCAATATGATTTGATTTCTACAAAACAGATTTCTTGTGATAATGTTACATTCAGAAATTTTCAATCTAGAGTATAAAACAAACAGGCATCAAATGATTGCTGTTTTATGTATATTTACAGTACAATGTTTCTGAGAAAAATTACAAATGAAATGAAAATTAGCTTTCTTTTAGTGGCATTTCAAGCAAGTGCTTTTCTATACGACTGATTTGAATTTCTCGCAAAGATACTTGAGGGCTACCTGCCCTAACAGTTCTTAATTTAGCCGTGATGGTCTAGATGGAAGACGGTTACTAAACACCACCAGCTCTTGAGTTACTCTTTCACCAACAAGTAGTGAGATTGATCACACGTTATAATGCTCCTACAGCTAAAAATTTGAGCATGTTCAGATTGTGAGTTGAGGATGCAACCAGGCCCTCTTAGGCCTAATATTTATGATGTCACATGAAGTTTAATACTGAAATAATACTCTTAACTACAGTTTCATATTTTTCAAAAAATGTAATCCCTGCTAAGGAGGACAACAATCACATCCTGAACCGAAAAAAAATACTAATTTACATATATAAAAATAATGCAAGGGAATTTTGCTAAAATTAACTATAATCAATCCTTAAGGGTTTCTTTTTTATTTCAAAGGATCAAGAAGCTAAAAGTATATGAAATAATTACAAGTTACGACTTCATTAAATATTTATAGCTTAAAATAAACAATTTACACACACACACACCTACATACATATAAATATAAAGTTAGATGGAACAGTACATATCAGAAGTAGATTCTGATATTGCTTTGTAGGAAGAGTGATGCCATTAAAAATTAATCACTTCTAAGAAAGAAACTTGACAGTTCTTTCCAACAAAAAGGTACTTGTACAATCAGATTGTAAGTGTGCTCCCTTGTACATAAAGTCATTTGAAATCAAAGGAATATGGAAAATAAGATAATCCAGAAAAAAACCTGAAAGAAGATGTATCCTAGTCTAGATATATAAAGTGCAATGTCTTGTAATAGGTAAAGATACAGAAATACAAAGTTCAGTTGCAAAAGCTGTCTATGTGTCACAGGCAATAGTACACAACATAATTAAGAAGAATCTCTATCTGGAAAAGTGATGTAAGTTGTACTTACAACATATATATTCAGCAATTACAAAACCAAGCAACTGGAAAATGAAACAGGTATCCATGCTCTTCCATACAAAGATATGCCAGTCAAGCTGCCATATGCAGTGCCTATGGATTTCTGTGCAATCTGACTGTTAAAATGGGTGCCACTTGGGAAGTACTGTTCTTGTATGCTAGAGTATGGAAAGCATGCAGAGAGGGATGGTGCATTTTTGACATGACAACTTTGCAATTTTTCCTTTTTACTCAAAATATGCTGCAAGACTATTGTAAAGGTGCACAGCAGTCAGATAGAACTAGACCAGACCTACTGACATGATGAGACTCTAAAAATTGTTTTCACATACTGTACTCAACCTCTTCTATGTATATATTAAATATGTAACTCACATGTTCTATTTTATTTTATGATCTTAGTGTCAACATTTAAAAAAGTGTCATTTTAATATTAACTATGTCTTATTATCTAATTACATTTTAATATTAACTACAATTCACTGACTCTGACACACAGGTTTTTTTACATAAAATGCCTTTAGCATTTATCTATTGAAACTGTAGACAGATTTTCAAATAACGTTTTAATATTTTTTTTTTACAAATTGTTTTGTTTTCTAATGTAAATTTTTGGAGGATGGATAATGCATTATTGTGATGCCTTTACAGCTTATAAGATGAATTATTTCAATTTCCATCAGAATTCTGATTGTCTTCATTTAAATCATCATCCTCTTCCATTTCTTGTTCACCACCACCTTCCACATCAGGTTTATCAGATTCAGGCTTTTTTCTTTTGCCCTTTCCACCCAATTCATTCTTTTTAGCCTTTTCTTTTCTAAAAGCTATATGGATAAGGAAATAAAAACTGTAACGTCTTTCTTTATAGACACAACCAATTCATTTAACAGCAGATATACTGGCAGAGTTCAAAACACCATATGTTCAACACACTAAGAAAACAACAACTTATTTTTTATTCAAAAACATCTGTCACAGAAATAAATCTTTTATCTTTATTAAGAATGAGACGTTATTATTAACAATCATAATTCGTGTAAGCTTAAGTGAACTAAATTATAATATTCTATCTATAATTTTATAAGAAGAAAAAAAAGAGTATATATTAAATAATAGAATATTAGAATTTTCAGATTCAAAAATACACATGAAATTGTTAACTAAATGGGCTACTGGTTAAGTTTGAAAAAACGAACAAACTAAAAAGTGAAATAGTAACAATTAAGTTTATCTAACTGAATAATTAACTTACAGTTAAAGGTCAAGAAAGATGAAAATATGAAATATTATGAATATTTCACTATATGTTTCTTAAAAATATAGAAAAAAAAAACAATTGGGATCCATCTGTGGACAACTATAAAATATTTAGGAGCTACGAAAGTTCAAGATCAAACCTACTGAATCTTGAATATTCTTTCCATATGTACATGGTTACTTTGGGTACACATTGTTGGTACCTTTATTATGGTAATTAAACAGACTGATAAACAATTATTCATAACACAAGCAATCTAAAGTACTTACTGTAAGGTTTTAGCAAGAAGATATTATGCACAGATGTTAAACAAAAGATCTCAACTAGTTCTATGTCTGTCGTATCCCAGTCGACCTGATGAGCCCTGGTATTGAGCAAAAGGACTCATCAGAACTGGATGCAGCAATTATGGCATGGTTGGTATATTATACACTCTTCCTTCTTTCACTGAGTCTTTATAGTGAATTGTAAGTATCCTATATGGTCAGCTAGGTATAATCATTAAATAGTTCTTATTCAGTTTTGTTAATTTTACATGCTTTCTAAAGACAGTCTCCGATAACTCATCAGGTCAGACAAGATCATATAATAAAATAAAATATTACTAAAATAATGTGGTGTGGACTACACAAAAGATGAAAGATAAATGAATTACTCTACATTCTCTAACTGAAAACACCTCTAGTCAACCTAGCAGAGAAATCAGTGAAATACTGACACTCTCTTGAAACTACTAAAATAAATTTTTCAAGTCCTTAACCCTTAAATGGTGGCCATCATCAACTGATGCTGCAACCTACAACATTCCTGCTGTTTAAGGGTTAATAATGAAAATCAAGGATGTGTGGATAGCAGATCAACCTTTTTAACACGAAGATTCAGATTTGAATCCTGGTCACTTATACCCTACACAGTCCTTCTTAGGACTTTCCAGAAATAAGAAGCAGGTGAGTAGCTGAACCATAGAGCATAAATGTATTAATTGGTATTTAGTAATAATAACAAAATAAAGTAACTAATTTATAACTAGACTCATATGATCATATAGGCTACTAACCCTAATATGGTGGTAAATAAAAATTGCAACTTTCAATACATTTACAGAATTTCAGTGAAACAATTCATAACTGTTACCTCGTAAATGGCTTCTTGGAGCAAGTTTGGTAATTTTATAAAATTAAAATCTGTCAATTATTATATGTAGTTAAATGTCAGAAGTTTGACAGACAGATGGCACTGTTTTTTAGTGCTTTGATAAAAATTATCAATCAAGACAGATTTTCTTCAGATAACACAAGAAACAATCTAAACAATTTCTAAATCTTCTTTAGATCATTAGATATAGTTCAATGTTTATGAGCTAGACATCTCACCCTTTATTATCTTAACAAAGTTGAACAAACACTGCAGTTTTATCTATTTAAATAAAATACCAATTCATTGCAGACACCAACTGAGAAACAAACCGATCTAATGCCATTAATGTTTGAAAATTAATCAAAAGGCTCAAAAATGGTAAGAGTAAATAACCAGCCAAAATACTGAGAACTTTGCAAAATATCAAACCAAAAATCTTCTAAAACTAACACTTTTTGTAATCAGAAGCAAGGAACTCATTCCACATGTAATTCTAGAAATTCAGTTTATAAAAAAAAATAGGCAGAGAAAAACCCATAACTATACAAACATGTTTGTTTAACTCAAACAGCTTTGGCAGAGATTAATATATTTAAGCATATACAAGGTTTCAGTAAAACCAGAATACAATTTTCTGATGTTAATCTTACTACATTAATGAAGCTTCAATAACTGTTTTGGCCATATATTTTGTAGCTAATTACAACATACAAAATAGAAGTAAAACATCTAGGTTATCTTACAAATTATAAAGGTTTCAGTACCAAACTACAGCTAAGTTTTGATGTACTTGTATGAAAATGTGGCTATCTAATTTTTGAGTATAATTGAACGTGTAAATGTAGACCTTAGGTGACTGAAAAAAAAAAAGACATCTACTCAGAAGTATAATAATGTTTATATTTTTCTCTAAATTAACTAATTATGAAAAAGCTTTACAACATCTGGCTAAGTGATAACTTATATATTACCATTTACCTTCTAAACTTTCCTGTAACGGTTCCAGAAATTTTTCAAACTCCATATCTTGAATTGCAGTTAACACATCATTTCCTGAAAGTGTTTTTCTTTTGGCTTTAAGTGCAAAGTTGTTAGCACTGAAAAATTTAAAATGTACAACTTGACATCTTCACACAATTACTTTCAAACTACTAGTTCTATTGTAAAAGAACACAATACCATTTCTAGTAGTAAGAGAACAAAAGATAACAGTAAACAAACAGTCAGTAATTTTGATTTTACATAAACTAGCTTTAACAGATTCATGTGACTTCATCAACCTACACAAAGATATGCGAGACTGAGGAGAACAGACGAATGTATCGAAACAAGTTTCTTCTGTAACAGGACTTCTTACAGTGTTATAGTTTTTTTAAATTCTTTACTGAATCTATGTTTGTTGTATGTTAGGAGGTCCATGTTTGATCTTTGTATAAATGAAAAACAAAACTACCTGTGGTAAGAAAACAAATTAGCATATTGACACCCACACAACCCAGCAGTGAGTCATGATAGTCTTCCAGTAAGACTCGTACGACCCACAGGTGAGTCGTGATCTAATTTCTTTTTAAAGGGCCACTTATTGGCTGGGACAAAGGTTACATGCACACTCTTCCTAAAAAAGTAACTGTAACATGACAAGATGGTCCCTGTTAAATACAAGTATTCATTTTCAACTTAACACCGTAGTAATACATGATTTTTAAAACTATCTTATTACTTTTAAGTTTTATAATGAGTTAATTTTTAGTTTTGGGTAAAAACTCACATTAACACATGCTTTGTACACAGATAACAAACAATGGCAAGGTACTTGTAATTAAAAGGATGGGTTATTAAGTTTGTAGTATATGTCTTCATCTACTATTAAAGTTTGACAATAACCAAACAATTGTGACTTTTTTGCCCTTTTTCAACTTGGATTTTGAAGTCAAATACACAACATAGACCCAAGAACATTTGTCAACTTGTAATGCAATAACTATAAAGAAAATAATTTGAATTCTGTGTGGCCATTTTTGTTTAACTATTTGTGATCATAACCCTTGAAATATTTTTTGATCATTTACATTTATTACAAAAACAACAAACAGTAATGCAAAGGAAAAACACGAAAAGTGAAACTGCACGAACAAAGTTTTTAATTGTCGATTTTTTTGTACAATGTGTACTTTACCATAATCATGTTAAGCAATTTCAATCATATCTTGCAGTATTCAGTCCACAATGTACTTCCCCAAGCAAGAATTTAAAAACTCTATTAATTGACTAACTTTTGTAAATGAATTATTTAACTTTAACTTCCATAAGCCCTTTTGCATTTTGCTTAACTAGAGCCAAATTTCTGTCACTTTCTAAAGAACAAATAAACAATCTGTCTGATTCCTTTAGCATAAAAACTAGTTATTTCTTTTAATAAAAAAGACCTGTGAACAGTACAGAAAAATCATCTACATGTGGTTATCTCACAAGAATACCTAGAAACAACCTTTTGTAGGGTTAGTATTTCATGACAAGACATTAATACGGTCACATCTTAGTATTATTTAGAAATAAACATGAATACAAAGTTGGCAGTGAGTTTTTTTTTCCATCTCTATATTTTCATACTACCTGATATGTTGCTATATGCACATGCCACAGAAAAAAAAATCCACATATGTATATTGCACTTCTGCCTTCACACTTCCAGTATTAATATGAATCCTGCTGAGTTAACTTCACTATTAACACACGTTTTTTTTTTATTTCACACAAATTACACAGTATTCATTTCTACAACTTCTTTGCCAATCAGGTTTGTTTGTTTTTCTGTAGCATTTTTTTTTGTAGTTGAGCATAAAGTTACATAATGGACCATCTGTACTCTTCCCAATGAGGGTATTGAAACCCAGTATTTAATAATATACACCCTTAGTCTTACCACTGAGCCACCACAAATGTTTCAAATATTTTTAAACTGAATCTTAACCATTTCATTGTTAAATTCATTTTTGGGCCAATTCCCAAAAAGTGTCAATAATCCACTAAAAAAATAAAATATAAATTTGATTCTTTGTATTACTTTTTCAATATTGAAAGACACTGTATATGTTACATCTGACAGAAATATTCCTTGAAAACTGTATTTGATAGTAAAAAATAATGATTTAAACAAAAAACTAGAGGAAAAATTATATGAAAAGTGTTCTCTAGTAACTGGTATATATGGTATCAATAAGAGGTCATTATAAAATATAAAACAAATTATTTAAACAACAGCCAAGCTATAAGATATTCTTTTATACATTCTATACATGTTCCTGTAAATCAGTGATGTCGAGAAAACCCACTTGTAGAGAAAAATATATATGTAGAAACAACTCGTTTGGGTTCTGTGATGATGACCTAAGAAGGTCGAAACATTGTTCGCTCCTCTATGTAAAAAAATTTTCTCAACCCAAACGAGCTATTTCTACATATATATGTTCCTGTAAAGTTGGCACTTTTGTAATGAGATATACAAAATCATCCATGTTTCATGGCATAGAACACAGATGTCAGCACACACACACAGGTATGACAACTATTTCAAGCACAGGGGGATATTACTGCACCTTGCAGTAGGTGAAAACTACTTTTGGTGGCCTTAGGGTAAATTAGAATTTTGCAGTCATTGGTCATATATGTTTATTTAGACATCTCCAAATTATGCAGAAA
The DNA here is from genome assembly GCF_004210375.1 of Tachypleus tridentatus. Taxonomy (NCBI): domain Eukaryota; kingdom Metazoa; phylum Arthropoda; class Merostomata; order Xiphosura; family Limulidae; genus Tachypleus; species Tachypleus tridentatus. The sequence continues at coordinate 49,490,630 of NC_134826.1, read as the reverse complement.
GGGATTAAATTGATGGATCATAGATTACACACTTTTGATTTTTTGTTGTCTTACAAGTGACTTAAATCATAAGTGAATGCTGATAAAAGATGCAAGTATATATGTAACTTGTACATATTACTCAGATGTAAATCAGAATAGATACACAATCCAATAAAACAGTACTGCTTTCTAAAAAAAAAATTACCTTTGTTGATTTTTAATATAATTATTAACATCTTCAATTTTATTATCTTATCAACAACTACTTACACATGTTTAAGTTATAAACTATCTATTTCAAATAATATTTTATACTTACGAAGAGGTTGCATACAAAACAAAAATACTAGCAGCTTTTGAGAAGGCAGATCTTGCTTCCTTTGAAATATTTACCCCATCTGGTAGCTGGAATGTACAAAATCAAATTCATTATTTATATAAAATATATTACAAAATACCACTGAAACAACTCTGTTAAAATTATTTTGCTCTCACAATAAAAGTTAATCAGTTGAAGAAATTCAAAACACTCGTCCTGAATAAATATTGTCTTACAGAACTAGGAATTTGTAATCACATACAGGAATGTAACTCATGAACAGTGATTACTTGGCAGGGTGATGTATATATTTTATAAAATTCATGTAACCTAAGAAGTTTGTATGAACATTTTCTGTGATGTTTCTGTAGTCCATACATAATACAGGGTTACAAAAAGGGAAGTTTCCTGCATCCAGTAAAGTTTGTGAGAGGTTCTACTTGCCCAGTTTCCTGTGAAAGCCTGAACTTCAAGTACCAATTCTTGTTACCAATGGTACTACATTTACGAGAAAAATATCTTCCTACTGCCTGAGTTTTTTTGACAGGAATAACTTTTTGGACTCCATGTTGTTCCACATATAATATTCCTAAAAATCATTGTACTCCACAGATATATACAATCAACAGTTTTCTCTAACAGGACCTAACACAAACACATTGTACACAGCTTCACGACATTTACAGTTATATCAACTTTTAAATTAAATAACACCAAAATCGGCTATAAACATCAAACTGTTTTATCTGTGTAACAATCAACCACTGTGAGTATATTCAAAAAATGTTTTTCTGAGTGGAAGTTTTCACATGATAAAAACAAGACAGGCTGTACTGTGGCAACTCTCTCTGTTAACAGTATTCATAGGAATATTTAATAGTTATGTTCATTTTTTAAAATATTTTATTATCATATACCTTTTTTTTTTATTAGGATTATTTTGCATTCTTGACTTATATGTGTAAGACTAATTTATATTTCTTAACCTGGCCAAATCTCATGAGGTAATACAGGGATTACACTTGAAAATATCATTAACAGTGCAGGTACCTACCTAACTTAGGTTAGCTGAGTTCATAAATTAATGTGATATAAACTTAATATTTTGATCCTAAGTCTCGATCTCTCTGTACTGCCTCTTCACACCATCAACACCCATAACATCTCTGTCATCACCACCACTGAAAAAGAAGACTCTCATTCTGCCTTATTTAATCTCCTTCATAGCTTTTTCTCAAAAATTTCCTGTCAATGTTTCCAAACACAATTTTGGCTGCTGCACCAAATTATTCTTGTGTGTGAGGATGAATGGAAACAACTATTCTTGAGTATCACAGTTGGGTAGAACAGACCATCACCATATTTTTTCTTCCTTCAAACTAAATTCCTGCCACCTTTATTTATTTTTTTAAAGTTCCTTTGAGGTCTACTTACATAACAATAAAAGTTTTCCCAATTTGCTATACTTACCGCTTCTTTTACAATCCTTGTTATTACACTGTTTGGAAGGTTAAAATCCTCTGTTCGTTCTGCCATTTACTACTAAACATAAAGATAAAATTAATCAGTAAATAATATTCTTTCCTTTGAGGTAATTAAGGTGTTTCTGGCACTTAAAAAAAACAAACTTGGCTGAAAAAACAGTTATTTATGGAAAACTTGAATTAAATTTATTTTGTAACATATATATTGACCAAAATGTAACACTATTTATCACTTTGTTTTTAGAATGCAAATATCTACTAGACTAAAATTATGGTTAAAGGTCTCGATTCTTAAGTTCTTTTTTACCAAATGTAGTTAAATATATGTTTAAAATAATACCAAGAGTGACAGAGACAACAAACAATTCTACTTCTGTATCTCAGAATGGCTGATATAAGTACTAACACTTTTATTGATAAGGAGAGAACAACATTTCGACCTTCCTAGGTCATCTTCAGGTTAAGAGAGAGTTTGAATGTGACTGTTGACAGACACATCTTAGGGACAAGAGTATAAACAGGTACCAGATTGTAGGGAGAATTGCAGGGGGATGTTAGATTATTAATTAATATAGGTATAAAGGTGTTCCTTTATACTGGTTTAATTTTGGTTTAGTTGCTGTATCATTTACACAGACCAAATCATATGAAGTCTATTCACAGACTTTTTAAATTTCATTTAGAAGACAATAAGAGGTCCTGGATTTTAAATCCAGTCTCTTTTTTACTTATTGAGTTATTGGTTTTTTCCTTAATATTTAAACCTAAATTGACATATCCCTAAATTATTCTCTAACATTACTGTTGTACATGAATTAAGACAAGAGGCATAAAAACAATGTACTCTATCTACTGGTTTTTGTGTTTCCTAGGACCTAGATTATGAATTCACTCACTGTTTTTCAATTTTACATGCCAAAAGCTAAAATTTGTAAAAACAATGTTGGTTGATAAAAAGAGTTTTGCTTTGAAAGATGATTGCCATTTTATTCCATTTGGTTTTTGACCCAACAACCCCCCTCAAAAGACGGAAAGCATTGTTAAGATATCAAACCAGTTTACCTAATAATCTATTTTTCTTCTTTTTGAAACACATGACAAAATCATGTTAATTACATATTTTCCCTAAATTACACATTACTCTTCTTAATATTAGTCCATTATGGATTCAAGACTTCGAATAGACAGATTAAAAGGAATACGCTTGAGTGGAGTACCATCTTTAGGTAACATGTTTTTATCAAATATTTAGTGCCCACCGAGTTAATTCAATGCAAACAAATTAAGTATATCCGATGATGCCAATTCACGATGAAACCGTAAAAGTAATACTATAAGACTTCAAAAATACTAAATTTTTCAGTGATATTATTGACAGAGTACCGCGTTTGATTTACATATTTTTGTGTGAAAAAACACAGACATGGAAATCAATATCAGAAAATCTACTAAGAATAGTAAGATTTTAAAATGTTCGATATTCGAAAAGAATGGTTAGTAATGGTACTATAACAACAACAAAAAAATATATTATTCAGGTAAATATCTCAATTTCAAAATGAATAGGGCTACGTCCAACATGTAGGCAAGTTTTCATATGTACGGAAATAACATTATTATTAATATAATTAATATGCATTTTTTTACTCAATACTGTGATATTAATATTAATGAAAATTAATGTCAGCATAAATAACTCTCTTTGAGTTTGAACCTTGAGTGCTAGTCATTAAATCAAACAATCATAGAAATACAGTTACATGATAAATATATCTTCTAGACACTTAATCAAAAAGCCGTAAAAGTTGCATTTACTTTCAAGTAATACAAAAATAAAACGCACAACGACATGGAAAAGTTAAAAAGAATATACAGAAATGAAATTAAAACATAACGATAGGGAAACTAAACAGAATATTTTAATATACATAAAATAACATTTTCTAATAAAATTTATCAACTAAGTAATGATATTTATTTGTGCTTTGAAACTAATTATAATCGTTAGAAAAGTCATTCAAATCAGGTTTTCTTCTACCTCATGAAATAAGCTTAGAGCGTGTTATGTAAGACAAAGTGTTAAACAAAATACTCACTAATCGTTTGAAGTTAAATTGGAGTAGATATAATCTGGTCTATAGCATTGTAAATAAATCTCACTTATAGTAAAACCTTGTGAGAGAAAAGTTAATTATCTTACCCAGCTGTGCCTGCGTAGTTTCTTGGTGAGTGTAAATTATAATAAACGTCCGTATACTTTACAATTACAATCGTATTCGGGGTCCGATAGAATTTGGTATGTTGAAGTTTGAACTTCGAGTTCGAAGTGAAGTCAATTAACGACACGTTTCCTGATACAAAGATTATTGTAATTATAAATTGAAATGTTACGATTTTTTTTCTTTAAATTTCCTGTGTTCAAACTTCTTTACCACAGAAGATACTGCTTCTGTTTTGCCAGAACTTGACAGAAGAAAGAATGATAAGGACTCAGATTATTACTTGTTAGTAGTATTACAAGTTTCAACTTAAAAGCTAAAATTATTGTTCAGTTACAAGTTATTACTTGTGAAAATGTAGTTATAAATTGCGTGACATTTAGAAGTTCTATTTACATTTTTCATAAGTTAGGCCTAGCTGTGGCGTGTGCAAGTGAACGAGTTCTATTACTTCATTTGATTATAATAAAATTAACGAGTTAACAATGAAATATATTATAAACTAATATCCATGATTAAATTACTGTTATTTTATATTTCTGTTGCAGTAAAATTTATCATTTGGTTTTGAATTTTCTGTGAAGACTTTCATATGATTTATTATCAATCTTGCAAGAATTTATCAGAAGATAAAAGTTAATTAAAGAGCAAGCTATATTAAGTTCATTCATTATAAGGCATTCTTTGTTTCTGCTTTTGTAATTTTATCTATTTTAGTATTAATGCTGTCTTAAATCTGTTTTTAATATTGTACTGTAATGTTAGATTATATTCAACATCATGCACAGTTTTCTTATAAGGCCTAAAATATCAACAGGAATAGTAAAAAATGTTCCTTTTACCAGCTTTAATTTTACTAAGTCAAAGTGACTCCTGAACTGATATAAATGTACAGTATATGTGAACTCTTTTGTAACATGAAGAATGTTGAATGTACTGCAGAAGTACTAATTTAACATTTATAATTATAACTTAAGAACAATTAGTCTGTGAAATTCGAGGCATAAATAGTTTGTGCAATTTTTTAATGAAAACATAGACACAAATAAAAAGGGACAATTTGATTCTTTAAGATTGTTCTTGCATACCTACCCTGAGATAAACAAAAAGTTAAATATAGATTGGGTATTTTGCACTTGATAGTTTTTTTCTACTACTAGTAGTAATTTTTTCAGTGAATCAATCACTTTTTTACCAAAATAAACCATCTTAACTGAAGCCAAGCCTCTCTTTAACATCTTGAACTTGTGTTTTTGTTTTATCCCATATCTCTAGAAAATAATGTAAAGAAATCTGAGGTCTTTGTTTTGTCAGTCTTCTGAATTATCTTTGAAATGTCATTATGGAAATTAAGAATTCTCAGTGTAGCCCTATAGGATGATCCTTCCTCTGTTTTCTGAATAAGCTTTTCATATAATTCAGTATTTCTTCTCAGATAAGAACGAAACTATATACAGTGTTTCAAGTGAGGCCTATAGAGATAATTACATTGTAACTTGTAAATAGTGTATCTATAAAGACAACCTAAAGTTCTTTTAGCTTTACTACAAGCAACAGAATTACTTTAGTGGCTTGAGTGACTTATCTATCTGTTGCTATGCAAAAAAAAAAACCTTTCTTCATTCATGTCATTGTGTGGGTTTCCATCTTTGTTAAATACCATCCAAATTATAAAAACCAAAATCCATTCCCTTGCACTTATAATTAAAGTATATAAAGTATATAATTAAAGGTAACTTGCCAAATATTTGTTGAATTTATTGGTTTGTATAAAGTTAAATACCTTGTGTAAAAAAAATTAACACAAATTTTTACCTTAAAAGTAAAAGGGTGATTTATAAGCTTCTTTTCATATAATTGTGTATCATTTCTCACATATATGAAAGGTTGTATTCAGTCTCATTTCCCACTAGAAGCTTAAATACTTCACGGGAAATGTTTTATTTATGGAAATACATTAAACAACATAATAATAATTTGTGAGATAGAAAAAGATGATTATTGTGTAAACAGTGGAGATGGAAATTAAAATGAACCTTTGAACATAAGTTAATGTAGTTTCTTTTTAGATTTTTGATAAAATTGATAATTGTTAATATATATTGCTTGGAAGAATAAGTGTTTTGTTATTTCAGTGTTATGAATTTTTAAATGATCAACTAAACCATGTCAATATGAATTTACTCTTAAAATTTGTGAAAGCTGTTTTAATTTTAACCTAACTTGTATGGAAGATGAGTACCATTATGGTTAAGCCTAATGTGAGACACTTTCGTAAAAAATTTTCAAATTTTGTTTATCTTTTCTCCCAAGTTTCTACATCCTAGGTTTAATTTGTGAAATGTAGTTATGCAAAAATTTATAGGTATTTTCTTTCTAATTACTTTAATTTCTTCCTTTATGTATTCATTGTTTTTAACCCTTGAGCAACCCACAACTAGGATAAAGATTAGTAATATAAACAGTGTAGAAAAATATATTTCTTGTTTGAAAATGGGCCAACCATGGACATGTGGTTAGCATGCTAGACTGTGATTCTGAGAGTTAGTGGATCATCTGTTTCCACAAAATCATGCTTGGCATGTTGAAGCTTTAAGTGCACCTGCGGTTCATGGTAAAGTCGCAATGTTTGGTAAGAGTAGCCCAAGGATGGTGCTGTTGACTAGCTCGTCACCTTATTTCAAGTTTATCAGTTTAAAATTAGCACTTGTGTATTTTTGCACAAACAATGAATAATTGTTTCAGTGTTCATGATAAATTCATAAGTTTAGCTGCCTCAAAACATGTTTGATCACCAAGTTTAAATATAACTTTTCATTTTATGTTATTGAGTTAAGTTATTCATATTAAGTTATTGAAAATAGTAATTAAATAAAGTTATCACAAAACTGTGTAAATAAAATACATTCTGGAAGAATCCATAAAATTTCTAAAGTTAAAGAAACTAATACATAAACTAATATTTTAGAAGGAACAAGCCAGACACTATTGTATTAAACCATCAGCAACATGAGTTCTTCAGAAGAAGTTTCCTGGATTTCTTGGTTTTGTGGTCTTCGTGGGAATGAATTCTTTTGTGAAGTAAGTGTTTTATGAAGTTATTAAAACATCAAGTTACTTGAGTGAAAATGCTTTAAAAATTATGTACATTGCAAGGATGTTTATTTATGGAAGGTACAGGAGAAACAGCTATGTTTAAAATGGGAAACAATTATACTATGTTGGATGAACTTTTCAGAAATAGAATATACTTGCTGGACATAATGTTTCACTAATGTTCATTTTTTATGGCACAGCTAAAGTTGTGATGTATAATGATTGTTGTATTTGTTTTCTGTTCTCAAGTAACAAGATTCTAAAACCTTTTCATGGTTTTGTTATTAAATTTCTTGCTGAGATAACTTTTTTTTTACTGAATCTTGAGTATCAATGTATTTCTTTTTCAAGATCTTGTGAAAGTTGTACATTAGAAAATAAGTTAAGTTAAGGTTGTTTAATAATATTTTAAGTTTTTTTCAATAAAAACAGAAAATTTTTATAATTAAAATTATAATTTAAAAGTGTACTGTAACCTTAATGACTATTTATAATTTGTAAGGGAGTGAGATATTATTTAATTATTTACATGTTATAGAGAAGCTGTAATTTTGAGAGATCAGACCAACTGGAAAACTTCTGCCTGCCAGGCCTCTGTAGAGACAAAGTTTTTTGTAGAATTACTTTTACTCAATGTAATTAATTACCTATGAGCATATATTTCTCTGATTAACATCACACGAGAACTTATAAGTTAGGATTCAGTTGTTAAGATCTAATTTTCCCTGTGTAACATTTCACTTATTGCTGAATACTTCTAATGTTTTAAAATGCAAAAAGTGTTAAATATATCTTTTTTTGAAAAAATTGTTATTTTTTACTTCTTTTATACAAATATCATTATGAAACAATGTGTATGCTGAAGAGAAGGTATTATCCATAAAAAAGTCATATAATTAATACCCATGTATTCTGAGTTTATGACTCAGAATATTTATCTTGTACTAAGACCAGTATTGACAATATTTAGTGATATAATTAATATTTTATTATTATTTTACATTTTGTGTGCATATATTAATATTTGTAAATTAGCCATATTATAAGTAGAGTTGGCTGATTAGTGGAATTTGATAATTAATTGTTGGAAAATTAGTAGATTTTGTTAAACTAATTTATTGTTCTCATCTGGTTGGAATAGTAACAAAATAGTGGTAACTGGAAACTGATTAGTTACTCTTTTGTATGAGTGGTGACACTAATGAATTAACCCTTTTTGTGAAGGATTGCAGGTCAAAGGCTATGTCATCGAGTTTATTGACTTGCATTCAAATTTTTATTAAACTACAATTTTATGAATTTCTGTCAGTAAGTTTGGAATCAAATTGTAGACTGTAATTCAAACTTTAGTATTACATACAGATAATGTTTTTAATCTAAAAGTAAATATTAAAAGAACCAACCTAAATATAGATTGTAGTGAGTTGTGGTATGGTGAAGGCAGCACTGATTAAAATTATGCTTGATGTCAGAATACAAAGTCTGTAATTTAAGAATTCAAATTATCAATAAGAACCTCGCATCTTTTCATTTTGCTGAGATATGGCTTATTTACTGAATCAAACACAACAGGCTCCATTCACCTGGACTATTTTTAGAAATGGTTCCTTGTATACTCTCTTACTGTAATACACAAAATGTGAATAACCAACTGACAGCTTAGGATGTCCCCCCTCCAGTTATTTTTCTTTGCTATTTTAATGTATGAAAAGGCTACCATGTTCTTTCAAACCAAGATTTGAAGGAGGTAGGTTGTGTCTTTAGTCTGCTGAAAAGTTTTGTACTTTTTTTTATACCTAAATATAACTTAGTTTCTAAGCTTAATACATTATAGTGGAATTCTATGGTATCAATGTAGTTATTTATGAGCTTTTGGTTATTCAACTGTATATATAAAACCTAAAAAAGATTTTGTTTGATGTCTTCCACATGCAAAATTTTAAAAGGTCTGGTAACCTGTGTCCATCAGCAACTGAATTAAAAGGTCATAGAAGAGATAGTTGTTTGATTTACTTCTTTGTTTATTGTTCTATATTTTAAGAAAAATAAGTTTTGCAATTTATTTCTAAATAGTAATAATTATATACAAACATAATGTATAATAATTTGAATGTTACTTTTATGATACAACATACTAGTCCACTAATATCCCCACATGTGTTTGGGTGCTATAGCCACAGACATTACTTTGTATAATGATGACAAAAGCCAGTAATGGAAATATTAACTTCAATTTTCAAGCATATTTAAACATATTGGCAATACTACACTGTACAATGTACTGTATTAAGTAAAAACATACAATTCACTTGAAATTTGAGATGGGCAGTGAAAGTTTTACACAGTTACCTATAAGGATCTATTACACTGACTAGTGTCATCAACTAGACAGAATTAGTGTTTCTGGTTAGTGTTTTCTATTACTACAAATACTGACAATGTTACCAGTATGACTCATTATTTTTCATTAATTCACAGTTGTTCAGCTTAACCCTTTCACAATGGGCTTATTATAATTTACACGAGTTTACATACACGTGTATTTGCACTAACTTTTTATACAGTAGGTGTTCTTTCACAAAATTTGGCAGACCTTTGGTAAGGGTAATAAATATTTTATGTGCAAAAAAATTACATTTTTAATGAAATATCTTTATTAAAGGTTTGAGTGTAAAAATAAGAATGTTTCGTTACTAGTCTGAATGCAAAATGATTTCATGTTATGATTAAACAAAAAACTATTCGTGTGAAGATGCTCAAATATTATTTGTATAATCTCTAAACCCTCCTAAACATATTTCAAACATTTGTTTTCAGTAAGACATTATTTTGTTATTTTCTATACTCAACTTGTAACTATCATAAAAGTATTAGGAAATAAATAAAAATTTTCTTTTTGTGCTTAGATGACTACATAGTATAACACAAAAATACAAATGTTTAGTTTAAGTAGCTTAAGCCTCATAATGTATTATATTTATATACATTTGTTATTTTTTATTATATGAACCTTCTAGTCACGCTGGGCTAATACAACTTGCATTGACACATCACTTCCACTCATATTTCCATATCCAGTAATACATAACTGACCCAGTCTTGTCTGTGTATTAGTGGACTAATATGTTGTATCATAAAAGAAACATTCAAATTATTATACATTATGTTTGTATATAGATTATTACTATTTAGAAATAAATTGCAAAACTTATTTTTCTTAAAATATAGAACAATAAACAAAGAAGTAAATCAAACAACTATCTCTTCTATGACCTTTTAATTCAGTTGCTGATGGACACAGGTTACCAAACCTTTTAAAATTTTGCATGTGGAAGACATCAAACAAAATCTTTTTTAGGTTTTATATATACAGTTGAATAACCAAAAGCTCATAAATAACTACATTGATACCATAGAATTCCACTATAATGTATTAAGCTTAGAAACTAAGTTATATTTAGGTATAAAAAAAAGTATGAAACTTTTCAGCAGACTAAAGACACAACCTACCTCCTTCAAATCTTGGTTTGAAAGAACATGGTAGCCTTTTCATACATTAAAATAGCTAAGAAAAATAACTGGAGGAGGGGGACATTCTAAGCTGTCAGTTGGTTATTCACATTTTGTGTATTACAGTAAGAGAGTATACAAGGAACCATTTCTAAAAATAGTCCAGGTGAATGGAGCCTGTTGTGTTTGATTCAGTAAATAAGCCATATCTCAGCAAAATGAAAAGATGCGAGGTTCTTATTGATAATTTGAATTCTTAAATTACAGACTTTGTATTCTGACATCAAGCATAATTTTAATCAGTGCTGCCTTCACCATACCACAACTCACTACAATCTATATTTAGGTTGGTTCTTTTAATATTTACTTTTAGATTAAAAACATTATCTGTATATAATACTAAAGTTTGAATTACAGTCTACAATTTGATTCCAAACTTACTGTCAGAAATTCATAAAATTGTAGTTTAATAAAAATTTGAATGCAAGTCAATAAACTCAATGACATAGCCTTTGACTTGCAATCCTTCACAAAAAGGGTTAATTCGTATATTTCTACACTTTTTTATTTAATAACTACAAAAAATGATATTAAACAGAATTGAAATGCTTGTTTTCAAGAGTGTATTACAGGATAATTGTTCATTGCTTGCAATTCCTAAAACTTCCTGTTTATATCAACCATGGTCTTGACAGTGTTTAAATGTGCTAATTGGTCAATCTGAGAAAATCATATGAATAACAATTTCTTTTGATGAGGGAACGTTGTGGAGAAAACGGGACTTCATCGGTTACCTGAGTGAAAGAGAAAATTTTAAGATAGGAGTTTGAATGGAAAAATGTATAAAGAGGGAGGAGAAATGTGTTTCAGAATACATTTGTTGTTTTGTATACATCATGTCAGTATTGTATACGTCATGTCAGTATTGTATACGTCATGTCAGTATTGTATACGTCATGTCAGTATTGTATACGTCATGTCAGTATTGTATACGTCATGTCAGTATTGTATACGTCATGTCAGTATTGTATACGTCATGTCAGTATTGTATACGTCATGTCAGTATTGTATACGTCATGTCAGTATTGTATACGTCATGTCAGTATTGTATACGTCATGTCAGTATTGTATACGTCATGTCAGTATTGTATACGTCATGTCAGTATTGTATACGTCATGTCAGTATTGTATACATGCATAATTTTATTGTACCGTGTCAGACAAATTGACTATCTCCCACTTGACTCTTACAGAAGACTCTTACAGAAATAAGAATTGGCATCTAATAGGAAAAATACCTGTGGCTGTTTGGTGAACCTGAGCAGTGTATTGAGAGAGATGTATCCATCGTATTAATAAACAATCATTTTTACCAACAATGCATTGTAGTCATTTTCCTTTGCTTAAAAACAAATGCAGTGCAATTTTCATTATTGAAATAACACACAGAATGATAAAATATGGTTGTAAACAGCCCACTAAAATCATGCTGCATGTGTACTCTGAACTAAGAGATTAGGTTGACTGTGTGTTTTATGTTTATTCATAACTATTTTTATGAAAGTGCCCACTGAATTGTTTCAATTGGCATCTGCTAGTATGTATATAAACGTAGAAGTGTGTACATATTACTATTTGTTAATCTTAGAATGATGAATCTATTGTATGTTTTAGAAGTCTATGTATTTGTTTCATTGAATATTTGTTTAGAATTCTACACAGTGTTATGTAGATTTTATGACTGATTGTTATTTTTATCTTTTATTTTACATCATAGGTTGATGAAGATTACATTCAGGATAAGTTTAATTTAACAGGTCTAAGTGAACAAGTTCCCCATTATAGACAAGCTCTGGACATGATACTGGACCTTGAGCCAGGTCAGTTGTTCCTGATAACTTTATACTTTGTCTCCAGGTAGTTAAATCAGAATATGTAAAATGTCACTTTACTAAATTGCTAATTATAACTTCAGGCATACTTAAGTCTAGATTGTACTCAACACAATTCCTTGATATAGTCTCTTTTGTCTGGAGTTAACCCTTTTCAAACAACTAGTTGTTCAGCTGAGTGAATTCTTAGGTGAAGTGTAGTGTGCCAAAACTGAATCTGAGCTTTATTGTAAAGTTCTAGTTTTGATTTTAAGAGTAATATTCTAATTTACCAAATTAATAGGCACCGATTCATGCGCATTAGGTTAAAGTGGACTTTTTTGTTTCTTTTTCCATTGTATTGGTTTAAACTGCAATCAATAATTTAAAAAATATACAGTTTTACAATGCACAAATTTTTATCTTATATGACACAAAGAAACTTCTTAAATAAAAGGTGTGTTGAAGCTTAATTCATAAAAACCAACTTTAAAACTGTTTTCAGATACATAGTTTATGAACAAATTTCTGAACAACTCAGTAAATCTTTTACAAATTTGAGAATATACTGACTGTATTATTTAAGTTCTATTAGATGGGTGGTATCCGTAAAATGCAGCAGTGAATGTAGAATATTTGATAATATACTTATCTTAGATCTGTCGTGTGTAACTGTACATCAGTACAAACTAGCAGTTTTAAAAGTTTTGGCAGCTGTGCAAATTAATTTTCAGAAGGCTGTTGGTAGTTTTTATTCCTGAGCGACTCTGAAAATGAAGGACTTTTTGTAAGCTAGAAGGGTCATGTTTTATGTGGCTTTTTCAGATTTACAAAAATAACTAAATGCTATCTTTATATCTTCTAATAAAATTTATCTTGAGTGTATTCAGAATGTAAAAATATTATAGTCCCCTTGGTTAGCCAATATTGAGTTTAAAGATTTATAGTTCTAAGATCCAGGTTTTGATTTTCTCTGGTGAACAGGGTTCAAGTAACCCATTGTGTAGCTTTGCACTGAAAAAAAAAAAAAAATGCTATCATTTACTTATGCATTATATTGGTAAAGTTTTCTATTATGTTGACATCGGAAACACTAAATCATATACTAGATCGGATTCAAATAACTTAAATATCATATTCAGAAAATGTAGTGGGTTTTAATGGATAGCTAGCCACCTGATGACAAATCCAACGTTTTTGTTTCTTTAGATAAACATCTCGTAAAGTATCTTAATTTGTATAATTTAAACAAGAAACCTATTGAGGAAACAACTGGTTGTGAGAGAATTAATGGTAATTAAATGTGTATGTGCTGCCATTTTTCTTTATAAATGTAGTGTAGTCTATTAAAAGGATTCAGTTTATATATTTTGAGCAAAAGCTATTTACTTTTAAGTATACATTTATTTTTCAAATGTTCTTAAATATAACTGCTTGTCAGCTCTAAATGGAATCAGTTTCTTTATATATGATTGTATGATTTTAAATGATTCAACTTTTTTGTTCCAGTATTCTGTTATTGAAAGGTATGCTTCATAAGTTAGTGTGTTCCTCAGCACATTTCTGAACTGAATATTAAAAATGTCTTTAATTTCATATTTGTTTTGTGTGAGCATAGTGTGCTAATACTGAATAAACCTGTTATATTTGTCTGTCTGATGAAGATAATGGAGTTGAAAAATAATGCATGCATGCTTGAATAATTATTATAGACACTGCTAATAAGTTTATATGTTATTTATTTAAATTACCAAATGGCTCTACATGACAAGAGATAGTTGTGTAGAACCATCTGGTAATAAAAAATATATGACTGGTTAACTTTAATCTCTAACTTATCAGACGTTAGGTGAATAGTGGACACATTTAATAGTCTTGTTCAATTAATATTCTTTTTGTTTGTTTTTTTAGTGTTTTATCACTGTGTGTGTGTGTGTTTTTGTAGATGATGAACTGGAAGATAACCCTAACCAAAGTGATCTTATTGAGCAAGCTGCCGAGATGCTTTACGGTCTCATTCATGCCCGTTATATTCTAACAAATCGAGGAATTGCTCAAATGGTAAAGTCTAACAGTTTCTGTAGTTCCCCACACTCATTTATAAACTAGAAGAATTAATCTATATGTTAATAGTTATTGTAATAAAACATTTCTTTTGCAAGATTTATAGTCAAATAGTAGAGTTGTAGCATAGTAGCACCTGTTGCCAGAAGAAAGTGTTGGAATGCCCTCTAAACTCGATTAATAAATGTACTCTATTTATGTAGAATTTTTACAAGGTATGTATTTCTATTAAAGGTTATCCTTTGTTTATTTCAACTTTTTTAACCAATGTACGTCATCAGGTTTATAATTACTTAAAGCTTAGTAAATAGTTCTTTTTTATCCACTTTGTTTTTCAGATAGAAAAATATCAAAATGGGGACTTTGGTTACTGCCCACGTGTTTATTGTGAAAACCAGCCAATGCTTCCCATTGGTAAGATTAAGTCACCAAATTTTTTTATGGGATTAAAAACAAATTAAAGTGTTGAAATGCTGATATTATTGTAATTGTATCTTGAATTGTTATAACAGGTAAAAATTATCTCTAATTCTCATTTAAAAAATGTTAAAATGATTTAGTGTGAAAATTTGGAAGTCTACTATGAAAGTCGTCCTATCTAATTTAAATAAAGTAGCCAATGTTACACAACAGTGCATATTTATGAATTGAACTTTTCTTTTTATAAAACCCAAACAAGGGCTTGTAATGAACTTTTTGGCTACAGCTAAAATGTTTACCAGTTACTTTTAAAGTTACAAAATTCCAGCCATGTCTAGAAAAAGAAGAAAAAAAAAAGAAACCTAATCATGTGTGGTTCTTTACACTGTTATGTAATTTTTTCCATGCCACTTGTTTTCAGTGGTTTATTTAAAAACTCTGATTTGAGTGATTTAGATTACAATATTGATTTAATTTGATTGTTTTAACATTTTGTAACATTTTCGGACAGTCAGGTTGTTTTGATAGTGGTAGCAACTTAACAGGCTACTTGTATATGTACTTGAAGGTCTCTCGGATGTCCCAGGGGAAGCCATGGTCAAGCTGTATTGCCCAAAATGTATGGACGTCTACAACCCCAAGTCATCGCGACATCACCACACAGATGGAGCATATTTTGGAACTGGATTTCCACACATGCTTTTCATGGTTCATCCAGAATACAGGCCTAAACGCCCTTCTAACCAGTTTGTCCCTCGGTATACAGACCATTTTAATTATTTTGACTGACATGAGTCTCAGTGTATTTGTCCCAACAGCATTTGGTGTAGAATGTTATTGCACATAAAAATGGACCTATATGATTAAATATTTTTAAAGTATCCATCAACACAACACAAGAGGGAAATTTTGAAAAATTTTTCTGTTATCCAACTTAAGCCTGATATGGCCCAGTGGTTCGGGCACTGAACTACCAGCCTGCAGGCTGTGGGTTTTATTGAGCATCCTTTCATGACACTTTACATCTTGAAGCTATTTTTGTATCACTTGTTATCCTTCAGGCCACAGGTCAAAGGTCATGTCAAAACATTTGTTGATTGGCATTCGAAATCTAATTGAACTAGTATTTTATAAATTTATGTCAATAAGTTTGGAATAAAATTGTAGATGAATTCAAACTAATATTGTATGTCACTTAATCTCTTTAATTTAAAAGTAAATATTGAAATAACACATCTTGATATAGTTTTTAATGAATGATGTGGCATGTTGAATGCAGCACTGGTTAAAGTTACATGTTTATGACGTCAAAATACTAAGTTTATAGTGTTGTACAAATTAGGAACTCAAGTTATCAATATTGATAAGCTAGAATGTAGAATAAGAACCTCACATCTTCTTTTAAGAAGTGGCTTTTGTACTGAATCAAACACACCTTGTTCCATTTTTCAAAACATTTCCTTAAGTACACTTTCTTCAATATATGATGTGAATAACCAATCTACAGCTTAGAATGTCCCCTAGTGGTTTTTTAGCCATTTTAATCTGTGAGAAGGCTACCGTGTTCTTTTGAACCAAGATTTCAAGGTAAGTTGTGTCTTTAGTCTGTTTAAAGTTTCATATTTTTTAAACTTAAATAAAGCTTAGTTACTAAGCTTAATAAAGTTATAGTGGAATTCTATAGTATTAATGTAGTAATTTATAATTTTTTTGGTTATTCAACTGTATATATAAAATTTAAAAACTTTTTTGATATCCTCCACATGCAAAATTTTAAAAGGCTTAGCAACCTATGTCTAGTGGTAACCAGCTGCATAGGTCATAGCTAGAAGAGATAATGTTTTGCTTTAGTTTTCTATATTTTAAGTAAAATAAGTGTTGTAACTTATTTCTAAATAGTAATGTTTAATAACTGAAATGTGACTGTATATTACAAAATACTAGTCTACTAAAACAAAGCCAATACTAGGTCACTTTGTAAAGTCACTTTATATGCCTACATGTGCCTGCAGTAAAACGTGGAATATGAAAATCTCATATTTTGTCAGTGGTGACTGGTATAGAAGGTAAAGACAGTCATATGACAGTGTTGTATCATCTTGTATATAGATTAAAAATTTTGAACAACTTGTAAAAAATATAATACATTTAATCATTTGTGCTTATTTATTGTTTTTCTCTTAGCTTTAAAATAATTGTGTAGCATATTAAAGATGTGGATTAAATGAACAAAATAATAGTTGCCTACTTAGATGTTTTTCCAACATTTGACCTATAACCTTTTTTTTTTTTGGACACAAGTAAAAACTAGAAATGAAATGGGGCTTTCTAATACATTTTCTTACAACTGTAGGTGTGGTGAGTGTTGTATGTTATACTTAGTTTGTTATCCCTTAATTAACTCTTTCAGCATGGGCTTGGTCCTTAAGACCTACCCTGTAACCATTTTGTACTTGTTATAGTTTTCATGTTACAACTTTTAAATTAGGAAGTGTATGTTCATGAAATTTTGCAGATAATCATTAAATAATATAAGGCTTTTATATGCAAAACATCATATTTTATTAATTCTTAAGGTTTGTTAAACAATGATTTCCCCCTTTTTGTGTGTTGCCAGTCCAACATGCAAAGTAATGTTCATATTAAGATTAAAAATACTTGTGTGTACCAGAAAATTTTCAAATTTCACACACAAAATCTTTATAACATCCAGAAAGTTATCAAACATTTCTTAAGAAAAAGATTCCATTGTCTGTTTATTTTCACATATGAATTTTTGTACAGGTTTAAGTGAAATGACTAATCTGGTGATCACCATAAAAAAAAAAGCAAATAAATATGAATTGTGCTTCTTTTGTTTCAACAGGAGAGCCATAAATATATAGACTAAATAGCTTAAATCACATAACATTATACATTTATGTATATAGCTATCATTTTTATTATATTAATCTTTTAGCTGTGTCTGGCTAACAGTCTAGAAATTCAAATGATGTAGCACATGTGCACTAATGCTACCTTATCCAATAATATAAGACTGACCCATAGTTTTTACAAAGCAGCTCTGTGATGGCTGTGTTTTGTATTTCGTAATATACAGTCACATTTCAATTATTATACAATTATATATGCATACAGATTATTACTAGAACAGTAAATGAAGTAAAGCAAAACAATTATCCATTCTAGCTATGACCTTTGAACTTAGTTGCTACAAAACATTTGTTGTTAAACATTTTTAAAATATCACCCATGGAGGATATTAAATAATTTTTTTTTAGGTTTTTAAATATACAGCTGAATAACCAAAAATCATAAATTACTATATTGATAACAGAGAATTCATCAAGTTTAGTAATTAAGCTGTATTTAGGTTTAAAAAAAATGAAATTCCAAATAGACTAAAGACCCAACCTATCTCCTTGAAATCTCAGTTTGAAAGAAAAAGATAACCTTTTAATTCGTTAAGATGGCTGAGAAGATCACTAGGATGACATTCTAAACTATCAATTAGTTATTCACTTGTCAAATATTGAAGTAAATAAATGTAAGGGATTGTTTCCATGTGATTAATTTGGTACATAAGCCCTGTCTCAGCAGAATGAAAGGATTCTTATTTTATGTTCTTCCTTATCAATATTGATAGCTTGAGTTCCTAATTTGTACAAAACTATAGAATTAGCATTTTGACATCATAAACATCTAATCTGAACTAGCGCTGTATTCAACATGCCATGCAACTCACAAAAACCAATATTTAGGAGTGTTCTTTTAATATTTACTTTTGATTTAAGAAATTAACTAATATATAATATTAAAGTTTGAACTGTACAATTTGATACCAAACTTATTGACAAAAATTCATTAAATAGTAGTTCAATAAAAGTTTGTGAATGTGGGTCAACAAAGTTGATGACATGGCCTTTGACCAGTGACCCACCTGGAAAGGGTTAAAGAACAATTTCTAATCTTCAGTGGCAAAAGTGTTCAATAAACATTAAGAATTTTAACTTCATTACACATTTTCCTACTATGGTTAATACATAGCTGCCTTATTATTATTATAATCAATTTATGAAGTTTGCTGTAGTATAAGTAAATTATACAGAAATATTCATTGTATCAGAATAATTTAAAAAACAATTATATTTGTGGCATTGAAATCAGTTGGAAAGATTTTTTTTTCAAATTTGGCTTTGAATTACTAATTAATGAATGCTGAATAGTATATTTTGAAATTGTTTTGAGATTTTGTATCAAAACTACAATTTCTTTTTCAGGCTCTATGGTTTTAAGATCCATCCTCTTGCTTATCAGCTGCAACAGAAGGCAGCTGCTAATTTCAAGGCTCCAGTCCGGACAATGAGTTACAACAATGGCAAACGTTGACATCTGCTTCCTTTTAACTCATATTTGATATCATGTGTAATTGTTTATTAAGTAAACAATACTGTATTGTGTACTGTACAGAACTAATGTGATTATAACAATTAAATGTGTTGTTTGTTTAATCAAAGGCATTGTAAGATTTTTAAGTAAAAGAAATGGATTTGAGTTCAGTCCATTGTCTTAATAAAAGTGTTAAAAGAATACCTGAGATAATTGTCTGCATGTACATTTTTATTATTTCTGTGTTCTGTAAATGTTATTACTGATTTTGTGTATTATACATCATGCTACATAGAAACAACATGAGACAGTGGTCTTGCATGATTTGGGAACTTGCTTAATAAAAAAAAAAATAGTTTTAAGAGTTTCTCTGCAGAATTCGTTTTTAGAAGTTGCAAATTGTGAGGGAGAAATTTTTTTTTTTACATGCATAACTCAAATCTTAATTCAAGTTTAGAAGGTTACAAAACAAAGAAATGAACCTATTGCCTATCATCCTTGTTTACATTAGGTTGGTCTGTCTTTTCATCTGTTGTTTCTTCCAAACTTCAGTTTTGTGCCATTTTATTTTTGGTTACATAGTGTTGCATCACTCAAGTCAGTGCTCTGACTGACTAAATCAATGCTATTTTCACTTCACTGCAGTTCAAAAATGTGTTCAAAGTACGAAGTCTTTTGCAGATTTTAAGGAAATTAACAATGCTCTAACAAAGTTGTTCTTTCAAAACTTAAATATAACACACTAACTGATACTATAAACTATCTGTACTCAATAAAACTCAATAATTACAGAATTGAGGAGAAACAACACAAATGTATGTTTCACATATACACAATTTATTATTACCATGTTTTCTCCAGTGAAAGCATAATCTTTATTGTTAAGATTTTTAAGTAAAAGAAATGGGTTTGAGTTCAGACCATTGTGCTAATAACAGTGTTAAAAGAATACCTCAGATGGTTGTAGTCTGTATGATGATACCTTTACTGGTATGATGTATTTGTGAAACATACGGTAGTGTTGTTTTTCCTCAATTTTATAACACACTAACTTTATTTACTTAATGAAACTGATTTATACCACTGTTGTATGTAAAACTTGCACTTGAAGTTTCATGGCTTGTCACCCATTGCTGCTAAAATGTACTTTGCAATATAGGGTTGTAGGTGCTTTATAAAAGTTGCTCTTTAATCAGACACTAGTTTACGATGGATGTTAACAACATGCATTCAAACTTGTCAGTTACCTTAATTTAGCTATGGCTGTGTGCAGGTAGCCCATTACATAGTTTTGTGCAAACTGCCGAAGGAAACAAGACTTTAACATATATGTTTACAGCAATGTTACTAGCCATTTTTGGAAGAATAGTTTAATAATTATTTTGTCACAAGTGTATTTGAATTATCTGCAATGTGTACGAAATTATTTTTACAAAATAAAGGTTGAATTAATAATATTTCTACAGGGTGTTATACAGGGCAATCAGCGCTTACTTAGTGTGATATCACGCAGGTGAACAGAAATATATTCTTTCCAGAAATTTAACCGGATTGTGATTAGTTGCATTTAGAGAATTATCGTGGAGGTTTCCCAACTTTTGTTGTCATTGTTCTTCGAAACTGCTAGATGGTAGACATAGAAGCTGCTATACGTTTTTAATTACTTTCCTTTCAGTAAATTCACGATTAGTGCCTTCACTATTTTTAATAAACTATGTTTATGTTCAAGGTAGCTCTAACTTATCGTTTGAGTTTGTTCGTTTGTTGTGATTTAGAGCAAAGCTACATAATGGTCTGTCCATAAACATATCTTTTACCAACTGTAACTTGTGTGAGAGTGGTTGTACACGTTTAACATGTTATTTTTATTTTATCTCAAATTGAAAATTTCCCTAAATCGCAGCGTTATGAAGAGGTAACTTATCTTTTCTCGGTCTTGCATAACTGCTTAACTTTGCTGGAAGTGTAGGGTGGGGTAGAAAAAACTAAGTCACTTTAGCACGTTTATAAATAATAGTGTATGTACACTCACTAGAAAAAGTAGTGAAGTAGATACAGATACGTGTTAGGCGGCTGTATCTAGAACCATAGGAAACCGCGTGTTTTGTAATAATTTTCGATCACCAAATGATGAGACACTTTGTCATGGAAACGATAATGTTGAATGTTTCAAATCTCGTGAGTTATTATTTCTTATATAATTACCAAAAATATTTTATCTCGTTGGCTATTACAGCATCAATGGAACATAAATTTAGTCCAGTAATTGATAAGAAAACAATTTAATTGATTATATTAATCAATTTAAAGTTACAGTAATAAAATGTGTGCGGAAGAAAATCAATAGAAATAGAACATCCTATGTAGGGAATCGAACGCAGGGTTCCTGAACGTTAGGTAGGTCTGCTAGCCACTCAACCGTACGGAAACGCTATTAAGAGTTGCTTATATTTTATTATAATATAAATATATATAAACTATATATTGTTGTATTATTAGATATATTTTGTAAACTTACCATTTTAGTTTAAAATAACTTAAACAAAGTTTTGTACAATAATAAAAATCTAACCGTGACACGTACGTATTTTATTCTCACTCACGACACGTGAAATCATTTTTCAACACATAAATTGTATTTAAAGGTATATATTTATTTTATTTAGAATACTAATTAATTTACTAATCTGTATTTACACATTTACTTTTCATTCGCTATGCAATAATTTCTAGCTTCTATGTTGTAAATAGGAAGATCTTTGTAAATATCTTTATTACTTTGTTGTTTTTGAATTTCGCGCATTGCTACTCGAGGGCTGTCTGCGCTAGTCGTCCCTAATTTAGCATTGTAAGACTAGAGGGAAGGCAGCTAATCATCACCACCCACCACCAACTCTTGGGCTACTCTTTTACCAACGAAAACTGGGATTGACCGTCACATTATAATGCCCCACAGCTGAAAGAGCTAGCATGTTTGGTGCGAAGGGGGTTCGAAAACGCAACCCTGTGATTACGTACGAGTCGAGTGCCTTAACCACCTGGCCATGCCGGGCCTTCTTTATTACTATACTCAAATATGCACTCCTGTACTCTTTCAACATACTTAGATATAGCAGCAAGAAAACACAGTTCATCATCTGTGTAATGTATACCCATTAATTAACATATACCACACTATTCCGTCATGAAATTAACAAGATAAATCTTCAAAAGTAAAGTATTAAATAAAATATATATTGGCCTAAGCACATTTATTTTATTGTATTTTTTTCTTCAATACATTGGTCCAAAGTATTTAACTTTTAACGCAATTATGTTGTGTGTGTGTGTGCTGTAACACGCACATTTTTTTTCATAATTAGTAGTAATACTTCGAGGTACACACGTTAATAACCTGGGGAAATCTTATCTGTATGTGCTTACTGACACACGCAAACACCTTCCATCCTCATAAATGAAAAATTAATAAAAATAATTAAAAACAATCATTTTAAAAGTAATATATAAGTCCACAACTTTAACATCATATAAGTTAACTACTCATTAAGTGCTAAATAACTTTTATTTTCCAAATTCAAAAAACAATACTAATTTGGATTAGATTTTGAGAAACATGTCCCCTTTAAACATAGACATCGTATAAACTATAAAGATAACTATAAATCTGCTATCATGTATCCGGACCTTCCATCATTCATCGCCCTAGTGCCACACTGTCTTGAGTTCCCTGTACCCACTCCTTCAGAGAGAAAGCAGCCATCCTCAGAATGGAGTAGCAAATCAGAAGAGGAGGTAGAGGTTGAAGATTCAGATTACAGTTTCATTCCTGATGGGTCTCCAAGGAGGATTTACCAAGTTTCCCTGTTATCTTTGCCTTTGGGGCAGCAGGGACTCCTCAGCGCATTACAACAGGAAGCACTGGCCACAACGGACCGAGTTCTCTGTGGGGAGGTACAATGTCAAGTGTGAGCCACTAGTGTACATCCAGAAGGTGTTGTTTCCACCATTGCACATAAAATTGGGTCTCATGAAACAATTTGTCACAGGTCTTGATAAGGAGTCTGCAGCCTTTGAGACTTCTTCCCTGAGCTATCTGAGGCAAAGATCAAAGCTGGTGTCTTCGTTGGACCACAAATAAAGAAGATTCTGGAGTGCACAGAATTCCCCAAGGAGCTCAGTAGGAAGGCAAAAAAAGCTTGGGGCAACTTAGTCGTAGTGGTTCGGGGCTTCTTGGACAATCACAAGGCCGAAAAATATGTAAAACTGGTTGAGGCTCTGGTGAAGAACTACGGCAAAATGGGCTGCAGTATGTCCCTGAAAGTCCACATCCTTAACGCTCATCTTGATAAATTCAAGGAAAACGTGAGCATTCTCAGAGGAGCAAGACAAGCGCTTCCGCTAAGATATACTGGACATTGAACGCCGTTACCAAGAAGCATATAATTAAAGCATGATGGGAGACTATATTTGGGAGCTGATACGTGAAAGTGATTTACATTATAGTCGCAAATCTCAAAAAACTACTCACTTCTAGACATTTTTGTATAACTTGATTCATATGTTGTTTTATCAGACCTTATGTAAATGAAAATGTGCAAATTTGCTCCTTTTCACTTAGAAAATGGGTTAATTTTTAAATTTCATTATCCAGGTCATAAAAGCAAAGTTTGAAGGGAATAATGATTATTTTCTGTACTTTTGCAACATAAGCAATTAAGAAATAACACATACTATTCAGGAACAATATTTGTGTTACATTGTGTTATTTGTTATAAACAATTAAATGAATTACAAAGCTTAAAAAGGATTTGTTTTGTATATTTAAGATAAACGAATCTCCATTAGTGATGGCATTATTTGTTTGCAACCTCTTGGTGAATATGTAATTGTTTGAAGTCTGATTTTTTTTTCATATCAGTTTGGACACATAAAGTGGTTTGAGCAAAAACGCCTAACTTTTCCTGATTAAAGATCTCCATAGGACTTCATTTACTAATTGACACTTAATTACGTTTTCTTGCAGAAAAGACAGCACGTGATGCCCGAAGACAAACAGCTGTGTTTTGTGATCTCAGTTGTAGTATGTGACCTTTACAACAAGTTAGTGGTATATTTCATTACATATCAGTAGCATTGGTTCTATAGGTATTATCATTGTATCTCATAGAACTACGGTTTTGTACATGTCTTAAACTTGTTCTTTGAACCTGTGTGTTTTCTTAATATCATTAAGCTGTATGTTCTGTTGTGAAATTAATTAATGGCCAAGTTTATAAAGGTCACGTGGTTGATTAGTTATGTATCCTGCTTTTTGTGTGATGTATTTGTAGTTTAGTATTAAAGACCGAGTTCTCACCTGCTGGGCACATTTTTGTCAGATTTCAAGAACACGGTTGTTTGTTTGAAATTAAGCACAAGGCGTTAAATGGGCTATTTGTATTATGCTCACGACAAGTATCAAAACTCGGTTTCTAGCGTTGTAAATCCGCAGACATACAGCTGTGCCACTAGGAGAGCTTTAAGAACTTTGTGATAACTTTTCGGTAGGAGGCACCACACACTTAATTTCGTTCATGTTTCCTTGAAACTTTGAACGATATAATTTGTTTTACATTCTCAATATTTACTTTATCTTTGGGTTTATTGTATTATGTAACATAGTATTGTAACAGGAATGAGGCACGTACTGAACCAGTGGGAGAGAACTCACCAAGGGTTTTTTCCTCTTTCTCCACAGTCCATCGCATTCACTACAGAAACACTTCTTGTTTTCAGATACTGTGTTTGTCTATCTGTTTGTGTGTATGTGTTTTAATTAAGATTGTTGGGATGAAAATTTCCGCGTGCGACGAACTTAATTAGAACTCAGAGATAAATAGACAAACGTCCCTAAACTTGACGTTCGTCGAGCCTCCAGTTAGCGAGCGGATCCCACTGGTGTTTTGCAGTAAATCCGTGCATTGAATGATACCACAGGTAGGATCCTGATCTGATCCCTAATTTTAAAATGTTTCGTGACAAACCACATTGAATTCCTCCGTTAACCTCACATTTTCTCGTGAAATTGTTTGGTTTAATTAACCTTTTGTTAGATGCCTCGAGGTTACTGAGGCTGAGATTTGTTTGTTTTTTGAATTTCGCACAAAGCTACACGAGGGTTATCTGCGCCAGCTGTCCCTAATTCAGCAGTGTAAGACTAGAGGGAAAGACAGTTAGTCATCACCACCCAATGTGTAATGTCTGTGGCTATAGCACCCAAACACATGTGGGGATATTCTATCTATCAGACAAAATCAGATGCTGATGTCAGCTTCTAAGGAAAATTGGTCGAAGGTTAGAAGTTGAATGCTTGAACCAACAATATCTAAACTCCAAGTACCTTTTGCTGTCTGCAGCCAATTGTGGGAAAACATTTATTCTTGGTATCTATAAACATTCACAAAGTAGAAACAACCCACCCTTTTTATGAGATGTACAAAAAGGCTAAAATATTCTCATAGTAGAAATAGCTACCATATATTTCTACAAGACTCCCTACATACACCGTAACATTATAACGCCCACACAACTGAAAGGGCGAGCATGTTTGGTGTGACGGAGATTCGAACCCGCGACCTTTGGATTACGAGTTGAATGCCTTAACCACCTGGCCCACTCGACTCGTAATCAAATGCTTGCGTGAATTTCCCCATGTACTCAGTATGGAGAAGCACCGCACTCAAACTATTGGTAGACGTCGAAGATACAAATATTTTTTATTATTTCAAGCACAAACATGATTATCGCAAGTAGCCATTCAGACTATGTCTTTTATTTATTATCAAAATTTATTTGTATCTCACTAGAAATTTTTTCACCCGTTTCAAGCCCTGGGGGGAACAATTTCTCACTTTATTGTATAAGCCTATATAATATGTAATAATTTGGGAGTTGCAACAAGTCGTAATATATGTCTGTATGAGCGTATAGTCGTAATGTTTACACCAAAATCGTAATGATTACGCTCAAATCGTAATGGTTGGCATCTCTGTGTTCATCGTACAATTGGGCCTGGCATGGCCAAGCGCGTTAAGGCGTGCAACTCGTAATTTGAGGGTCGCGGGTTCGCATCCCCGTCGCGCCAAACATGCTCGCCCTTTCAGCCGTGGGGGTGTTATAATGTGACGGTCAATCTCACTGTTCGTTGGTAAAAGAGTAGCCCAAGAGTTGGCGGTGGATGGTGATGACTGGCTGCCTTCCCTCTAGTCTCACACTGCTAAGTTATGGACGGGTAGCGCAGATAGCCCTCGAGTAGCTTTGTGCGAAATTCAAAAACAAACAAACAAACCTCGCGGCGGACAGAGCGCGAGATCGTGTAGCTTTTGTTAAAAGAGTAACAGTTATCATTAAGTGATTTTGCTTAATTTAAGGTCATCAGTTAAATTTAAGATAAGCTATTTTATTTTATATCAATTTTTAGAAGACATAATTCTACAATTTGTAAATTATAATAAATTATAATTATAATAAAATGCTACCTTAATACTTGTTACTAAACCTCCCTTGCATTTTTTGTCTCAACGAAAACTCCCACTTTAGATATTAATAAAAAATCTTCCAGAGAACTGTTAGAAATAATATAAAATTACACAAGACTAGAATACACAAATATTGCAACAACAAAAAATGATAATAACTGAGTTAATTATCAAAGGAATATATGGAACGGAACTCTATCTAAATTAAGAGATGCTTTCCCAAGAAATAATTAAAAATTTGCATTATAAAATAAGGAATACGTATGTGGTAAATCGAAAGGAACTTTGAAGGAAGAAGAGAGATACAAACTAAGAGATAATTGAGCATAGAAACTAAGGAAATTAAATTGATTTGTAGCTTATATTTTTTAACAAGTTTGTGTGTGGAAATATATTCTAGACTTCTCTACCTATACATGTGTTAGATGTTGAAAGTTTTATGATATGTCACTCATGTGTACACGTTTAAGGATTTAATGTTTCAACTGCTGCATGTTACGTAACATCATCCACGTGACCTCACACGTCACGTTTCTTCAGTTGTTTGCTTCGCCACATTTCTTGGGTTTACTCGTTCCAAAATGAGATGCAGTAACGTATACTTGAATATGAACCATTTTAGTGAAAGGTGTATTTTGAGTGACAGCGCATGCAATAAATAAAGTATAAGCAGTTGTCTTTGATCGTACAATAATTAAACATACTATCTTGTTAATGAATGGTGGTTTGTTTATTTTAATTAAGTTACACGAGGGCTATCTGCGCTAGCTGTTCCTACTTTAGCAGTGTAAGACTAGAGGGAAGGCAGCTGGTCATCCCCACTCACCGCCAACTCTAGAGCTACTTTTTTTACCAGCTAGTAGTGGGATTGATCGTCACATTATAACTCTCCCACCGCCGAAAGGGCGAGCATGTTTGGCGTGACAGCGATTCGAACCTGCAACCCTCAGATAACGAGTCGAGCGCACTAACTACCTGTTTATGTCGGACCATGAATGGAATACATATTTTATTCATTAATGAAATATATATATATATATATATACATGTATATCAAAGAACTACAATTTTGAAAACAAAACAATATCAAGACGTCAAACATTTTTCCCTTGTTTTACGCATTTTATTTGGTTTATATTTTTTCTCGTTGTGTGGAGAATGCTTGATAGATAAACAAAAAACAAAAACAAAAAAAACAGCCAACCTCCATACATTAGAGAACAGTATTATAAGTGCATATAAGTTATTTTAAACCGAATTAATAGCTTTTGAACTTGTAATGAAGCTGTAAAAATTGATGCGAAAATAAGTAATTAACATGACAATACGACAGCAAATTATTGTTTTTTTTTTCTTTTGTTTCATAACTCTAGTGGGTCCAGC
Source organism: Tachypleus tridentatus (assembly GCF_004210375.1). Lineage (NCBI taxonomy): Eukaryota > Metazoa > Arthropoda > Merostomata > Xiphosura > Limulidae > Tachypleus > Tachypleus tridentatus. The sequence goes on along the minus strand of NC_134826.1, from coordinate 49,462,376 downwards.
ATGACCAGGTGATGATGGAGCTCGACTCGTAATTGGAAGATCACGGGTTCGAATTTACTTCACACCAAACATGCTCGCTTTGGGGAGGTTGTAATAATACAGTAATTCCCACCAAATGGTGGGGAGGTTGTAATAATACAGTAATTCACACCAAATGGTGGGGAGGTTGTAATAATACAGTAATTCCCACCATTCGTTAGTAAAATAGTAGACCAAGAGTTGGCGACGGGTGGTGATGAACAGCTAGCTGTCTTCACTCATATCTTACACTGCTAGGTACGGCTGACGCCCACATCCATCGTATAGCTTTGCGTGAAATTCAAAAACAAAAAACGCGTTAATTCATGTTTTCACAGGACCAATGAAAATAGTATCTTATTTATTGATTAGATCCCTAATCATTGAACTATTAATTGATTTATTCAGGTATGGTTCTGTTCAACGTCAATTATATTCGTGTAAAAAATTTAGTAATTTATAATACAATAATAGAAAAACATAACGATGGCATGCACACCTTTCTTGTTCTTAAAGCTAAGTGATGAGTATTTAATAAATGTTTTATATTAAATTTAACTGGTGACAGTTTGATTTGTTTTGAATTTCGCGCAAAGCTACACGAGGGCTAACTGCGCTAGCCGTCCCTAATTTAGCAGTGTAAGACTAGAGGGAAGGCAGCTAGTCGTTACCACCCACCTCCAACTCTTGGGCTACTCTTTTACCAACGAATAGTAAGATTGACCATAACATCGTAACACCCCCACGGTTGAAAGGGCGAGCATATGTGGTGTGACGGGGATTCGAACCTGCGACCCTCAGATTACCTTCAGAGTCGAGTGCCTTAACTACCTGGCCATGCCCGGCCAGGAACTAGTGACGGGTTCATCATTTTTTTTTATAAAACTGTTGTAATGAAGACGGAAAGAAAGATACTTAAGCCTCGTTTCATATAAAACACATCATACAAAATGAAACCAGAAGATAACATTTACGACAAGAATGTCGAGGAAATGACAATCAAGATAATACGGTGTTTAGAAAAGAACAGAAAACCATTATAAATTATTACGTTCGCGACAAAATATTTTAATTACTGGGAAATATATTCTTCGTGTGTCTTACGATTAAATTAGAATATTTTATCGTGTTTGGTAGATAGACTTATGGAGTAATAAATAACACGATAAATAATCAACATGTATTGTGTTTTTTTTTTTCCTGTAACACGTAAGCTCTCGTACATAATAGGTCTATAGCGTCACCTAGCAACAAGTGTGTCGACGCTAGCTATACCGCTTTCTTCTGCACCAAATTCGATAAATCGAGCTTTTCCTTGCACACTAGACCAATCTATAAAACACCACGCATTAAGCTGTTTCTTTAAATTAGTTTAATATCCCGAAGAGATTTAATTTCCGTCTAACGATTTCAGCAAACTAAATGAATTTATCAAAAGCAAATATTTATTTTGGAACTTTCCAAGCAAAGTCCCGCACTTTTCAAGTTGGCGGAAACTGTACCGATGTGTAATGTAAAGCCCGTATGTCGTTAGGTGATGTAAGCGCGTATGTTTAGATATAAACAAATATGAATATTTACTGGAAATCAATACAATGCCTAATTTCCGCTGGCGCCAAAAATTCTAAGTATTTTCTTTCTATTCTCGAGGACAAACTACACTACAAAAAGTATATTATACCTACGTAGATAAAAGCTAAGGAAAACAAAACAAAACAATTAATATTTTATAAACTAGAAGAAGAAAACTAACGCAGAGGAATAACTAGCAGATACAACTAACACAACTGTAAAACTGTTTTAGTTCTTTGAAAACTATACTTTTTTAAATATATATAAGTTAACTTCTTGTTAAGACAATATACTTTTGTCAAAGTTAAAAAGTCACAATAATTGACTTCTGGTTGTTATTATCTGTATTCAGTGCACTGTGTTCAAGGCATAGATTCGTACAATTTGTTTGTGCCGGATACTGTGTAAAGCCACTTATGTAAGGACTTTCTGCGCTTGTTGTTCCTTAATTTTCAACTGATAGAGTACAGTGAACGAAGTTAACACTACCCACGCTAACTCTTGGGCGCTATTCCTCGAATAGTGGAATCTAAATATCAACCCCACAATGCATTCGCAACTCTAAAGTACGGAGCGCGGTTTTACGGCAACAAGACGCAAAATATGATTCACAGTTAGATACTTTAAGTAGTAGGCTAGGTAGATGCTCGGTAATATGTACAATAGATATTTAACGAACTCCGTAAATACAACTTTCATGGTACTCCTTTCGTTCTAAATACATCACTACTTCTTCCTTAAAGTACTCTGACACAATAAAACTTCTTATTCCCCCAAATTAATAAGTGAAGAAACATCTTACGTATTTTAAAGGGCCCAGCATGGCCAGGTGGTTAAGGCACTCGACTCGTGATCTGAGGGTCGCGGGTTCGAATCCCCGTCACCAAACATGCTGTCTATTTTAGCCGTAGGGGCGTTATAAAGTTACGGTCAATCCCACTATTTGTTGGTAAAAGAGTTGGCGGTGGGTGGTGATGACTGACTGTTTTGTCTTAAACTGCTAAATTAAGAACGGCTAGCGCAGATAGCCCTCGCGTAGCTTTGCGCGAAATTCAAAAACAAACGTAAAGTGTCACAACACTTATTATTTCTCAGTATTTGTTCATTGTTGTTTTATGGTTGTTATTGGTTGTTAATATACTGGAACTCAGACCATATTTTTAAAAACAAACTTTGATGTAATTACATTATTCTTTTTCACCCTATTTCTATTGATGAAAGGGGCGAATATGTACTTCATTGCCAGCTTTATTGTAATAGGAGTCGTACATAAGCTGAGTATAAAAATACATTAAAAAACCTCTGCTGGTAAACAAGTAGTACAGGGGTCGATAATATATTGAAATACTGAAGAAATAATACCTGTACAACATGATCTTGCTCTCGTCTTCTCGTCTTCCTATTATATTATGATTTACCCTAACTAATACTCCAACGTATATTACTATCTCACTATGCTTCACTCTGTACGTTAACTGTTGGCCAGACATTGTATATTATTATCAAGTAATTCTTAGACTTAAAAAAAACTTCACCTCATATCTCTAGATGTAGTTTCATTATTATTAAGTATTTCATATAAATATAAATAAATATTTGTGTAACTCTTTATATCTATTTTTATATGATGTATAGTAAATCATAGACATATCCAAGTACTGCTACAAGCTATTTTGTTTGACCATACTAACATTGTCGCAGTACTCAGCAGTCTGGAATTAATTCAAACTAAGCCAGTAGTCACATTATTTGACCAGTGGTCTTCTCTTCAGAAGAAGTCTATAAACTAACGTCTTGAAGGTTCAATATTAGTTGTGCATTTGATCAAACATAGTCTGGCTACCTACAGTGAACTCGCGACTGTTGGGAAAAAATGTGTGAAAAATTTCGTGTTTTTTATTTGAAGATCTCTTGGTCATGTTGAACTTTGCGTCATAAAAAATTCACAGAAAATAATATTCTATTCTCTTTTTTTTTTGTTAATTTTTGTAACTTGAAAAGGCTTTTAACCACGTAGTTTTTCCGCTATTATGGAAAGTTCATAAATCAATGATTAAATTCAATAATTATAATACTATGCATATATATTGAATGTTGTGTGTCAAGAACTATAGAAACGTCTTTTAAAGGTTAAAAAAATAATACAGGGTGTTTAACATACCAACAACTGTTCAATGCCGTCTATAAACATTGACTTGATTCACTCAGTATTTATAACGTATTCGTATTGAGTTTTTATACTATACCTCTAAGTTAGAACAACATTGTGTGGAATGTACGAAGCGTAATAATAAAAGGTTATCCGTTTAATAATTTTATTTCAAATACAAAGATTGACAAAGATGTATATAGCATATTGAACAAGTTAGTTTAACATACAGTCCATATACAGTATACAGTACTGTGCAAAAGTGTTAGGACAAGAGAACATTTTGCAATTCTTCTACGTCATCACAGAATGTAAATTTCATCACTGTAGTAATGATTCACTGGCCCCTGTTAACAAATTAATGAGCCAGGGTGAGAATACTTATCATTCTTTAGAATTCCCTTTTACTTTTAGCAAGGGCATGTCTGTTTGAATGAGCATACTTATCAAATTTAAGGCCTGAAATAACTGTCATGGTACCTCATGCAGTGTCTTAATTATGGTACCGGTGTATGATAAAATAAATCAATTTAATAATACTCCACAAAAAAACCTTGATAAAAACAGTGTTTAACACTATATAGTAAGTTATGTTGTCATGCCATGGTTCTAAAAGCGTAGAGAATTGTCGGAGAGTCCAACTTGCATCACGTGAAACTTTTACGTGAACTCTCTACTCTACAGACTTGAAATGGTCCCCAAACACTGTCCAGTACATCCTAGATCGTGATACAAGTAAATTTGAAAATAAGAAAATAAGAGGCAGAACACTAACCTCAATGATACTGATGTTAAGTATCTTTGTTTATGTAGCCTTCAGGACAGAAGGAAGACTGCTACTGATCTCAAGCATGAGATAAACAACCATGTATCAAATGACAGAAAAGTGTCCAGATCTACAGTATCAAGAAGACTCAACGATAATGGAATATTTGGTCATGTAGAAGTTTAAAAACCTATATTTCGGTCTCCAAGTATTGCCAAGAAACGAAAATTTGCTTAAAAATACAAAAACTAGACTGTTGGTACTTGGAAAAAGGTGTCATAGAGGGATGAGTCCAAGTGTGAAATATTTGGTTCAAAAAGCAAATTATACGTCCAGCGGAAAGAAGATGAAAGATATTTCAACGCATATCATTTTCCATGAAGCATGGAGGAAGCAGTGTGATGGTTTGGGGGTGTTTTACTTCTGAGGTGACAGGAGATATTTGCAAAATATTTGGTATAATAGACCAGCGCAAATACCATCAGATATTGATCCATCATGGTTTGCCAGGTGGTTTCTGTGTTATTGATAAAGGAATATACTACAAAAAAAAGTGTGTAATGACTCCAAACACTCATCCAACCTAACTAGAAATTACGTAGCTAAAAACGAAGCTGTTGGAGTCATTCAAATGATGCAATAACTACCACAGAGCTTATCTCCACCTAGTTGATCTAGGGTTTGATTGGTCATAAACTTGATAAATCAAAAGTTACTTCCAAAGAAATTTTATAGAGCGTATTGGAGACGTTTGGAATAAAATTCCAAAGGAGACTTTGATTATATATGTTGCAACATTGCCTGAAAGACCTGTCTGCAGTTATTAAAGCAAAATGGAAACACAAAATATTTATTGTTTGCTGAACTTCCACCAAGTTTCTGTTGTTCTAAATATGAATAGTGATAACATTTTGATGTTTCAACTACGATTTACTTTCCATTATTCTTTGAAAGTAGCCTAAAATTTCATTTTTGACTGCTCTAACAGTTTTACACAACACTGTGTGCATGTATATATATATCAACTTATAATCTTATTTACTTTGCAAAATAACGTATATCTTCTCTAAAAAAAATAATGTTATCAAATTTCTTTTCACAAATAATATATTGTGTAGCTGAAAATTTACATATTTCCACTGGTATGAACATGGAGGTTTCTGAACGCATTACGTGTTTATGATAAGCAAATACCCCAAAATACTTCCAAAACAGGATGCGGTTTGTCTATGTGATAGAATTCTAGATTTCTAAGCTTTCGAAAGTAGAATTTGTATTTATCCACAAAACATCCCCTCCCCTCACAAATACGAACATTTAGTCAATTGTGTAGCTTTGCACTTAAAAACAACCAAGCTTTGCCATATGACATACAACCCCCCTCGGGAGATTGACAAAAATAATTTCAAAGTTTGGTTAATAAAATAATTATTAAGGAAATAACGATGCACTTTAACCCGTTTGTAGGTTTGACACTAAGTAATCAGGTATCAAAATTAGAGATATGCCATAAAACAATTAATATTATTAACGGGTTCATGCACCGGTGAAACAGCGGTAAGTCTTTCTTTGAATTTACAGTACTAAAATCAAGGGTTCGTTACAGCAGATATAGCGGTATGGCTTTGCTAAAAGAAACAACAATTAACGGGTTGAGGTTATTTTGATAATCCAGGCTATGTTCTTAAATTATCTTATTAGCCTTGTGATATGTGTGTGTGTGTGTGTTTTCGTATGGCAAAGCTACATCGGGCTATCTGCTCAGTCCACCGTCCTTGTGATGTCAGTTGATTTGTTTGTTTTGGAATTTCGCACAAAGCTACTCTAGGGCTATCTGTGCTAGCCGTCCCTAATTTAGCAGTGTAAGACTAGAGGGAAGGCAGCTAGTCATCACCACCCACCGCCAACTCTTGGGCTACTCTTTTACCAACGAACAGTGGGATTGACCGTCACATTATACACCCCCACGGCTGGGAGGGCGAGCATGTTTAGCGCGACGCGGGCGCGAACCCACGACCCTCGGATTACGAGTCGCACGCCTGACGCGCTTGGCCATGCCAGGCCAACGTCAGTTGAAGACGAAAAATATGTACATTAACTATGATGAACACGGCATTATAAAAATTAAAACTTGAACCCATACACCAAAATACGAAGTTTGGTTTGTGATTTTCTTTCCGAATTCTTCTGAACGATATTTTGAAAGATTTGTTTGTTTTAAACTTTTTCTTTTGTCGCCCAGTTAAACTTCTTAGGCTTAGTAATGTAAATAATTATTTTTTGTTATTTTTATAACGGTACTGAGAGAAACTAAACATTGTTTAGTTATGTGAAAACTTTTTTTCCGTCTTCGTTCTTCTCTTTCTGACGTTCACAAAGATGAAAGTTTTAATTTAAATTTTTCAAAGAGGTTCGTAGTTCGAAAATGTTAGAAAATGTTTTCCGTTTATATTTTTTTCGAATTAAAAACGCCTATATCAGCTTTTCTGTAGTGCATTATCTGTACCCGTCTGCGGTATCGTTGAAATGCATATGCACACAGATAATTGTAGTGCACGCGAAGCCGCCCTTTATACTCTCAGACCGGGTTACTAAGAGCTTTCATTAAACAACATCGTTGGAGAATACCTTGTCCTGGCTCTTTTTTTTTTTTTTCTCTCTATCTTTTTCTGTAGTGTTTTGAACACTTTTGATAAGCACTGTGTTGTATAATTAGTTTCCTCTCTGCCATTTATCTGCCAGAGTTATGTTTACTCTTATTACGATTTCTTTGTTCATCAGACGTAACTACAAATTTCTGTCGATGTAAGAAAAATTCCGAAAATATCTTAATTTCTTTAAAAGGTGGTATTTGCACAGATAGAGACACCTGTATTTAAAAAAAAAAAAGCTTGAGTGCTTTCACGACCAAAGACAGAGAAAACTACATTTTTACAGAATCGAAATACTTTTCTTAGAGAAATATTGAATGTGAAAGTGGTTGGTAAGGAAGGACACAGAAAACCTATCTAGTTTTTTTTTCGTGGGGGGGGGGGATAGTTAATACTCTAAAGATCTATCTTCAGCAATAACCAGATTAAATAAACAAAACTTTAAACAACGTTTTTAATTTGTTTTGAAATTACCCGCGAATTTTACTAAACAAAACTTTAATTTGTTTTGAAAAGAGGGGCTATCTGCGCTCGCCGTCCCCAATTTTAGCACTGATAGACTAGAGAAAGAAGGCAGCTAGTTATCAGCACCCACTGCCAACTTTCGGGCTATACTTTTACTGATGAATGGTGAAATTGATCATTGTATTATAGCACACCCACGACTGAAAGAGCGATTCGAACTCGCGACCCACATATTGCGAGTCGGGCGGCCATGGTGAATCTACGGTGTAGCACATGAGTACATTAGATGCTTGTCGGTGTCAACAACCTAAACTTTAGTTTAACACTCTAATCTAAACAAGTAGTGACACTTTTAGTGACACACACACACACACACACAATATTAACACCATTTAAGTCTATGAGACGCTAACCCTGAATGTCTAATAACATAGTACAGACAATTGTTTAATATTTTCAATGAAATTAGGAAGCGGTGATATTTACTATAATAAAGGTTGCAATATTTAATATCTGAAGCTTGGAAACTGAAGTCAGATATTAAGTTATCTTTACTGTCATGAAGTGAGTACAAACTTCTACATTTCAACGATCCTTGGTTCGACGCTTACAGAGGAAAGTTAGAATTCACATATTACTGATTCATAGAAATTAGGAGTTGTTGGCATGAACTTAGTAATGGTTTGTTTGCCTATGCTACCAGCTGGTTAAAATAGCTAATAAATTTACTTTTATTTATTAATTAGTATTATTTCTTATTTTATTTCTATGTTTATTATTTTATTATAATGATTATTCTGCATTGGTAGCTTAGTATGTTGGACTTAGGACTAATCGAAATCCTCTGGACTGTATGAAATTTGCGGATTATTATTGGGTTTATGGCCGATAATATAGTTAACAGCAAGGGTACCCATCTGATGAAACGATACATTCTAATTATTATAATTAAGAACTCGAGAACAGTGTATTAAATCAGCTATATCCACTACATAATTCATTTTTAGTTCTAAATTATGTAAATATCTTGTCTTTATTAGAAGTTAGTGTTAAATAACTGTAAAAACAATTAATTTTATTTTATGCAACTAATTGTAGAACAAAGTAACTTTAATACAAGAAAGAAAAAATACATTTAATAAATGATCAATAGATGGCACTGCTTAAAGAATTATCACTATAGTGCTTCCGATTGACGCACCTGATTTCCTGTGTGCGCGCGCTTCCAAGCGAATTTACTGCGTTCTCTATTATGAAAGGATCACGTTTGTCGTTACGGGTTCATTATGTTGTTATTGAGTGTTACGAGTAGGGAACAGGCTGTCCGTAAAACCTCTTTTTATTGTTCTGTTAAAACCGTATTAATGACAGTTACGGAAGGAAAGCTTTAATTTTATATGCTGACAGTTCTGTTGGAAAATCAAGGGTTTTCGAAGGACAAAACTTGTTTCTAGACTGACGAAGCCAACTCTGGATAAAGAAAGCTCTGACTGACTCGCAGCACAAATCGAACTGTGTGGTCATCGTCATCCACGTAGTTAGGAGGTCAAGTTCAACCTACTCTGAATCGTAAGTAGTTCAGCGATAGGCACTCTTATTTTTGTCGCTAAATTATATGATATTAGTAACAAGACCTGTTGAAGGTTTACGTAGGATTTTTCTAAACCAAAACAGTCTAGCCCCCCCACCACCACCACCATCACACACACACATTATTAGGCGCTGCACGTGTAGGCCTCTCGTGCGCAATTCTGAGAACATTTTAATGCAAGTAAAAGAGACCACCTAGACAGTCAGTAATGAACGTGGTTGTATAAACTGGATGTGTGAAATATGTCAAATCATGTAAATCTTACTTACCAAATCACTCACGTTACCTACAAGGACATTTGGTGTAAACTGTTGAACAGGTTTTATCAGACATATAGATGTACGTTTGTTTGTTTGTTGTTTTCTAAAGCAAAGTCACATTGGGCTGCATTCCATGTCCACCACCGGGAATCGAACATCGGATTTCAATATCTTAAGCTTCTAAACTAACTGCTGTCCCACTAGGGGCCTACAGATTTGTGTTACGTGACTAAGATCTACGAGTTATAAAATTTACCTATAGTTCAAGCTTGTAAAAATCTAATTTGCTGATTAAAATCAAAACCCTGCTTTAAATTGCAATATTTTTGTGAAAAATAAAATCAACTTTTTTTCTTCCTTCTGGTATTGCTGTATTAATATTTCAATGTTGTTACTTCAAAGTCATAAACACTACGTCAGTCAAAGAGACTCCACACTTTCAACAATATTGTCGCATTTTCTACATTTCTTTTAATTCTCTGGTCTGGTAGCTGTAATACCGATGGGCACCCGAAATCTTCGAATATCCGTGCCGTCCTTGAATGTTTGTTTAAAGTTAAGCACAAAACTTTATAATAGGATATTTATGCTATGCTCACCACAGGTATCGAAACCCGGTTTCTAGTGTTTGTAAGTCCGCAGACATTCCACTGTGCCACTGAGAAGCGCTTGTCATCCTGTTCTTTATACCTGTTTTTCAAAAAATTAAAATATCATTTGAACCAACCCCAGTGTTCCAAGATAGGAAGGGGGGGATTAAATTTACACTTATATCAAAGGATGAATCAAACGTTCTTTCTTTATCTACAACTGACAAAGTAAGCAATTCTATAGCAAAACCTTGTTACCCGCTTTCGGTGAGAAAGATGGTAAAATAAATTTGTTACCTCTTTAAGTTATTTTAAAGTAAACATAATCAGAAACATAACTTCAATAAGGTAAATAAATATTCTGTTTCCAGTAATGTCAAAACTTTAACATTCCAACTTTCTGTTGTTTTTTACAAGTGCCTATAAAGTAATGGTTGTTAAGGTAACCTGGGAGTATTGTAGAATTTCCATTTAGAAACGTTCTTTAGTACAATCAAGTTTGCTATTTTTATTGTCCAGTTAAACAATAAAGGAAGTGATACTGAAAAACTGATGGTGGTTTCTACATTTAAGACACGTACATTGTGGGTCTTTGATCTAAAAACGTTTTAGAGCAATGAAACTGTCATTCTGTAGAACAGGTGTGTACAATGATTTTGTATCAATGATAATATTATTGGGTGATGCAACCCCTAGTTTCTGAGTGGTTTTCTCTGGTGAAGAACACTCATCTATCTAATGCTTCCAATGGCTGAATCATATATGGATTAAGAATTTACCAAAAACGGGGTGTGGCTTCTCTAGAGTACAGTAACCTTGTAAAAAAAGTTTGTGACCTTGGAATATCGACAGTGGTCAAACAAAGCCTCAATTGTGTTTCTAGTAGACAGCGTTTTATGCCACCTAACGGACCAAATATTTTATAAAGGGATTGGTTTTCATTTCCTCCTATATTTAATTACGACATTAAGCATCTGGAATGAATACTTATTAGGCCTAACACTCAAAGCTAGCTGACGCACGTTTGATCAGAAGCCGTCATTAACATCTAAACCTTGGTGATACAAAATTGCCGATTTGACTGTGATATTATCCAACAATAGTGTTTGTTTTCACAGTCGTTTGTATATTTTACATTACAAATAGATATGCATAAATTTATTTTTTTATAAAACAGAACAACAATAATAAAACGCCTCATAATCGAAACAAAGTTTCCAAGGCACAGGCTATAAAGTGGGAAATGAGATGAGTTTTATTTTCTGGCCTTATGCCCTGGTGACTTTATTCTTATTGTACAGCGTTACCTCTTGGTTAAAGTTAATTTTGTACTATAAATAAATGTGTTCTGTTTCATTATAGGTTTGATCTTGCTGTTTTTATCGCAGTCCTTCCTTTTGGCATAAATATTAACTGTTTGAATAATGTTTATATTTACATTATAAATTTGTATTATATATATTTGAGTATAAACGGATAAGTGGAACAACAGGCACGAGCTTTAGACATAGATAATTGTGTCAATTTGGGATTGGATCTCATCCATCACATATGACAGACTATTCGAAGAACCTGGTAGCGGAAGGCCAACGCGCCACTGCACAAAGTTACTTGGTCAAAGGACGACCTAACTTCGAGTCCTCATTAAAATAAGGACTAGTAGAAAGGAAATTAACGAGGTCACATTTATTGAGACTGGAGTTTCCCATGACAAACAGCCAACTTTCGTCTTTTCTCTCCGCTCAAATCATAGACCGTGACGTTTCGTTTAAACGCTAATGGCTTTCTGTTAATGCTTGTTTTAAATACGCTTCCTGTGTTTTTGAAAACAACAGCTGGTTATTACTACAGCCGCCACTGTTTGTAGATATTTCATTACAACGAACTTTAAACTAAACACGACGTTCGTGTCTCTTGTACCAGGAAATGAATTAAAGTACAACAAATGTGGTGTCTGGTCATTTCGGGTGTTAGAGATCCGAGACGCATCGAACGGCGATAAATAATTATTTTGCAGAGATCGCTTCTCACGATAAAGAAAAAGACAGCAAGATCACTCAAATTTGAAACTATGCAAGGCATTATAACGTAGTTTAATAGGCTTAACTTGAACTGTTCATCTTTCTGACCATTTTGGGTTTAGTTATATCAAAGAGTCAGTTAGTAACGGACTGTTAATGGGCGTATGATACGATTTCTCACTTTTGTCATTTGGTTTGTTTTGAATTTCTTGAAAAACTACCCTAGGGTTTCTTGCGTTCGTATTCCTAATTTTGAAGTGACAGACTGAAGGGAAGGCACTACCCACTGCTAACTTTGGGGTTACTATTTATCAACGATCGGTAGGATTGACTGCCACAATATAATTACGGCGGACATGTTCGGTGAAGGGGCCCAGGTTGCGAGGCGAGCTCCATAACCAGCAGGCCATTCGTGTTATTAAAATATATTGACAAATCTTATTATTACGTTTTACCTAATGAAATAATCAATCAATATCTGAAAACAACAACAACAGCACAAGCTGTTAAGTGATATATAATGTGGAAACGCTTTTTCTAAACACCTGTCGTACAGTTAAATTAGCTAATCTTTTGTACTAGGAATAGATCGAGATGAACATATCAAATAATATTAGTAATATATTAGGAACGTTAGATATAACTAGCACTACAATTATTTTAGTAATATATTAGGAACGTTAGATATAACTAGCACTACAAGTATATTAGTAATATATTAGGAACGTTAGATATAACTAGCACTACAATTATAATAGTAATATATTAGGAACGTTAGATATAACTAGCTCTACAAATATATTAGTAATATATTAGGAACGTTAGATATAGCTAGCACTACAATTATATTAGTAACATATTAGGAACGTTAGATATAACTAGCACTACAATTATATTAGTAACATATTGGGAACGTTAGATATAACTAGCACTACAAGTATATTAGTAATATATTAGGAACGTTAGATATAACTAGCACTACAATTATAATAGTAATATATTAGGAACGTTAGATATAACTAGCTCTACAAATATATTAGGAACGTTAGATATAGCTAGCACTACAATTATATTAGTAACATATTAGGAACGTTAGATATAACTAGCTCTACAAATATATTAGGAACGTTAGATATAGCTAGCACTACAATTATATTAGTAACATATTAGGAACGTTAGATATAACTAGCACTACAATTATATTAGTAACATATTAGGAACGTTAGATATAACTAGCTCTACAATTATATTAGTAATATATTAGGAACGTTAGATATACACTACAATTATAAACATCCTCATTTGGATTGCATTTATGTGATATCTTATCAGGTTAAATCATTAGATAATCTATTGGGTTTTGATATCGATTATAAACAAACCTAAAACTTTATCATTTTGTAGTGAAGCTAATAACATGCTTCATAGGATGCAGTGAATGTTTTTCTTGTATTTCAGTTATATTTGTCTTTAACTTGTTACTGGATATGATTTCATTGGTTTCTCTGCTTGTTTTTACAGTTTGTTTTCTTGTATTAAACAATAACTGGTCTCCATCATTGAGTAACATAATAGAGTATATTTTCTTTAGTACTGAAGTGCTCCCCGCTAGTACAGCGGTATGTCTCCGGATTTACAACGCTAAAATCAGGGGTTCGATTCCCCTCGGTGGGCTGAGCAGATAGCCTTTGTGGCTTTGCTAAAAAAAAAAAAGAAAACATAGTACTGAAGTGTTATGATAATTACACGAATTGATTTAGTGGTAGACTTGAAGATTCCACTTTCACACAATCTTGTATTTGATAAGTCAGAGAAGGATCTAATTTGGACATATCTGATATCATTTAGATATTTGCATTCTTTCATGACATATTTACTTTCTATATCATCATCACTATCTTGAATATATAATCTTCAATAATATAATTTATATCATCATATACGACTTTTTTGGTATTCACGTTTTGCTAACCCTAGTTTGGCCGTGGTCGTTGTCTTCTATCAGATCTTGACGATACACTTTTTAACTGCTTTTCTCCACGTCTCAGTCTCAAAATAGCAGGAATTGATCATCTGTTATATATATACACATATAATCAAAATGAGAGCAAACTAAACATTTTGAATACGTGGAACATTTCATTTTGAAATATAATTGCGATTCAAATCAACGTTCACTTACTAATCAGAAAAAAAAAGCAAACAAACTTACAGAAAACCACTTCCAAATAATTAAATTAAATTATATTTCATTATCAATTATGTTTCTCTTAATTTTGAAATGTTTCATAGATTCTCTTGTGCTGTGTTGATGAAACAAGTTTCGTTCAGTAATGTGTGATCGAAGGAAATTTTGTGATTGGTTGTGTAATGTTGAACCTGCTTTTTCAATTTCATTCCGACGTCATTATCGCCCTCTAGTGGTAAGTCTGAAGGCTTATAACGCTAAAAACTGTGTTTCAATAGTCATGACGGTTACAGCACAGATAGTCCATTGCATAACGTCCCCCGCTAGTGCAGCGGTATGTCTCCGGATTTACAACGCTAAAATCAGGGGTTCGATTCCCCTCTGTGGGCTGAGCAGATAGCCCTTTGTGGCTTTGCTATAAGAAAAACACACACACACCCATTGTATAACTTATGCTTAACAACAAATTAAAAACGACAGTAACTTTAAATGTTTCTTTATTCTGATTGAAAGAGCTCATTCTGTTTTACCAGTATAAGTACCACTAAGTGAATGACGAATGGAAGAAACACGCTAATTATAGTTTTATGTTTAATTTACAAATAAACGTATCAAAAATGTAGAACGAAACGGAAACCTAATGACTTTGTATGGCGTATAATAATTAAAGTATATGTAGCACAATGCTAACGCCAGAGGTCGCATTTAAAAATTTAATTTCGAAAGTGAGCAGATGTTTTGAGATTAAAAGTTAAATTGTTTGTATTTTTACTTGTCATGTGTGAAATGACAGGGTCTGTTAGAAGGTTATTAGCTGGTTGAAGGATATAAAGCGCTCTTTAACGTTCTGCACTTCAAAGACAAATGTATGAAGGTATTTATTGAATTATATGTCCCAATGAAATCAGACAAATGAACGCGTGTTTTGGAAACGGACACACTTATGTTTGTGCTTTGTTAATTGCTTTGCAGAGGGCTAGACTTTTCACATGGTGTTTCTGTGGTTGTTATTTATGTTGTCTTTTCCACTGAATTTTTATCTTGTTGATTGATGGAGTTGTATTCTCTAGCGGTGCAGGCAGAATACGATGCGTTTAAAGTAAGAGCGTGCGTGCGTATGTGTTTTCTTATAGCAAAGCCACATCAGGTTATCTTCTGTGTCCACCTAGGGGAATCAAACCCCTAATTTTAGCTTTGTAAATTCGTAGACTTACAACTGTACGAGCGGGGGATTTTAAATACGAAGTTTAACGTGTAAAAAAAGAGAAAGAAACATTATATGTAATCTAAAATACAAGTCATCCAAGTCGTAAAGTTGCGGGTTTGAATCCCCGTCACACCAAACATGCTCGCATTTTCAGCCGTGGGGGGTTATAATTTTACGGTCAATTCCACTTTTCGTTAGTGAAAGAGTAATCCAGGATTTGGCGGTCGGTTTTGATGACAAGCTGCCTTCTCTCTAGTCTTACACTGCTAAATTAGGGACGGCTAGCGCAGATAACCATTGTGTAGCTTTGCGCGAAATTCAAAACAAAACAAACCAAACCAAGTCGTAAAATGTTGGAACTTCTGTTCAAGTTATGGAATTTGTATATCTTATTAGATAAGTGAAAGTATAAGGTTTTGAGTTACATTGGAAAATCGATGAAGTCCGTTAAATTTATTATCATTTGATTTATGGAAATAGAAACGAAGCAAAAACTTAACTTTCTTCAGTAATTTTGTGACTTTGTAAAATTAGTATAAGCTGGCTGCAACTGGTAGTACGTCTTGATCCGATCGAGATTTTTAAAACAGTTTTCAGGAAAATAGTCACATTTAGAACAGCGATTCCAGTTTAAACGTCCACATTTATAACAGCGATTCCAGTTTAAGGGTCCACATTTAGAACAGCGATTTCAGTTTAAAGGTCCACGCTTAGAACAGCGATTCCAGTTTAAAGGTCCACACTTAGAACAGCGATTCCAGTTTAAAGGTCCACACTTAGAACAGCGATTCCAGTTTAAAGGTCCACACTTAGAACAGCGATTCCAGTTTAAAGGTCCACATTTAGAATAGCGATTCCAGTTTAAAGGTCCACATTTAGAACAGCGATTCCAGTTTAAAGGTGCAGATTTAGAACAGCGATTCCAGTTTAAAGGTCCACATTTAGAACAGCGATTCCAGTTTAAAGGTGCAGATTTAGAACAGCGATTCCAGTTTAAAGGTGCTCCCTTACTGCTGGAAGAATCAAATAATCGATTTTTTTTTGTATATCCCGATATCGATCCTTTCCTTAGTCGATAATTCAACGTTGAAATAAAATGTTGACCCCTCTTTCCAAACTAATGTTAGTAAGGTACTTTTCAGTATCTATAGCACCCAGTGGTGCAGTGGAACGTCTGCGGACTCACATCGCTAGTAACCGGGTTTCGATACCTGTGGTTGGCAGAGCACAGATAGCCCACTGTGTAGCTTTGTGCTGTATTCCAAATAACAACAGTATAACAAATTCGTGGGTGCCAAAAATAACGAGAAAATTCGAATTTTCAAATTTCGTCGCGTGACCTTCTGTCTTATCAGTCCTCTTATCACGGTGTTTAGGATTCAAACAAAAGAAGTCTATTTTCAGTTGTTTTGATATTTGTTCAATGTTTTTTTTTGAAGCACCATCTACGCATCATTTTGTAGAATCCACTGTTGTAACGTCTTGACTACATTTATAACATTCCATGAACACGTGTTACATATTCTACATGTGTCCTTCCTATATGATTTTGATTTTTTAGTTTTTTACTGTAATGACAACTGGATACATCTATTAATGCCTTCTTTCCTTTTGCCAGTCGTTTGTAATATTCTCTTAAACATACATGAAAAATCATGATGTGTCTGATCGGTTTTGTACACCATAAAACGTAAACTTATGCAATATTATGCAGGACTGAATATTCTAACTTTTGGTATGTTGTTGCTCCTAATTATTCGAATTACAAAATCGTTTCTGTATTTTGAATTGCCATTTGCCAATCGTGTTGAAAAATATAAGCATTTAGTACAGTTAAGGTACGTTTTAGGAACACATGGATCCAGCTACCATCACTCATTCATTCAGGGTAAGATTCGCACATCTGGGCCTATTCTCGTGCTCACACGACAGTTCTAACAGTAGAAAGGGAAGCCACATATGTTTATCATGAGTTTTACTTTAGTTCATTTTTGAGCCTGACGTTGCCCATCAGGTACAGTGCTGGTCTATGAATCCCAGATTATGTGTTTGGCATTCAACTGGTGATAAAGCCCGTTCTGCATCTCGGGGCTGTATGTGCGTTACAAGAGTGTCAACTTAATTATAGCAGACAAAGAACCCCTCGGTTGTTGTTGTTGACTATCTGCCTTTTCTCTTCTTCTGCGTTATTTGTTCAAAATTAAGGATGACTGTGCATAGATAGATCCTTGTATAGTTTTTCGCGAAATTCTGAAACAAGCAACTATTAACTGACGTTCTACAAGTCGCGAAATTTAAACGTTAAAAATGTTCTCCTTGAAACGATTGCCGTTTTATTATTTTATAATTCATTAAGGAATAGTTAGATGTAGGTCAACGAGAAAACAGAAAATTATGAATAGAAGAAAGCTCGTGCAAAAAAAATCTAGTAACCTGCTTAAAGTGGGTACTTCGTCGAACTTTATATATAAACACACACACATCTATATATATGAAACGTGTCTCACAAGTTAGGGTTATAATTGAATACAAGTACTTGTGTCGGCTTAAAGGGCACAGAGGAAGGAAATAACATCGTTATCTGTTTTGGCAGTGCACCAAGACAAAAATACAACAGAGAAAGGGGAAGTTAATCTTCCGTGAGGAGTAATTCGAGACGGCGTGTATCCTTTGCATACAATCACAGACAATAAAGCCCTTTCAGTCGTGTGCTGTTTGTTTTCACCTACAGATGTCGCTCACTCGAGGTCAACTTCAAATTATCTTAAATTAATTATTATTCATGACAAAGTTTACAAAGTGTAATTTTTGTAGTTAGTGATTGATGCGTTTTCTATATAAAAATGAAAATTAAAACAACTGAAACATAGCAGCTTGAATATGTAGTAAATACACGGGAAGACATAAAATTAAAGATACGTAACTAAATGACGTAAGGAAAGACTGGTATAAAATAAAAGATACGTAACTAGATGACTTAAGGAAAGACTGGTATATAATAAAATTAATGCTATTGTTATCCGACTGAATGGTAAAATGGCGCCTTTATAGAGGAAAAAGAAGAGGATATATATATATTGCTACTGTTGATTGGCTATTTGTATGATAAAGAAACACGTGACGAAATCCTATCTGTGAGTGAAGTGATTGTATACGGGAGTTTGTTCTCAGTTTCTTTGTTTTACATGAAACCTTTGTCACACCCACATCCATTACTTTAAATTAGTGTCTCAGTAACATAAGCGTTTAAATTCTGTTTACTCAACAGTACCAAACATATGACGGGCGTAAATGAAAACGAGTTAGTGTCGAGATCATAGGTTGGAATATAGAACAGGTTTATGTTTATTAAACGCGTTTAAAAACTTGTAACCCTTTGTGCCACGGTTAGCAACTAAAGGGAAGAATTTGGCCTTTGTGTTATAATACTTCTTGGGAGAGGCAGAAAACCATAGTCAGGTCGAGTGATAGCCGATTCAAGAAGTAAAACAGTGAAAAGAAACAAAGTAAACATTATGGGTAGGTGCAACAGCGTCTCGTACATTCGTAAGGATACATGCATAAAACATATCCATTAATATCAGCACACATAGAGCAGTCCTCCTTCCATCATATCTGTATAAAAACACACCAATGACGCTCAAGTCCCTCTTCTTGCACGTGCCATGTAATCAAGGAAAGTGGCATTCTTGTTTCCCGTTAAGAGTGCTGTAATGATTAGTTACGGCATGGCAGCGTGGCCGGAGCTCTTGCGCTCGTGCGAGACGGAAGCCAGAATCTGAGTCAACTCGCAATATATTGATGTTTGTCTGTGTGTATATGTATACCTACATATTTCTATATATATATATATATAAAGATATAGATACATATGTATTTCTGTAAAGTACGTTTGTGTAATACGCGCGTCTTTCCAAAACAACAAAAACCAAAAACCACACATACGTGGACTCATAACTTTTACTCTATGTTTGCAATTTATATAATTAATGAAGCTATTACTCTAATGGAACGAACTGCTGCTCGTCATTTCTATTCCTAATTGCTCTGTAAACCAGCACTCTTGTCTAGTGACTAGAAATAATTTCTCAGTCTTGTCTTATTATTATTAATAAGACAATTATTGTTTAACATAATGTTTATAGTAACATTACTTCTTCTGTTTCTAGAGATGTCCTACCAAAGTAAGAATCGAAATAAATAACAACAACCAAAACTCTTTAAGACTAACTCGATAAATAACATTTTGTATTAAAGGAATGTTTATGTTTGTGGTCGTGTTACAAAAACTGACATATAATCTGAAGGAGATCCCAGAATGCATCAATGTGACATAGGAATATTGTAATATATTGGTATCCCTCTCTGGCTGAGTTTCATGGTATTCTCTTACTTTTGAAGTTCTCTATCCTGGTTCAACTAGTAATATGCACATACCTTTAAAGTATCCTGGTTCAACTTGTAATATATATACACACCTTTAAAGTTCTGTATCCTGGTTCAATTTGTAACATACACAAACCTTTAAAGTATTCTGGTTCAACTTGTAATATGCATATACCATTAAAATATTCTGTTTCAACTTGTAATATATATACACACCTTTAAAGTTCTGTATCCTGGTTCAATTTGTAACATACACAAACCTTTAAAGTATTCTGGTTCAACTTGTAATATGCACATACCATCAAAATATTCTGTTTCAACTTGTAATATATACACACCTTTAAAGTTCTGTATCCTGGTTCAACTTGTAACATACACAAACCTTTAAAGTATTCTGGTTCAACTTGTAATATACACATGCCTTGAAAGTATTCTGGCTCAACTTGTGATATACACATGCCTTGAAAGTATTCTGGCTCAACTTGTGATATACACATGCCTTGAAAGTATTCTGGCTCAACTTGTGATATACACATATTTTTAAAATTTTCTATTGTGGTTCAACTTTTTCGTTGGACACTTGGACGTCACTTAACACTTTTTATCAGTTGCTCAGTTGTCCTTCAGGAAGCAACAATTTGACAGTATCATCCACTACATCCTTATTTGTTATCAGTTAACTTGTTAGGGAAACCAAGTACTGTCGAGGGCAAATCGAACATTAGTTGTTTTTTTTTTTCCAAATGTGGGAATCTGTAACCATCCATCCATATCGTTTATTATCAGAATTGTACATAAATCATTTCACTTATTAGCAGTCATTTTCTTTAAAGGCCTAAGTCATTAGTACAGGATATACTATGATAATGTCATAAGTCAACGCTCAGTTGTTCGACATAATCCTGTACAATGAATTCATTATAGGTGTATTATTGACAGAAAGATGTGTAGATTTTCGTAAACATGTGACATCCATGTATGCTGAGTTGTAACGTATGAATAGTTAGCTTGAGGGATCTAAACAGGGGTGAAATGAGATTTCAGAACTAGGGTTATCCTTCAAAATCAGGTCTGGGGGTTGGGGAGCGGAATTTTAAATATGAACATAAAAAATAAGCCTTCATTTTGGCTTCCAGAAAGTATGGGTAGGGCGCACCCTCGCATTTCCATCTGTGGATATAAAGTTTTAATTTGATTAACCATAGTTCCAAAGTTTACTACAGCTTGCATATTTCTCCTGATTGAAGAGAAGGCGCTATCCTCTGTTGCCCTGCCAGTTTACTTACTGGGGAGAAAACGAAATAACACTTAAGTAATAGAATAATGTAATATATCAGCTGTTGGCAAAGCACTGTACACTGAGTTTACACCACACACCTTATAGCTCCTTCCCATCAGTAGTACTAATATTTTAGTTATATAATTATTAATTTATAACGTAGACGCTGTTCTCACTGCCCAACATGCACGTGTCACGTTCACGGTCTACACGTTGTATCTTGTATTGTTTTGTTTGTTTTTGAATTTCTCACAAAGCTACTCGAGGGCTATCTGTGCTAGCCGTTCCTAATTTAGCAGTGTAAGACCAGAGGGAAGGCAGCTTGTCATCACCACCAACCGCCAACTCTTGGGCTACTCTTTTACCAACGAATAGTAGAATTGACCGTCACTTTATAACGCATTAACGGCTGAAAGGGCGAGCATGTTTGGCGCGACTGGGATGCGAACCCGCGACCCTCAGATTACGAGTCGCACGCCTTAACACGCTTGGCCATGCTGGGCCTTGTATGTTGTATTGAGTGTAATGTGTAAATAAACAGTTCCCAGGAACTTTCAAACTATCTTTATTGTGTTGAGCTAGTTCAAGCTAATTCCGAGAACCCAAGAGTGAAAGAAATGGGAAGTATGTTATAGTATGTCAAACACATTATGTCTGTCATATGCAGTGTTGAAGAGGTTTCTTGTACATTACCAGGGCTCATAAGGCTGGCGACAGACGTAGAAGTGATCTGTGCGCCATTAAGTTCGATTTAATATTTTATCATCTTTTCCTGGTACAGGGCGAAGAGGGATATAATAATCTTCGAACACCCCGGATGTCAAATGGTTTGAATGGCTAGTATACTTCGATGTTTTAATCCTGTGTACGCATGTGGAAATTGTCATAACATTTCAATCAGTGAGCCACCATTCACTATAGTCTTCAAACTATTCATTGTTACATTGGGCATAAATTATTTTTACTGTTGGTATAAAACCAACGGTAATTCAGTAAGATCGCCAATAACTTAAGTTAGTCTCGGCTCTTTCAATGAGCATTTGGGTTTCGATACCCGCAATGGGCAGAGCACATATAGCCCATTGTGTAGCTTTGTACTTAGTATAAAATTTAACAAATAAAAAAAGGCTTCACTTAACCAGTAAAACCTAAAATACTAGTCCGTTGTAGCAGAAGTAGCGAGTCAGAGAACAAGACAAGGTTTTCACATCATCTCTTCTTCACTGAAATTCATGTTTTTGGTGAAGAAAAGAAATTAAAACCAGAAGAAGCTTCTATAACTGACAAGAAACAGTGACAGGAAGTTCTGTTGTAATACTTACTTGCAACAGTAAAATATTAAGGTTAAATGTAAAATCAAAAGCTTGAACCAATAGTAAAACGTGTTTGTTCTCATTTCAAAAATACCCTTATATTTGCAAAGTTTTCATGTTTCCATTTAAAGCTGCTATCCTTCAGACTTTTCGCTGGGGGTGGGGAAGCAGGAATCTTTTGACACTTATGGAAGGGTAAAATTTTAATGAGTGGAAAAGTGCTGCAAGACGTAAAGGCGGCAAGTTGCCCTCTATTTTTATTAATTTAAGCAAAATGGTGCAATAAGGTACATTTTCTGGATTCATGCAATATTGAATTTGGCCTGGATTCAGCCGGACAAACAAACCTAATGCGTTACAGAAAAAAGCTAGTTTGACGAAACATAAGATATATATATATGTGTGTGTGTGTTTCTATTATCAATACGAATTTTCTTAAGTATCACAAATTGAATTACGCACTTGGAACTCCAACATTCATCACATCTAGATAGAGTCAAGACTAACCGCTACAGCTATCATTTAAACCTAGTATTACCACCCGTCCTAAGACTAAGTGTTACAGCTATCATTTAAACTTAGTATTACCACCCGTCCTAAGACTAAGTGTTACAGCTATCATTTAAACCTAGTATTACCACCCGTCCTAAGACTAAGTGTTACAGCTATCATTTAAACCTAGTATTACCACCCGTCCTAAGACTAAGTGTTACAGCTATCAGTTAAACCTAGTATTACCACCCGTCCTAAGACTAATTGTTACAGCTATCGTTTCAACCTGGTATTACCACCCGTTCTAAGACTAATTGTTACAGCTATCAGTTAAACCTAGTATTACCACCCGTTCTAAGACTAATTGTTACAGCTATTGTTTCAACCTGGTATTACCACCCGTTCTAAGACTAATTGTTACAGCTATCAGTTAAACCTAGTATTACCACCCGTTCTAAGACTAATTGTTACAGCTATCGTTTCAACCTAGTATTACCACCCGTTCTAAGACTAATTGTTACAGCTATCGTTTCAACCTGGTATTACCACCCGTTCTAAGACTAATTGTTACAGCTATCATTTAAACCTAGTATTACCACCCGTTCTAAGACTAATTGTTACAGCTATCGTTTCAACCTGGTATTACCACCCGTTCTAAGACTAATTGTTACAGCTATCATTTAAACCTAGTATTACCACCCGTCCTAAGACTAATTGTTACAGCTATCATTTAAACCTAGTATTACCATCCGTTCTAAGGCTAATTGTTACAGCTATCGTTTCAGCTTAGTATTACTACCCGTCCTAAGGCTAATTGTTACAGCTATCGTTTCAACCTAGTATTACCACCCGTCTTAAGGCTAATTGTAACAGCTATCGTTTCAACCTAGTATTATCACTTGCCTGTCTTCTATCTAAGAGGACAGTTTTGTGTTTTTGTATCCATCTTCTGAAGTATTTCTAGATGACAGCTGATCCCATCTAATTAATATATTTATTAAACTAATTAATCTAATGTAAGGCATATATACAAGATCGAATTCAAACATGTATATTTTACGATTAATATATACACCAATTAGTGTCAAAATCACGAACTAGATAAAACAATACGCTAAATCAGTACACCGTCATTATGGTGAGAGAATAGCTTTTCAGATGTTTCTAGAATGCATTGATCCTATGATGAAGTGGACAACCCCAAACTACATGGTGCCCTTCGGGAGCCATTTTTTAAATTTCCAACTTGAGCACAGGGCGACCTCTATGTCTGTTTTGAAATTGTACCAACATCACTTTTATGAAGTCAAACACGCTGCTATTATTGTGTTAGATTTTGTGAAATATACTCTGCAGTTTATAGATCACATACAAATGTTGATAACAAAGACGTGATTGGAGGTATTATTAACAAGTAGCGTGTGTGTATGTGTTTTCTTATAGCAAAGCAACATCGGGCTATCTGCTGAGCTTACTGAGGGGAATCGAACCCCTGATTTTAGTGTTGTAAATCCATAGACTTACTGCTGTACCAGCGGAGGACAATAAGTAGCGCTCCTCCATTGTTGATGGCATGATGTACGCTAATCAACTGATTGTTTACTAGTACAAACATAGAACATTCCTAGCATACTAGTTAATTAAAATGTGTTCTTTACTGGTATATTAATATAAACGCTTAGGCTATAATGGTTAAGAGGCTTTTTTTTACTAGACATAAAGACATTCAGGGTATTAAAGATGAGGGGTGTTGTTTATTGGTACATTAATAAAGACATTTAGGGTATGACAGTTGAGAGTTGTTGTTTATTGGTACATTAATAAAGACATTTAGGGTATGACAGTTGAGAGTTGTTGTTTATTGGCACATTAATAAAGACATTTAGGGTATGACAGTTGAGAGTTGTTGTTTATTGGCACATTAATAAAGACATTTAGGGTATGACAGTTGAGAGTTGTTGTTTATTGGTACATTAATAAAGACATTTAGGGTATGACAATTGAGAAATATTGTTTATTGGTACATTAATAAAGACATTTAGGGTATGACAATTGAGAAATATTGTTCAGTGGTATATTAATAAAGACATTTAAGGTATGACAACTAAGAATCTTTGTTTACTGGTAAATTAATAAAAACATTTAAAGTATGACAACTGAGAGTCATTATTTACTGCTACGTTAATAAAGACACTTAGGGTATGACAGTTGAGAAGTGTTGTTTATTGACACATCAAGAAAATATTATGATTATGTCTTTTAGTTTTTATGTTGTTGTGTTTTAAACACGTATGTGTTAAGAAAACATTTTGATACGTACACATGCTTGTACAGGTGATGAGACATTATCAACGCAGTTATTTAATATATCTTCGAAATAATAAACTTTTCAAGCATTCATATGGAACACAAGTAGAGAGTAAGTGACTGGGAAGATTGTACTGTACACGTATGTAATATTGGTTCGTTAGGGGAAAACTTAATAGATGTTCCTAATCTTTCCTTCGGGCCATCGTGCGCAGTAATAACACCATGTTGTTTCGCCTGGAATCTCTGGGTGCGAGATGAAATGTTGTTTTAGTGAGTTAGAGAATGAGGACCCTGCGCGTGCAAACGACTTTTCACTTTTTGTATGGCGGCTCTAAAAAAATAGGCCATTTCTTTTTCCAGCGGAATATTAATGACAACACGTAACCTTCTGTATTTAATAGAAGATTAGGTGCCGAGCCTGTTTATTGAACCGAAATCCCCAAGTCGAAGTTTGAAAGTCCCCACTTCATTTTTTTCCCCTCCTTTTAATGGTGACACTTCATTCTCTACTATATTACGCTGTGTTTGTTTAAAGTTAAAACTGAATAGCGGAATACCGGCACTTCGTCCACTGCGGGGGTCGAACTCAGAGTTTATCGTTATAATTTCTCGAAGTTGTCTCTGATTCACAGACGGACATTATGGTCAAAAGGATAACTTTTAAATATATATTTTTTAATAGTTAAGCATGTTTGTTTATTTTTTGTTTTCTTATAACAAAGCCGCATCGGGCTATCCGTTGACTCAGCCGATAGGAATCGAACCCCCTGATTTTAGCGTTGTAAATCCGTAGACTCATCGCTGTACCAGCGAGGGACAGTTAAGCATGTTTCATTCACTTCAAGTTACTGACATCCTGATGAGATAGCACATATAACACGAAACAATTTTAGTTGTGAGAATAATGAAACTTATTAAAAACAACAGAGAACACGTGGCGTATTTTATATAGTGCGTTAATTTAATTAACTAATTGTAATGCCTTTAATTTCAGCGATCTTATGACCAGTACTTTAGTTTCTAAAATATCTTTGTTTTTGTCAACTGTGTTTGCTTTTCGTAATACCTGATGCCTTATTATATTCTTTGGTGGTCAGAACTGGAAATATTTCAAGTATTTATGCTTCGGGAAATTGCGTACTTAAGACAGTTTAGTTCACAAAGGCAGAATTATTAAGCGTAATATTAACGTTTTAGGTTCTCGTGTGCTTAAGTTTAAAAAAATACGCATCTCTTAATGTGTGCTTAATAATAAATATTCGTTTCTATTTAGCTTCGCATTTTTTATTCACAATATTTGCCTCTTCATAGTTATTTCACGCAATATATATTTGTCACCTCACGGTAATGTATCCCATAAATATTTGTTTCCCTACGCTAATTAAACCCCATAAATGTTTGCCTCCTCACGGTTATTTTACTCAATATATATTTGTTTCCTCACGATTATTTTACCCCACACATATTTGTCTTCTCACAGTAATTTTACCCCATACATATTTGTTTCCTCACAGTAACTTTATCCCATAAATATGTCTCCTCACCGTAATTTTACCCCATAAATATTTGTCTCCTTACAATAATTTTACTCCATAAACGTTTGTCCCCTCACGGTTATTTTACCACATAAGCATTTGTTTCCTCCCGGTTATTTTACCCCATAAATATTTGTTTCCTCACGGTTATTTTACCCCATAAATATTTATCTTCTCACAGTTATTTTACCCCATAAACATTTGTCTCCTCACAGTAATTTTACTCCATACATATTTGTATCCTCACAGTGATTTTACCCCACACATATTTGTCTTCTCACGGTAATTTTACCCCATACATATATGTTTCCTCACAGTAATTTTACCACACATATGTTTGTTTCTTCACAGTTATTGTTCTTCATAAATATTTGTCTTCTCACGGTTATTTTACCCAACACATATTTGTCTCCTCACGGTTTAAACAGAATGCTACGGTGTTTAAGTAGTTGTTGTGTTGAATTTGAACTTCATCTTATAAACGACGAATTCAGAGAACACACATTTACATAACCAAAGAACAACTGCCATATCCGGTGCCGATGAGGCCTTTCTATCCTTCTGAGATACAGCTTCAAGTATGGTTATCTCTAATTTAGTACTGCTTACCGGAAGGAGGGTAATCAGTTAGCAGCACCTGCCACCTGTGTCATTACTTTTACACGATTAGTGGGATTGGCTTCCCTTTTGCAGTCATAATCGTGAGAGAAAGGCTCAGTGTAATATCGTGACTCGAACCTTGGACTCACCAACTCTTCCATGCCTAGTTTATTCACTTATTAAAGTTATAAATCCACTTAACGTTAAGTAGGCTTAACTCAGCATTATGGACACTTGCATGCCAATAAGCTAGCTCTTTAGACTTTAAAACGACAGCTTAAACCCTAATTTTAAGTAAGATTTAGATACGTAATGAAAATGATTGGGAGTGCTATTGTAAAATAAAGTAATACTCGAAAGTAACTATATCTACTATATCCAATGTCGATGAAGCCTTTTGTTAAATATCAGGGCTTATTAGATAAGTTTGGACAACCAGCAATGTTCCGAACAGGCTTTATAGGACAAGTTTTATTTATGTATGCAAAAACACCTAACACCGCCCTCTACATTCCGACACTCAGTTACACAACCCCTTCCAAACATGTGGTCAGCTTCCGGTCAGTTACCTCTTTCTTTCTTTATGAACCTGACGATGACCGAAGAAGGTCGAAACGTTGTTCGCTCTTCTACGTAAAATATTTTCTCAACCCAAACGAGCTTTCTTTGCATGTATATTTCTCTATAAGTGGGTTTTTTTCACCTCACTGAAGCTTTATGTATATATTTTGTCAGTGCGGTTTCGACAGCGAGATTCTCCACTGCATCAGCACCTTCTTCCTACTTGTTATGTTATATCATCAGTTTCGTGAGCAACAACTGTTATGGTGCGAACTATAATTAAGTAAGTGAAGTGTAGTCATTATAAAATTTATTTAAATCATTTTAAATCAGAACTACAGTAAGAATTTATAACATAGGATTAATTATTTTAGACAATAATTGTTTACTAGACTACATGGAATGAGTAATACGACCCCGCCCTTCCCCACACTGAATGACATGCTTTAGCTATTTACAAAATAAAATAAAGATTCAAACTTAATATAACATTTTAATTTAATAATAATAAAGTTATTTAATCTATAGCGAATCGGTTTTTAAATTGTTGGATTAGCGCAGCTTTCTTATCAAATCTTTCAACCAGTATATCTAGAATAAAATTAAAGTAGGATATTTGTGTAATTTCTAGACGGTCTCCGATACCAATGTTTGGCTGGTTACAGCGAGCGTTTTTTTTAGCTTAGAAACAATAAAATAAATAATATATTGACTTTAATATACATTTGTTAAATTAATGAATATTTATAACACTGGCAATACTTCTAGAAACAAGTGATATAAGCAAAGCGTAAGGACAACTGTAAGACTAATGTATTAATGATACAAACTACTGTTAGAAAAAACAAGTTTTATCAATACGCTAATATTTTCTGTGTGAGCCCTAATTTTTACATATATTTTGTTATTATTTACACGATTGTGAAACATATTTTTAAATGTGTTTTTAATCCACAGTGGCTCAGTAGAAAGCTTGGAGGCCTTGACGCTATAAATTGGGTTACGATAACCTTAGTGAGCACAGCACAGATAGCTTTCAGCCGTGGGGGCGTTATAATGTGACGGTTAATCCCACCATTCGTTGGTAAAAGAATAGCCCAAGAGTTGGAGGTGGGTGGTGATGACTAGCTGCCTTCCCTCGAGTCTTATACTGCTAAATTAGGGACAGTTAGCGCAGATAACCCTCGTGTAGCTTTGCGCTTAGCAACGAACAAATACTTTGGGGCCGAATGCAGTCCAGTCGATTGCATGTCAGACTTTTCCTAGAGCTGATATTCTATGTGATCGCAAAAATGATAAAAAAGAAATAGTGTATCATAGCTGGAAATACTTCAACTGCCTCTTTTCTGTCGTTTCTTGTTGCCGAGAGATTCGAACTTTTTTTCATTTATAGAGAGCACACGCTCGTGATTCGTGCTTCTAAACTACATCCATGAATGTATAAACCATGTATCTTAATATGTGTTATGTATTACAATAAAACTTTCACAGACATTGTTTTAATACCTTCAGTGGCTCGAAATTCAAAAACAGCGCTTTTTTCTTTTTTATAGATTTCTAGCTTTTGTTTGTTTTTTTGTTTTTGAATTTTGCGGAAAGCTACACAGACACATGAAACAGAGAAAATGGAACTTATGTCGTCTAAAACTTAATTCGACTCGTAATCTGAGTGTCGCGGGTTCGAATCCCCGTCGCACCAAACATGCTCGCCCGTTTAGCCGTGGGAGCGTTATAATGTTACGGTCAATCCCACTATTCGTTGGTAAAAGAGTAGCCCAAGAGTTGGCAGTGGGTGGTGATGACTAGCTGCCTTCTCTCTAATCTTACATTGCTAAATTAGGGACGGTTAGCGCAGACAGCCCTCGGGTAGCTTTGCGCGAAATTCAAAAACGAAAGAACAAGAACTTATGAGTGAAACCAAAGCATAATACGTTAACCACATAACATCTCCCACATTCTATACTGACGAGACCTTGCCGCCAATACAGTTGAGCCGGCTACGATACGACAGGCGGTATTTTTAATAATAGATTACATGAACTAGTGCTGTTAGGGTATATTACATAATTGAATTAAACTTACCATCAATTTCTATTTAAGTCATAAGTTTCTTTTGTAAGTCTAGAAAAGATTAAATTTCAGTCTCCATATGGTTGTAGGTAACATACCTACTGGAATTTCTTTATCTTTATCAAATTTTGTATTATTTATTTAATTGTTTAAAGAGTCGTTATTTGTTGTTATTATTTCATTTTAAAGCTAACTTTGCCCCCCGCTAGTGCAGCGGTATGTCTACGGATTTACAACGCAAAATCAGAGGTTCGATTCCCCTCGGTGGGCTCAGCAGATAGCCCGAGAAAACACACACACAAAGCTAACTTTATTAACATTCAAAAGAATAGTAGCAGACTACAACATGTACCGTTAGCCTTGACTTATCAAGTCTATGTTTGTCGTGGTGTGTTTTTTTTTTTTAATTTTCCGCAAATCCATTCGAGGGCTATCTCCGCTAGCCGTCCCTAATCTAGCAGTGTAAAACTAGAGGGAAGGCAGCTAGTCATCACCACCCACTGCCAACTCTTGGGCTACTCTTTTACCAACGAATAGTGGGATTAACCGTCACATAATAATGCCCCCACAGCTGAAAGGGCGAGCATGCTTGGTGTGACGGGGATTCAAACCCGCAACCCTCGGATTACGAGTCGAACTCCTTCACCCACCTGGCCATGCCGGGCCGGTGTCGTAGAGTGTATAAGTAATTTACCTACTCATAACACATACACTCCCTAAATTTAGGCTTTTGTACATAGACACGTGTATTTGGGTAGGTTCATCATATTTTGTAACTGGCTATAATATATGTATAAAAACATGGACCTGTAATCACAATAATTCTGGTCCGGATTGGCCACGTGAATAGGTGTCTCGAATCACAATCTGAGGGTTACGAGTTCGAATCCCTGTCCCACCAAACATGCTTGCCCTTTTATCCGTGTTGGCGTTGTAATGTAACGGCCAGTCTCACAATTCGTTTATAAAAGAGTAGCTCAAGAGTTGGTGGTGTTGATTATGATTAGCTAGCTGCCTTCCCTCTAGTCTTTCACTGCTAAATTAGGGACAGCTAACGCAGATAGCTCTCGTGTAGCTTTGCGCGAAATCAAACCAAACCCACGACAATTCTAGATGCAGACAGTAAAAAAAAAAAAAAAAAAAAAACTTTTTCGTATTATATTTGACAATATTTATCTGATGTATATCTTTAAGGATTTTGTTCTCAAAGAAACAAGAAAACGACATATTTAAAGTCGTAGCTGGAGGCTGCTCCAGTGTCGTTACATGATCATGCTAACCATAAGCTAATAATAATACAATTGGTAGAATCTTTATTTCTATTATAGCCCTGTTGCAGACTTAAATAAAAACAGAAAATGTAAAGGCATTTGAAAGCGATTTATTCGAATCGAGGATAGTTGTCACCGAGAAAACATTCCTCATATATCTGAATGTAATAGAAGAAAGAATTATTATTGATATACCATTAATTAGGGCTAAAGCGCCGTCTTTTGATCTGTTGTAGGTATATTAATATGAATTATTTTATATTTTCGAAGTTTCTTTTGTAAGTCTAAAAAAGATTAAGTTTCAGACTCCATATGGTTGTAGGTAACGTACCTATTGGAATTTCTTTTCTTTATCAAAATTGAATGTCGTCTTTGTAATGCTATTTTCTGCAGCTGGGAAGATTAGTGAAATATTGGTAAATCAGAGATGTACTCAGTCCAAATAAGTCTGTTTGTTTTCTAGTTATTCCATATATCATTATTATTTTATTAAACGCTACAATATAAAAGCTTTTGTTGACGATAAAATTTTAGAAAGAATCGAACACAGTATAAATGTGTATCTTCTGTCACCATGGGCTTCTGATGTGCAAACATCAAATATTCTGCTAATTAAGCTGATGTATTAAAAACATATGGACGAACATATATACACACACAGATAAACAAACAAGTGATGTGCTGAGTAATCGTGTATAAGTTGTGAATTATGTTCTATGTTTGTCTAGGTGGTTTTTTGATGTACTAGGCACAACTCAAACTTAAATTTTGACAATAACATAAACCGTCCATTCATTTTACTAAATGGTATAAATAGGGTGTCTGAATAACTTTTTGTTTACAAACGTTGTCATGGAAACGTACAAAAAGAAAGATTTCCGTAAAGGGTCTTGAGTCAAAAAAAAGAAACAAAGACGTAAACGTGTGTGTAAGTGTAAATAGTGTTTGTTTAAAGTTTTGCTACCAGCTATCCTGTTTATATATATATATATATATAAACCAAAGTTTCAGACTTTATTAAAATATTATTAAGGTCTATACTAAATAATATGATTGCAGATCTGAATTAGTACAGACTGTTGCTTTTCGGGTATGAGTTTGTTTGGAGAAAAATTAAATTTTGTGACCTCCCTTCAATATACTTATATTGAATATATAAATGTTTATATATTTTATATACATATATAAACAGGACATATTTTACAGAATTTCGTAACATTATTTCAACACTTTGAGAAGTAGCATGTTCGATAACCTTACTAAGGTGGTCTATTTCTTTAATGTTTAGATTTTTTTTATCCTTAACATTTATTTTCTTATTCCTTAGCTGTCCAGTCGATTTTAAGGACGCTAGTCCGTACAATTAGGCCCGGCATGGGCAGGTGGGTTAAGGCGTTCGACTCGTAATCTGAGTGTCGCGGGTTCGAATCCCCGTCGCACCAAACATGCTCGTCCTTTTAGCCGTGGGAGCGTTATAATGTGACGGTCAATCCCACTATTTGATGGTAATAGAGTAGCCCAAGAGTTGTCGGTGGGTGATGATGACTAGCTGCCTTCCCTCTAGTCTTACACTGCAAAATTAGGGACGGCTAGCGCAGATAGTCCTTGTGCAGCTTTGCGCTAAATTAAAAAAACAAACATTCCCGTACAAGTAGTGCCCTCTATGGCTCAGCGGAAGGTCTGTAGGCTTATAACGCTAAAATCTGATTTTGATGCCCATAGTAGGCGTATTTCACACGACCCATTATATGACGTTTGCGTTTGGCAACAAACAAACAAATTACAAATAGTTATTTTGAATTCGAACACAGAGATAGTTATACGAGTTAAATTTATTTGTTTCCACTTGTTGGCTGTAATTATTCAGCGGTAAGTTTGAAGGCTTATAACGCTGAAATTCAGAGTTCAGTGGAATCGTCTCATATAGCTTTGTGTACATAACGAGACGACAGTTCAACAGTTTGGACCGAAAAAAAGTAACAAGTTGCAGTTTGACCGGGGCTGCCTGTCACTCTTATTGTAACACATCCACCTCCGTACCCGAGATATTTGGATGACAGTTCCAGTACGCTAACCACTAGGCTGCACTTTGATTCTTGAAATGTGGAACTCTTTACTTCGAATGTTGCCAGCAAGCGTTAAGACATTGTAGCAACTATTTTAAGTTTATCGGGTTGGCTGGAGAAAATATTATTAAGGTCTATACTAAATAATATGATTGCAGATCTGAATTAGCACAGACTGTTGCTTTTCGGGTATGAGTTTGTTTGGAGAAAAATTAAATTTTGTGACCTCCCTTAATTCTTGACGTCAAAGGTCTTACTTATTATTAGATTTGAATTTCCTTCTTAGAAATCATACCATGGAGGCATTCAAGAACGATGGCTTCGCTGTTCGTGAAGTAGTTTTGATGATCTAATGTGATGTCTTTGTTTTCCCTTCTAGGTAATAAATCTAGGAGCAGCAACTGAAACCTCGAAATTTTGGTATCACGTGATTGAGGTATTAGCAGCTATTGGTGAAAACGAAGAGTCCACGTTTGTTGAGAGTCCTCTTCGAGAAAACACTAACGAAAAATGGAGTGTTGATTTGATCTCAAAGAGCTAAAAGTGTATTTTATAGAAGCTGGAGTAATTAAACAACCCTGCAATGAATTCTGGGGGACAAAACCGGGATCCTGGAGCATCAATGATAGGAATGATGAATCCTCACACTCCCCATGGAGGAGGTGGGGTACCTATGGTCAGGATGCAGTCACACCATCTTCCTTCACATCATGGGGCCCATCACCAACATCGTCAATTACCAACATCAGGTACAACAGGGGGCCGCAGCTGTGCTGGATGTGGGGGTAAAATTTTGGACCGGTTTCTTTTACATGCCTTGGACAGATATTGGCATAATGGATGTTTAAAGTGCTCTTGTTGCCAGGCGACACTAGGCGATATCGGTAGCTCCTGTTTCACCAAAGCTGGAATGATTCTCTGTAAAAATGATTACATCAGGTAAGTTTACAATAATAAAATAAGTGACTTTGACTTTGGATAGACTGAAATAAATTTATTTGTACCAGCGATATTACTGATATAAAGAAGTGAAACACATTCTAAAAACATGTATTTAAAAAGTATTGGTCAGATTAACTTCAATTTTACAGATGTGATGTGTAGAAAAATACCAAACTTTTCCCTCCTTCCCTTAATAAGATGCACTCGACTCGTAATCTGAGGGTCGCGGGTTCGAATCCCCGTCACACCAAACATGCTCGCCCTTTCAGCCGTGGGGGGAGTTATAATGTTACGGTTAATCGTTGGTAAAAGAGTAGCCCAAGAGTTAGTGGTGGGTGGTGACGACTAGCTGCTTTCCCTTTAGTCTTACACTGCTAAATTAAGGACGGCTAGAGCAGATAGCCCTCAGTAGCTCTGCACGAAAATCAAAACAAATCAAACCGACTCTACAAACCCATGTGAATTTGCCTCTGTCGTAATAGAAAAAGAACCATTTACCATATCAGTCTTAGCTAGTGACTTGTGCATATTAGTGGTCTCTGTATTATAGTCTCTAAATTTCCATTCGTATTAATGAACTTCGTTGATCTGGTATCTTTGTCCTCGTCATAACACAGAGGTGGATATGAATGTTTATTACTTCCTATACTAAATAAAGGATATGAAAATTACAGGTAGTACGTTGAATTTATTTGAGATGCTTCTACTGGATGATGCTATGAAACACACTGTTTATTTCAAATTGCTGTTTACTGAATGAGTTATTTTGTCCCCCCCCCTGTAGTGATACAGTGGTAAGATCTAGGGTTCGATTCCCTGCAGCGGGCACAGCAGAGAGCTCAATGTGACTTTGCTGTAGAATAAACAAAGATAAAATATTAGGGCATTTACTATTTATGTTATCAGTCTCGACGTATTGATATAAGAGCCAAGTGTGACACATTGTGGAACTTACGAGAAAGACCAGGTCTATTGGCAAGTAATGTTATAACTACTCAAAGAAAACTTTGTCTTGTAATTTAATTATTGTCCAAACATTTTAAAAGCTATTATCAATTTATAGAGCAATACGTCTGACGTCAGAGAAGTCAAACGTCAAAAATGTATTTTACTGACTTCTCTTTCCCAACACAAGAACTGGAATTTTCATCATCAGTGGCACGTTATACGTTCCTGGGATAAACCTTTAGGATTCAGGCACAGTCCTCTCTAATTTCGAACTACTGACCAGACAAAAAGTTAGCCAATCAACAGCATCAGCTGCCACAAGGGTCTTTTCTGCCACTTTGAACCGAATAATGAGAGCGTTTGTTTGCATTTAAGCACAAATCTACCTAGTGGGCTACCTACGCTCTGCCCACCACAAGTATCGAAACCAAAGTTCTACCATTTTACTTCCACAGATTTAAAAAGCACTGTCACTAGGAAGCATATGTGAGTGATTGTAATTTTTATAACGCGCAAGCAGTTGGAAGTGCAGGTTTTTGTTCTACAGCGTCACGTCTCGAATCTCGAACTTTTTCATCAGCAGCCTTGAAACGTTAACCACTACGCGACGCTTGGACTTAGTCTTTAGGCACAAATAATTATCGATTGGATGTTTTTTGTTGGTTTTTTTCCATAATTAAAAGTAACCCTAAATCTATTTATAATTCTAAATTTTTAATAATCTAAAAGGGTTTTCGACGCGTGCAGTCAATGAGAATCCTCTTTTCTTTTCTTTTTTAATTTGAGAAAAATTAGTTTCTATTTCATCCAGTAAGAATTTTCCGAATGGCCCCTGCTTAAACGTATGAGAATTCTCGTCTGTTTCACCACTTTCTCCCCCACTTCCCCCGTTTTCCGCGCGTTCTGTCGAAACAAGCGAGGCTTATGAAACGAGAATTAATTGGTACAGGTAATTGGGATGAAATTAAAGCGAGTGCTTCGAAAAATCAATACAGATATGTTGCAGCTATACTAATAATTTGTAAGCCTCGTAAGGCTTGAATAAAAGGTTTATGAATAATGGAACAAGCAAACACATATGTATGCATACTTAGATATATTGGTTTGTGGCTCACTTAATTCCCGAGACTAGAAAGTTCCAAGTTTAATCACCGCGCTTATACATAAAATATATATATATATATATATATTTGTTGGAACAAGCTAATTACGTAGTAGGTTATATTTATCTGTCCTATTAGTTTGGGATATAGTTCAATTTTAATAACGTTCCGTTTTATTATTCAAGTAATTACCTTAATCATACTCAATATGCCTGTTCTCATAACTAGCGTTCTATTCTCAGTGTGTGTGTTTTTTTTTAATTAGAAAAATTACGATGTTTACTTACAGCGTGAAAAGAGTAGAAAAGACAGAGAGATGTTCACTGATATATTATCAGTTAGGATTAATAGGATGTTCGTTTCAATACAAAAGAAAAAAGGTGAAAGAAAGATCTTATGTAACGTGATTTTTCTTGTCGGCTAAACTATTAGACACAGTGTCTGCTAATGAAACTAAAGTGTATTTAAACATAGAAATAAACTACTAAATTAAAAAAGGAATCATAAAAGGCATTGGTCTGTAGTTACACTAGTTTGCCATTAGAGGGAGATATATGCCACAACGTTACTACAGTGGGGTGCCGTTAAGCCGCGGTATTTGGGGGTTCAACCTGCTTAACCGCGGCTTAAACCTTTGTGACTGAAAAGCCGAAGTCGCCAACAGCTCCGCCGAGGAGCCTCATCCGGGCCATTGCGTGATCATTATAATATTAATGTATAGACTATTCAGATACAATTGACAAGTGCCGTTTTAACACAAACGACCAATGCATTGCGATGGTTCGCTTTTCCCCTTTTTAATAAATAAAATATACAACACAATTTTGATTAAGATTTATTAATAATATAAAGATTACAATAAAAATAAACCTTTTTTATTGTAAAATTTCGTCTTCCCGTGTTACATGCGGGCCGCCATTTTAAATCTCGTGGTAGCGATATTGCGCAGTTGCATAAATTATTAAATTTTTAATACCAATTTATTAACTGACAGTTAAACAATAAGAAAAAACAAATAAAATACATTTCAAACCATTTTATTTCAGCTTTTGCTGAACGTCATACGATGCATGTTTACGTTTGGTACTCATGGGGTAGGAATTTGTCAATATGATATGCTCACTACTAATTCAGAAACTGAAGTGATTTCTATTGGGTTTGTGGCCAATATTTATACAATTCCATTAAAATATCGGATTATCGAATTAAAAATAATACTTTAATTATTGATCACTTTTTTCACGGATTTACCGCGGATTAACTTTAATGTATGGAGAGGTGTGATTCGGTAACAATGGCGGCCTCCATAAAGCTGACATAGAGAGCGGATAAGGTAGATTAACGGTCGATTTCTATTGTAATATATTTTATTTATTTCCCAAATTGGCCCGGCATGGCCGAGCGCGTAAGGCGTGCGACTCGTAATCCGAGGGTCGCGGGTTCGCGCCCGCGTCGCGCTAAACATGCTCGCCCTCCCAGCCGTGGGGTGTATTGACGGTCAATCCCACTATTCGTTGGTAAAGAGTAGCCCAAGAGTTGGCGGTGGTGGTGATGACTAGCTGCCTTCCCTCTAGTCTTACACTGCTAAATTAAGTAGCTTTGTGCGAAATTCAAAACAAACAAACAAACAATTTCCCAAATTAAAGCAAATCCTTTTTAAATATCCCCTTGAAGTTATAAAGTCAGGATTAAATTCGTAGGCCGCGTTTTTACACGTTCTTAAATTAGCGGTGAGCCGCGATAATCCTCGCTCACAAGACTTGCTATAGCGGCTTAAGCGATTTCGCGATTTACTGGTCCGCGGCTTAATGGCGCTCCACTGTATATATAATTATTTATACAAGAGGTAAGGGTTTCTGTGTGTGTGTGTGTGTGTGTGTTTTGTTATAGCAAAGCTACAGTGGACTATTTGCTGTATCTTCCGAGGGGAATCGAACCCATGATTTTACCGTTGTAAATCCGAAGATTTACCGTTGTCACTCCGGGGAACGAGAAATGAGTGTAAGTATTGGTACTAGATGCGCCAAACCATTGCGTAGTTAATCACCGATTATAAAATAAAATAAAATAATAAAACTCTGTCGTGTTTGATCTGCCTTTGGGTTTGGGCTGATTTGCCTTTAAGTTTGGGTTGCATTTCTGATTTTTCTTGTAGCTGTGATTGTTTAGGTAAACAACACTATGGCTAACGTTCTGAGCAGATACGGTCCGGAGAAGTGAAAGAAATAAACATTATCGTTTTCTGTAAATTCCATTATGTCTAATAAATTTGGTTAAAAATATTTTTAGAAGGGCATTATATTGATTGAAAAGCCAAGAGTCGTGTACCACGTCTGATGTATGGTGATTCGAAGCGTGCCCCCCGCTAGTACAGCGGTATGTCTCCGGATTTACAACGCTAAAAATCAGGGGTTCGATTCCCCTCGGTGGGCTCAGAAGATAGTCTGATGTGGCTTTGCTATAAGAAAACACACGATTCTAAGTGTGCTCGTATTCTATACATGTACACGCACACAATGCATTAAACACATTTTTTTGTTTGTGATGACGAGAAACCCACTTGAAGTAAAAATGTATCTCAGGACGGCTGGTATGGGTATTAACACTTTTACTAATAAAGCAGAGAACAACGTTTCGACCTTCTTATGTCATCTTCAGGTTAACAAAGAGAGAGTTTGCAATTGACCGTTGGCGGGCACATGTCTTAGGAACGAGGGTGTAAACTAAAACCAAAATTAAACGAATATAAAGGAACACCTTTTTAGCTATAGCAATTAATAACCTAACATTTAATTGTAGCGCCCCCTACAATCCCCTACCCGTTTACACTCTCGTCCCTAAGACATGTGCACGAACATTCAGTTTCAAACTCTCTCTCTCTTTGTTAACCTGAAGATGACCTAAGAAGGTCGAAACGTTGTTCTCTGCTTTATTAGTAAGTGTTAATTCACATGTATCTTTCTGGAAGAAAATAAGAACAGAAACAACTGAGAAACGAGGAGACACTTAGTGCATTGCTATCGTAATTTTATAGATTTAACAATTCCGGGGTTCGGTTCTTTGCGGTGCGCAGTGCTTTGCGTTAAAAACGAACAAACAAACAAATACAAAAATAACGTTAATCGTGAGTCTCAGCACTGTAAGTGTTCAAGTACTATAACAGTGAAAGTGGAATGGATGTAGAAATATAATGTTTGATTTGTATGTAAAGTAGATACATCTCGATTCATTAAATCTAAATTTGTACTACGTGGTTTGCGCGTATTTCCAGTTAAAATAATAAGAATTTGCGGTTCAAAACACCAAAAGACCCTGTGTGTGAGCATAACCGGTGAACCTGCACACGTGACAAAATGAAAATTACTCGTTCACAGTTGCGCAGTCGTTTTAAGAGAAGTATTAAAGAAGGCGAAACTTTGAAATTGTATTGAGATAAAGGATGGAAGTATTACACTTCATAATAACATAAACTATAATATTATCTATTTTGTATTGAGATAAAGGATGGAAGTATTACACTTCATAATAACATAAACTATAATATTATCTATTTTGTATTGAGATAAAGGATGGAAGTATTACACTTCATAATAACATAAACTATAATATTATCTTCTTCGATACTTTTTATCATATCGCATCATGGCCTGGTTACAACGAAACTGCGTGGGCTAGATGTTCGTGCTGTGATCCAAAGGTTAATGGTTCGCGACCCGTTGTCGTAAAAATTAACTCTACACTTGGGCTTCTTGGACGCACTGTAAGAGGGGTGTTTTTCTTATAGCAAAACCACATTGGGCTATCTGCTGAGCCCACCGAGGGTAATCGAACCCCTGATTTTAGCGTTGTAAATCCGTAGACTTACCGCTGTACTAGCGGGGGGTCTGTAAGAGGGACAATCAAATCCTACTATTTAACCAGAACACAGTAACCAAATAGTTAGGGGTGGGCAGTTTACTAGTTGCCGTCTCTCTGGTCTATCAGATCAATATAAGGGACCACTCGAAGTAGATGGACCTTGTGAAGCTAGGTAAGTGCCAAATTATAAACTAAATGAGAAACTGTTCCCTAACGTGATTTGTTCTAACTAGTGTTTACAGATCTTACAGTTTTCTATTCATTGTTACACGTGTAACTCCAATTTGTTGTCAAGGTCGATATTTCTTTACGTCACGAATATAATAACTGTGGTCGAACGTTTCTCGTGGGGTTATAAATCAATGCAAAATTGTTAGTTTTAACTATTACACCGACGAAATGCTGCGTTTTTTG
The DNA here is from genome assembly GCF_004210375.1 of Tachypleus tridentatus. Taxonomy (NCBI): domain Eukaryota; kingdom Metazoa; phylum Arthropoda; class Merostomata; order Xiphosura; family Limulidae; genus Tachypleus; species Tachypleus tridentatus. The sequence goes on along the minus strand of NC_134826.1, from coordinate 49,421,750 downwards.
TTTTTCTTTTTTTGCGCAATTCACTGAAATACTCCTAAGAATGAAATATATTCCTTGTTATATTTAGGTTCGTTGAAGAAAATCCAGACGTGAGGTCCACGAGATCGTGTATGCTTTGCGTGTCAAATGGACGTTTTCATACCAATTAGGTCGAGCGAAAGGATCTCACTGTTAGCAACTAACGACTTTAATTACCTAGAACGAAATGGCACAGCACGTACACCACTAATTACATTCTCAACCTAATTTAAACCTCATTAAGTATATTCAGAAACTGCTTCGGTTCGTGTTGAATTCTACACAGTGTCTGTATATATATATATATACACACACACGTTGGACACACTCAAACGATTCAATACATACATCTATGACGTCTTTAGTTCGCTGTTTCAGAAATTATATGACTGCCAACACTGTTCGTACTGACGACATTTATAAATATCTACCACGGATGATGAGTTCGTTTGGTTATTGCGTTCCGCGCAGGAATTGAACCATGAATTTTAGCTTCATAAAGCGCTCGATTTTATCGAGTGCGAATATCAGAAGTATTCAGTTAAAAATTAATATAACTATCTGAAGAAAGATCCAGAAGAAAAGTACAGCGACGACAAAGGGATATGTGAATAAAGAAACTGACATTCATACTTTCAGCATCTAATGCATACATGGACTAAACAGCCAAATCAGAGATCCCTGTAATAATTTAGAACTACTGACCTGTGGGTCAGCAGCCAGTCTGGTTTCTTGATCCGAATAACAGATTTATTATCACTGTTATAACGTATCCACAGCTAAAATTACAGAGCATTCAGCGGCTTCGTGTCTTGAACCTTGGGCCTTATGATACTCAGCCTGGTGCTTTAACCATTAATCATTGCCTGACTCAAAGTTAAAAAAATACTGAATCATAAGGAATAAGTTTGTTAGTGAAAAACGAGAGTTGGATTATTAAGCTGAGGTGAAAAAAAAATGACAAAATCGGAAAAAAACTAGGTGAAAGTGAATTTCAAAATGTAAAATACATGAGACAATAATTAGATAGAAGTTAAAAGTTAAAAAAGTGTGGATAACTGGAGACAAAATTTGGATGGAAGTTAAAATATAGAAACTGTGAGAAACTGGAGACAAAAACTGGATAGAAGTTAAAATATAAAAAAGTTTGAGAAACTGGAGAGAAAGATTGGATGAAATTCAAAATATGGAAACTGTGAGAAACTGGAGACAAAGGCTCGATAGAAGTTAAAAATGTAAGGAAAAGTAAGAAAGAAACTTAGTAGAAATTAAAATAATTAACACATTTTGGCATAAAGGAAATAGAATGTAATTAGTGAGCCACATGGACATTTAGACAAAAATAACAACGACTTTAGTATGTGGGCGACCACGAGTGTTTGTTGTACCTTTGGTTTTCTGTATTGTCACTTAGCACAGTGTGCCTGCTTAAGATGTACATTCATGGAAGATTAGAATCAAGTTTGTGTTATCAACTGATTAGTATGGTAAATTCGAGCTAATTCATGAAATTAGAGAATATACAACAATCTAGAAACTGTCAGCCGATCAAACTAATTAGGAACTTAGTTTGGTTTTGGTTTCGTTATTGGTAAGCACAAAGATATACAATGGAATATCTGTGCTCTACCCACTACGGGTATCGAATCCCGAATTTGAACGCCGTAAGTCAATATACTGCTGAGGGGTGGGGGTGAAATTGAAACAACTATAGTACTTCTTGGTTCTTCTGGTTGACCTTTCTTAAGCTTTAAATTTGTAAAGTTTAAACAGTCGTTGGTAAAAATAATTTTTATCTAATATTCCAAAGATTTTCGTAGTAATGGCCTCTGTACAACGGGCGTCACAGTGTCAACGCTGAACGCCCCATTTGTTACATAATATGATGTAATATAATGTGTTATCTTATGCAAATTGAATACGGAGTACACAACATTAAATTCATTTATACGTTCACGTTGCCTGGTTGTGGGGTGTGGTTGTTTACACGTGTTTATTGCACCAGTATTTTTTGGAACCACGAGCGCCATCTGTCTTTTAATTCGGTATAGTTTGAAACGAACAGACCCCATCCTTTTTTTCTCTCTCTATTGTCCGAACTTTTAAGAATCTCATTTTTTTTTTGTTAGGTAATAAGAGTCGAGGTATCAACATACGAGTTTTGTGATAAATATAATATTTTAAACACGAAACGTAACAATAGCAGTAAGTATTAACTGGAATCGTGTGTTTGTGGGATAACCACACCTGCTGCTTCTGTAAGTCCAAAACAAACATAGATTTACGTGCCATAACAATGAAAACTATTAGGTTATCGTGAGGGCTTATTGAGGTGGGGGGGGGGGAAGACGACTACGTGAATAGCCGAGTTTTAATAATCTCTCTGACTTAGATCTTACGTTGAATGTAATTCAGACACAGAAAACTAGGTTTTTATAGCAAAAGTATCGGCTCTTTTTGTACTTGTGTATTTTTATACCATTAAATGTGTATACTTAATTAGAACGCATGAGGATATGAATACAGCTGCACATAATGTGTTACCTATGTGACGTATGTGAGTTTAGGGCTATACAATTATCGACTTGTTTCTCAATAACAGATTATTATTTGAACTTTTTATGCTTAATATATTAAATATAAATCATAATGACAACTGTAGCAAAACTTCGTCTTGTTGTCTAGTAATTCAATACTTTTTATTCGTTTTCAAACCTACGGTATTAAACTAACTGATCATGCCACCAGAGGCGCTGGAAAAAACAATCAAACAAACTTTGAGTCTAGTTTCGACAGTCAATCCCGTTATTTGTCTCAAAGAGTCAGTTAGAACCTTTGTGGCGGCGGGTGCTGCTGACTGTATTCCTCCTAATGAGTAGTTCAAACTTAGGAACGACTATACCTGAACCTTAGAATTCCCTGACCTGGCCGTTTAGCCTTAATTTGTGTGAGGTGTCACTCATGTTAAACGTTTCAGTATGAGGATTGTGGGTTCGAATTCCCGTCATACCAAAAGTGCTCTCCCTTTCAGCCATGGGTGTGTTATAAAGTTACGGCCAATCCCACTATTCGTTGATCAAATAGTAGCCCAAGAGTTGGCGGTGGGTGGTGATGACTAGCTGCCTTCCCCCTAGTCTTATACTGCTAAATTGGGGACGGCTAGCACAGACAGCTCTCGTGTAGCTTTGCGCGAAATTAAAAACAAACAAACAAACACTACCCAAAAACTGCCATACAATGTCAAAATATAGTTCTTATACAACTCGTTCTACTGCGACTTTACATCGATTGTAGTTGTGACGTGACTTGTAGATTTGCGTATTAAAAATGTTTTAATATAGCGTAATAAAACCTGTATACTTTTCTTATAAAAAGAAAAAAAAGAATTTCTCAATAAATTAAACTTCGAAACTACTTTTTTTTAAAAGGAAGTGGTTTCGAAGTTAAAAAAAAACTTTCAATGTACCTCTCTTTAAATAAACTTTTTAAATTATTTTTTATGAGTCGTTATGAGTCGCTGTTTGAACGAAACGTGTGTGGCAAACAGTAACCAATTCCTTTACGCGTTTCATTATCAATGTACCTTTAAAATGGTGACAACCTACTCAATAAAGGAAACAGGGAAACCTGCATTTAGTTTATAATTGTATATAGTAATGACGATCATCCTGAGCTGAAGTAACGAATTATTAAATTTAGGGTTAGTAATTATAGCAAAACTTCTTCAGTCGGAAGTGTCCAAAGTGTTAGTTGTTTTTTAATTTACATAGTAATCAATTTCAAAATGTATCAACTATATTAAATATCTTTTAGGCCTAAACTTTTCAGTATTTAGGTTTTTAACCTGAAAAGTAGCCTAGCAGTTAAGGCAATCGGCTCATCGTTAGTTCAAACCTTGTCCCCAAACACGCTCACCCTTTCAGCCGTAGGGTCGTTATAACGTCTCGGTCAATCACATTTTTCCGGGTAAAAGGATAACCCCAAAGTTCAGTAGTTGTCTTCCCCTTTGGTCTATCACTGCTAATTTAGGGACGACTAGCGCAGATAGCTCTCTATTAGTTTTGTGCGAGATTAAAAAAAACAAACAACAACGAGTTAACTTTGATAGAACACATAAGCTAAACTACCAGAACAGAAACCACTAAGATCTATACATTAATTTAGAACTGTTGACAGAATGGAAAGAAAACAGTTGGCGGGGCCCGGCATGACTAGGTGGTTAAGGCACTCGACACGTAATTCGAGGGTCGCGGGTTCGAAGTCCCGTCACACCAAACATGCTCGCCCTTCCAGTCGTGGGGCGTTATAACGCTCCGGTCAATCCCACTATTCGTTAGTAAAGAGTAGCCCAAGAGTTGGCGGTGGGTGGTGATGACTAGCTGCCTTTTCTCTAGTCTTACGCTGCTAAATTAGGGACGGCTAGCGCAGACAGCCGTCGTGTAGCTTTGCGCGAGATTCAGAACGTAAACCAGTTGGCGGCACTCGTTGTCAAAGCGAATAGTGGGATTGATTGACAATTACTGTTATAATGCCCCGAGGGTCGAAAAGGCGAAGCATGTTCGGTGACGTGTCGTGGCGTTTCACAAATGTTTCTAGTTTAGACGACTTTTGTTCTTTAAATCACGTACTAGTAAACAACCTGTTACAGAGATGACGTTACGTCAAGCATTGTAAAGAAGTTTAATATTGTCCTTTATAATTCCAGCAGTCACGACGAGAAATAGAGAATGAGAAAAAGTTTAGAGGATAAAAAATGTATTTATGATTGTATGTGTAGAGAGACCTGCTTGGCTAATTCGTCTACCATGTAGAAAGTGTGACTTATAACAAATATACCATTCTTATATATAAATATATCAAAGGTTATGCATTACAGTTGCTCTTCCTGAGGTAACGTAACACTGTGACATTAAACAGAGCTTTTGTTATTCAGTTATTATTTATTGATCGTAGATATGACAGTAAAAACACGTACAAGGAAAATTCGTGAATTGGATATATGCATGTATACGTACAAACAAGATTCTGTGTTAGCAGTAGTTTTAGGTACTTTTCAAATAAGCAGTACAAAAAACAGGCGGACGGACTAAAAAATAACACAAATGAGAGATTAAATGATTTTTTATTAATGTATAATTACTCAGGGATTACGCCTGAAGAGTAATACCACTACAAACATAAAACATCTTTAGTCTTATTATCAGCTTTGCTGTAAAATTATTTTTTCTTATCAGCAGTATATTTGTAATGTTTTACATCGCTGTAATCTCCAGCACCTTTTAAAGAGACAATGTATATTATGTACGCATATTCCAGTTTTCTGCGCAGTCTTATTATTTTAAGCACGGAGAATAGGTGGCGCTACTTTTTGTTTTTCTTTCCTGCAAATGTTTGTTGCTAGAAAACACCTGCCCCCTAGTGGCACAATGGTATGTTTGCGGACCTGTATTACTAGAAACCGGGTTTCGATATCTGTGGTGGACAGAACACAGATGGCGTTTTGTGTATCTTTATGCATAACAAAAAGAAACAAACGAGAAAACACCTCTCACTTTATTACTATGATACTTTCTAAGGCTTTTTTCTAACACTCAGGGTTTCATTTTTCACTGTTAGTTTAAACTTGTCTTCAGTCATCAGAAACATAATTTTTGAATGCATTAGCTTTCATCTCTGAGTAAAAAGTCTGGTTTGTAAAAACCTGAAAACGTACCCTTTTATTACCTGGGACAGCGGTAAATCTACGGAGTTACAACGTTAAAATCAGGAGTTCGATTTCTCCTCGGTGGACACAGCAGATAGCTCGATGAGGCTTTGCTATAAGAAAAATACACATACAATTATTATGGACGTGTGGCATAACGTTTTATATTCAACAGTCATTTGTTGCTTGTTTTCAACGTGTTCTTAAACAAGTTATTTATATCTCTTTTTTTTCCGCCACCTATTTACACTTTTAACTTTCTTTTTCTGTAATCTATTCCAACTCTCAAAAAATTTTGCTAGTTTTCTTTGTTGTTGTTGTTGTTCGAAACGCACTTAAGTATAGAAATTACCTGACTGAAACATTTCTTATAATGTGTTTATTTGGCATGGCTTAGTGAATATGGTACTCGACTTGTAATTTCCGGGTTACAGTCCCGTCACCGAACAGTACTGACTGCGTTATAATGTTACAGTTAATTCTACTTTTTGTAGTTAAAGAGTTGGTGGCGAATGCTGTTGCCTAGCTGTCTTTCCTGTAGTTTACCTCTTATAAATAAAGGCCGGCTAACCCACGAAAAGCTTTATACGAAATTTAACAAACAATTCACAAGGTTAGACTTAACTAAATCTTCTTGGAGAAAACCCATCTACAGTAAATGTGTGTGTATAAAACACTAATGCTTGATAATGACAAGCTACAGGGCCCTTTCACTTCTTATAACTGCTAGTCTTTCTAGGCTCATGTGCTCTGTTAAGCGGTGGTGTGGTGCGGTGGAAGGTTCTAAGCATACTTGTGGTGTGGTGCGTAGTTAACTGTACTAATGGTGTAGTGCGTAGTTAAGTGTACTAATGGTGTGGTGCGTAGTTAAGTGTACTAATGGTGTAGTGCGTAGTTAACTGTACTAATGGTGTGGTGCGGAGTTAAGTGTACTAATGGTGTAGTGCGTAGTTAAGTGTACTAATGGTGTGGTGGGTAGTTAAGTGTACTAATGGTGTAGTGCGTAGTTAAGTGTACTAATGGTGTAGTGCGTTGTTAAGTGTACTAATGGTGTAGTGCGTAGTTAAGTGTACTAATGGTGTAGTGCGTAGCTTTAAGTGTACTAATGGTGTAGTGCGTAGCTTTAAGTATACTAATGGTGTAGTGCGTAGTTTAGTGTACTAATGGTGTAGTGCGTAGCTTTAAGTGTACTAAGGGTGTGATGCATAGCCGCTGCATCTTAGATTTGAGTGCCACTAGTTCTCCAGTTTATTTATTTACATTAGTCCACGCGCGGGAGCTGATGTATGATAAAGATAGCACAGCGTTAAATGTCTGTCGGTGTTTGGGTAAGAAAAGTTCATACCCTGGAGGGTCAGGTTCTCTGTGACCTCTTCCTTCTCCCCGTACTTATGTTCTTGACGGATTGGTATTTATCGCTGAAGAACTGAATATTATTTGATCCTTTTCAGGGCAATGTCCATGTATTGTGGCTCGTATATAGTGTTTATTTTATTCTATCAGCAGAATGTCAAGTTTGTTGGTGGCATTTTTTTATTGTTTAATACATATATGTATATATTTTATTATTATTATTATTTAATATATATATATATTTTCTTTTTTATTTATTTTTATATTTAAAATATAAATTAACTGGGGAGAGATATTTAGGCCTAACTTCATCATGTATGAAGTACCTGTCTAGTTCGCATAGTAATTCGTTTTTCACCCAATTCATATTAAAGTACATTATTGTAATATGTAGGAGTCTATCTGGTATGGTTGGTATGTTCGAGTATTTGTGAATGAACTGAGATGATGTAGTTCTTGGAACTCTGTATGCAGTTGTGAGGAGTGTGTTTTGGGCCGGCGTGGCAAGATGGTTAAACCATTCGATTACGTTTTCTCTTTTTTTGTTTGTTTTAAATTTCGCGCAAAGCTACCCGAGGGCCATCTGAGCTATCCGTCCCTAATTTAGCAGTGTAAGACTAGAGGGAAGGCAGCAAGCAAGTAATCACCGCCAACTCTTAGGCTACTCTTTTTACCAACGAATAGTGGGTTTTGACTGTCGCATTATAACGGCTGAAACAGCGAGCATGTTTGGTGTGACGGGGATCGAACCTGCGGCCCTCAGTTTATGAGTCAAGTGCCCTAACCTTTCTTTGTATATAAGGAGGGGCAGAAAGGGTGGTTGTCAGTATGGGAATAAAATGGTATCGTGTCATGATCCTCAAGATGCCGGCCGTTAACATTTTTTGCGTTATTTACATCTTAAATAGTTAAGGAAAGTTAACAGTTTTCTATGAACTCCTACTACACGTATAAGCTCGTACTTTAGGAGATTGCGACATCATAATTACAATAGATTGTCGTTTATACGATAGAACAACAGGCGAAATATCGCAAAGTGTTTTCTCGTGCGTTACATGATTTCAGTTTGGAACAAATATGTTAATTTACAGTTATTGTTATGTAGCTTGTGATGAAACACTTATGGAACCAAGGCTGTACTGAAACTGTTTCGAGTAACTTGTTGGGAAACATTTAGGGTCTCGAGTATGTATCGGAACTGTTCTGAATCGATTGTAATACAACATTTCACATCCCGAGTACGCATTTGAACAGCTCCGAGTAGCTTGTGATTAAACATTTGGGTCTTGTCAATATGGCTGCTTGTTTGTTTGTTTGGGAATTTCGCACAAAGCTACTCGAGGGCTATCTGTGCTAGCCGTCCCTAATTTAGCAGTGTAAGACTAGAGGGAAGGCAGCTAGTCATCACCACCCACCGCCAACTCTTGGGCTACTCTTTTACCAACGAATAGTGGGATTGGCCGTCACATTATACACCCCCACGGCTGGGAGGGCTAGCATGTTTAGCGCGACGCGGGCGCGAACCCGCGACCCTCGGATTACGAGTCGCACGCCTTACGCGCTAGGCCATGCCGGGCCTAATATGGCTGCTAAAAACGACAACAAACAACAGCCGGTAAACGTTCTTCCCCAAACTTGAAAAATGTTTGTGCTGCTGTTTCATTTCTCTAAACAAATTGGCAGCTTTACTGTTATTACTATCATTTATCTGATGAAACCGGCAGACGTTGAAGATAATTTTAACCTCTCAGTACTAACTCTAACTGATACAAAATCTAGATTGTCCGTCACTCTGACCGCAGTGATCTATCTAAAAGAAGGAAGCACTAAAGTTATGTTCCGACTATGACCGAAGAAACAGGAAAGTAGTTTTCTCTTATCTTATCAGAGCACGCTTTAGCCACAAATAAATACGCTATTAATTAAGTGCATCACTCGCCAGCAGAGTTTATCCTATGATATTGATGGGTTGATTGAAAGACGCCACCAATTTTAGCGTCACGTGTGCACACTGGATGACCAAATGACGATGGATCATGCAGCATCGTAGAAGATTCTTGGGGTATACACTTTTAATGTTATATGTCATGACTCAAATTTGGCCTTTAGCAGTCACACTCGATACGAAACAAGGCGTAACGCTAGGATCTGAGAGACGTTCGTAAGTATATATGTATATATATCTTCTTCCATGCCATACAGTTTCCACACACACGTGTTTTACATTTTCGGCAGATCAAGTTCTTCGTGAAGCACGTAGATGAAACTTGGAACACACTACCGTCTTCATATGCGTGACATTTCATGTCTGTTAAGTTCTCCACAGAGCACCATGTGAAGCCCATCCTCACCGTCTTCTTATGCGTGACATTTCATGTCTGTTAAGTTCTCCACAGAGCACCATGTGAAGCCCATCCTTACCGTCTTCATATGCGTGACATTTCATGTCTGTTAAGTTCTCCTCAGAGAACCATGTGAAAAACAGTCGTGCCGTCTTCGTTATACCTGCTGGTTTTTCTTTTGTTGTTGTTTTAAATGGAGGTCGACAGCTATACCACTCGTTAAATTTTACAGTTGGTGTTAATGATGCATATTCGAATCTATGCCAGAAACTACGACACAGCATTAAGACAAGAGTCTACGGCACAACATTCACGTCATACTCTGATAGTTGGACTTTGAACAAACTATTGCCTGCACTATTTAAAACTGGTATTTTCAACCTGAAAGCTATGACTGATGTGGGACATGACTAAATCTCCACATCAGAGGCTCTTAGGGTCCAAAAGTAGCAAACTCTGTTTTATAATTGCCGAGTGCTGACCATAGACACGAAACATATTTTGTTGCATCTATCATCTGTGCAGCTATTCTTAAGCGGAATTTAATATGATAATGATAATTTATTGACATTTCAAAGTAGGGGTCGTGTTCAGCATTAGGTCGCAACTCGAACGTTGGATCTTCTTATCTACAGATTGGAGAGCTTAACATATGGCGACGCCCGGGCAGTTCATAATGGCTGCATATATGCATATATATATACGTAGGGATTTAAGTTCAGTGTAACATTATATACTTCCAGTTTTATCTAAATTGACTGGTGATACTACTTAATACAAATATAGTTATATACGTAGGGATTTAAGTTCAGTGTAACATTATATACTTCCAGTTTTATCTAAGGTGATACTACTTAATACAAATATAGTTATTTCTATTTGTTTTAACTACTTAATCCTTTTCTCTTTATCTAATCGGCCCGGCATGGACAGGTGGGTTAAGGCGTTCGACTCGTAATCCGAGGGTCGTAGTTTCGAATCCCCGTCGCACCAAACATGCTCGCCCTTTGAGCCGTGGGGGCGTTATAATGTGACGTTCAATCCCACTATTCGTTAGTAATAGAGTAGCCCAAGAGTTGGCGTTGGTGGCGATGACTAGCTGTCTTCCATCTAGTCTTACACTGATAAATTAGGGACGGCTAGCACAGATAGCTCTCGTGTAGCTTTGCGCAAAATTCCAAAACAAACCAATCTTTATTTGATCATCTTGTGCCTAATTTCTGCCTGTAGAATCCTGTGGCAAAAGTAAGGTTCTCGATTTATTTTATCTGCGAAGTCTATGTAAGATTTAACCTTTTTTTTTTTGTATTTTTGTTTGTAAAGCGAGGTTGTCATTTCATGATCATATGAGACCAGATAACCAGTAAATTGGTGTGCATTTAATCCAGGCTTTCAAAATCAGATTTTATATATTTTCGTAAAGTCTAGACAGTCTAAATGTCACGCACGTGGAGTCTTAAATAACTCTGGAACATCGAAATAGAAAAGTGAAAGGAAAAAAGGAAACGTAAATCCAATTGCTACATATGAAGTCTGTGAGAACAAAATGCGTAGTTTTCGAAGTAAATTTATGTGGTGTGTACGTTTGGTGTGCAAGGTGTACATGTCTTATTAAACTGTAGTAATCATGTTAAAACGTTAAAACATAACTACGACAAAACCATTTCCTATTAAGAGTTGGAACTAATGAGATTATCTGTTTATACATTTGTTACCCAACCCCCTCTAGTTTAGTCATCTATATCAGCATATCATATATATATATGTGTATTATGTTTCCATCTATAATCGATATAGTGAGCGGAGAAGTATAGAAAAGAGAAATAATGCACGACATGTTATTTAATTATGCATTTAATTCATTTCAGAAATATTCCTTATAAATCAACCATCAATGGTTCTTAGAACGCGTGGCTATTTTTCTGTCAAAGATGTATTTATGAATCGGTTCAGAAACAGACCGATAAGGTTTTTTTCGTAGCGTATAAATATAAACTATAATATATATGTTAATGTAGGTGCTGTATTTTTTTTAATATTTACATATATAACTCTATAAGATAAGGCTTGTGGTTGTGGGGAAAGAACAGTATAAGTCCCAACACACAAGTTCAATACGGATCTTTCTATTTCTTATATATATATATATAAAGCGGTTTAACGCCATATCTCCTCATATCAACACATACGGCGCAGATAGCCTAGTTGCTTTGCGCCATAAAACGCCAAACCCACCCAACCACCTACTCAACACTCACGCGCACTGTTGATATTTTAGTCTGGGATTTGCATTATTTCGTCGAGTCCTTGGAAGATATATTTGTTTTTGAATTACTGGAGATGCGTGGGTACGTATGAATATGTTTAAATAATCCGTATTGATGGTATTTCTGAATATCTTTCGCAGTTGCGATCAAACAACACATTCTCTGGAAGTAACAATTATTCCTTGTATACATTTATTTATTTAATAGACAGTTTTTGTTGTTGTTGTTTTTTTACTTTCGCGCAAAGCTACACGAGGGCTATCTGCGCTAGCCGTCCCTAATTTAGTAGTGTAAGACTAGAGGGAAGGCTGCTAGTCATCACCACCCACCGCCAACTCTTGGGCTAATCTTTTATCAACGAATAGTGGAATTGACCGTCACATTATAACGCCCACATGGCAGAAAGGGCGAGCATGTTTGGTGCGACGAGGATTTGAACCCGCGACCCTTAGATTATGAGTCGAGCGCCTTAACCACCTGGCCATGCCGAGTCTTTAATAGACAGAAGGTAAACGTATGGAATAAGAAAAAAACGAAATGTTATGACAAATAAAAAGACGTAGTTAAATCTTCAAAATAGTTTATATATCAGAAGCTCTGAAAGAAACAGGAAACGAAAAAGCTATTGGCTCAACGGTAAGTCTGAAGGATTATACCGATAAAAACCGGAATTCTATATCTGTGGTGGTCGCAACACAGACAGCACATTGGACAGTTTTGTGCTTAACAGTAAACAAGCTGAAAAATAAATAAACTATTGTTGTTTTCAACCTAATCGGTATTTTATGCGCAGAATCTCCTATGGTTCCAAGTGTAGGCGTGTCTTATTTTAAGCTACTGATTTGAGGGAAGACAACCAATAAGTAGTACCAGCCACCAAAAGGGCTTTGTCCGGCTTCGAACTGAGTAATTGAACTGATTGTCACTTTCATAACGGTCCTACAATTAAAAGCGCTTACCATGTGTAGTGAGGCCAACCTCGGATCCTCCAATCCTCAAGCTGGCCCAACAAGCTTCGGCCACTCTTTTATGAAATAAGAAATACCTTAGAACGTTAACAGATAGCATGTGTCTGTCTGACCGGCAACGTTACTCATATTTAATGAAAAAGAAATTTCGCCACCATAGTATATAACGTGATCTGCATACTACGATGAATATTTGATTTTCTCATCGTGTCGTATAGTAGCATTGTTAATAGACAACAATGACAGTACAGGGATTACAGTCTCATATTCAAAGTGTGAAAATTCCCCTTATGGTTTGTTCAGAAGAGGCTGGACACGGTAGTAATGTATGTTTTAAGACTATTTATACTGATTATCTAAACTGCTTTTCTGTCCTCCAATGGGACAATGACAAGTCTACGGGTTTGAAACAAAATCCGGGGTTAAATTCCTCGTGATGAACATAGCAGATAGCCAGTGTTGCTTTGTAAAACTAACAAACGAACAAACTACCTTTCCACTAAACTTTCAGTGCTTTAAGTCTCATCTTCTTTCTCCCCCCCCCCCGGCCCGGCAGGGCCATGTGGGTTAAGGCGTTCGACTCGTAATCTGAGGTTCGCGGGTTCGAATCCCGGTCGCACACAAACACACTTTCTCTCCGCCTTTTAAGTGGCTCAATGATAAGTCTGTAGGCTTATATTACTAAAATTCTAAAAACCAGGTTTCGATACTTGTGGTCGGCACAACACAGATAGCCCATGGTGTAGCTTTGTGATTAACAAGAAACAAGCATGTACCCTCGTTCCCAAAATACAACACTCTCGTATTTTTTTCAAATTAATCAGACGATTAGTTTGATTTTAGTTTATTTTGTCAGAAGTATGTTATATATATATATATTTTTTTTCCTCCAGTGGTCCAGCCGTATGAAGGCTTACGACTCTAAAATTCGAACTTCGATATGTGTGGTGAACAGAGCACAGATATCCCATCGAGTAACTTTACGAAAACCGAACCATATAACTATATATATATATATATAACTAGCGAAACTATCCGTCTTCGCTCGGATTACTAGGCTTACATGTTATAGATTACTTTGTCAGTGTGCGTATTCTGTACCCATTTTAACATAAAAGTATAACCTCTATTCGTTTCTTGCTAAGCAACATGATATAAAAGCCATTGTTGGAACATGTTGTTACCCAAACGCACTGACTTTTCTATACATCAAAGTTATTATATAAGGAACCACTACTTTTCTATGAGGGTTTTCGCTAGCTTGTCTCATTAACAAAATGCACGCGCGCGCACGTGGATAAGATAAGTAATACCCAGGTGTGCACTCTCAGTATGGGTGCAAATTTCAAGTGTCTAGGTTCTTTCCCCTTAGAGCTATGGCAGTCACATTACTTTTCTATTTGGTTTTCCCTAACTTGCCTCATTAAAAAGATGCGCACGCGTATGCATGCACACACGTGGGTAAGTAATAATACTTACTTGCACACCCTCAGGGTCCACTTAGAATAGGCGCTAAATTTCATGTTTGTAGGTTCTTTCCTCTTTAAATGGACTCTGTGAGTGTGCAACTGGGAATTATTACATATCCACGTGCGTTTCGTTTTTACTACTTAAATTTAAAATCGAAAGACAAGACAGAGGGAAGATTACGTTTATAAACAGGCCCCATCTCATAAGGGAGCAAAATAATTTGGAAAAAATAGGTTCAGAACACACACATTGGCATAGTCATCTAGAATGTGTTAACCTAATAACCCGAGCGACGCCGGGTACTTTGGTTAGTAAATCATAAAACTGACCCAAAATAGAATTTATATTTATTTATGCTAATCATATAATAAACTATTCTCAATAACTGGATGGGGGAAATTTCAACAAAGTTTAGATGACTAGTAGTTAGTGTTTGTAGAGGTGGTTTATTTAACCTTGGAATTAACTTATTATAGCTATAGAACACAATTTTGGTAGATCTTGAATCCTTTATCTCCCCAAAATATCCAGACCTTCTACATCGAATATGTCCATACATCTGTTAGAGTATCATAGAAATGTATTGATGTTGGAGTTTCAAACAGCAATATTTCTTTTACACTTTAGTAAATATAATCTCACATGTAGAATATTTGCCAAAAGAAAGTTATACATCTGCAAGACTTGACTTCGACTACGTGACAATCAAACAAATAATTTCAACCACAAATGTTATTACAGGAGTTTACCAGTGTCGTCGGTAAGTTATATTTTCGCTGTAAAAGAAAGGGGGACAAATATGTAATTTTCGTTAAACAATGACGAAAATCTTACAGAATTACTTTGAATCCCCACTCTAGAAAACAAACAAACACGAAATGTTTACTCTAATAATCATTAGACTCCTTTCATATTGTTGTGTTTCTCTGGATAAGTAAAATATTTTAAGGACCAAACCAATAGTACCAAAGGTATAAAATATTATTATTTTTTACTTATTTCCTATTGGTTGTTTCCACTGATTTACAAAGCCAGACCAGTCCAAATCGGTAATAAAAAAAACTTAGGTCGGTTGTTAAGTTACATTTTTTCTGATGAGTTGCTTACAAAAATATTCGACTGACACAAACAAGGACAATCTCTAAGGAACAAAAATAAATAAATAGGTGTTTATGTCTTCAATACTCATCTTCCAACGTGAATTTTTGAAGATTCGGTTTATTCATTTGTCGTTAAGCGTAAATCTACACAATGTGATATCTGTGGTGTTCCTGCTATGGGTTTCTAAATCAGATTTTGAGTGTTTTATTTATTTGTTTTTTGATTCCGCGCAAAGCTACTCGAAGACTATCTGCGCTAGCCGTCCATAATTTTGCAGTGTAAGACTAGAGGGAATGCAGCTAGTCATCACCACCAATCACCAACGAATAGTGGGATTGATCGTTACATTATAAGGCTCTCACGGTTGAAAGGGCGAGCACGTTTGGTGCAACGGGGATTCGAATCCGCGACCCTCAGATTACGAGTCGAATGCTTTAACCCACCTGGTCATGCCGGGCCCTCATAAGAGGGGTGGGAGCTTTTTTTTAGAAGAATGAATTTTTTGCTTTTTAACAGGTCTACAGTTTGTAAGTCTGATACTTATTAAAAAAACGTTAACTACGCTATTGCTTTCCGTCAGTTAATTCCCAATGGTTCAGTGCTAAGTCTGAGGACATAATACTAAAAATCTTGTTTTGACAGCAGTGACAAGAGAGTACAAATATTCTATTGTGTAGGTTCGGCCTCAACAACAAACTTTCAATTAAGAAATGTTATAGCTGATGTTTTATAATATTTATATGTGTAGCCATTTGTTTGTTCTAAATCACAAAACTAAATAATGGGCTAGCTTGCTGTACCCACCACGGGTGTCGAAACTTGGTTTCTATTGTTATGAGTCCACAGACATTCTGCTGTGCAACTGGAGCGGCTGGATGTTTCGACACAGTAACGAGTGTATGCTTGAGAACATTTTAAAATTTCATAAAATAATGCAAAAATGAAATTAGGAGCAGAGAAGTGCGGTGACGTCACTGCATATCTAAGGGAGGGGTGAACGTGACAAAGCTATAACTGGGAAAAGAACAAGTATTTGGAGAAGAGATATGTCATTCCTCAGGGGATTCTCTCGGACAGCAGTGTTTATATGTTAAGATTCTCCATGTGGAGTTCTAAACACTTAGAGTACTGGTACTATCACCATGCTGAGTTTTAATATTTTCCACCGATACTCAGGTTTTGAAAGGTTTGTCATTTTGGATTTTCGAGTCAAAGTGTCTTTTCCACGCGAACCACGTCTCTTTAATAGACATAATACACACGTGGTAAGTTCAGAAGAAACTTTGAAAAATATGTGTAGTTCCAGTTGTCCCTGGCCAATTCTCACTCTGCAATGTCAATAGATTATGCTCGGCATGGCTAGGTGGTTAGGGCACTCGACTCGTAATCTGAGGTTCGAATCCCCGTCACATCAAACGTGCTCGCCTTTTCAGACGATGAATTACAACAGATAAATATATTGTGTAAAAAGAACTATATATTTTCAAATAAAAACAATATATTGTCTTCCTTGCTTTTATTATTTATAATTATCCATTTTTTAATCGTCCGTATGAGCTGAACAACGGTTTAGACCGTCTTACTATCAGTGTATCAACTTCCGTTGGTTTTGTATCTATTTCCTAATGGTTGCCTTAAAGTTTAAGTTTCTACTTTTCAACAAAGCAGAGAACAACTTTTCGACCTTTTATAGGTTATCTTCAGGAAAAAAAAAAAGAAGAGAGTGTTTGCAACTGACAGTGACATGTGTCTGGCAACAGTCGGTTGCAAATCCTCTCTTTGTTAACCAAAAGATGACCCAGAAAGGTCGAAACGCTGTTCTCTGCTTTATCAGTAAAAATGTTAATACCCATACCAACCGTTCTGAGATACATTTTACTTCAAGTAGGTTACTCATCATTAAGAGATCATCAGCCTCAGGTTTTGCAATCAGTCGTGTCATTCTCCATTGATTTTACTGTGTCAATCTTTATTTGCCGGATTCTGTCGATGGTTATTCATTTTGGGACTTGCCTCTCCATATTTATTGGTTATTACCATCTGTCTTCAATGTCTATCTATCTGTCTCTTTTTGGCGGTTTGGCATTTTACCCTTCACAATATTTATCGTCCATTTTGTCATATATCTGTTTACCTTTGTTGGTTACATTATTTTCTTGGTTTACGTTTTTATTTGACTATCCTTGTTAACCCTTAGTTACTCTGTCTTCCAGCTATCCTTGTCAACCTTTAGTTAGTCTCTAGGTGTCTTCCAGCTGTTTTTGTCAACCTTTAGTTAGTCTCTTGCTCTTTTCCAGCTATCCTTGTCAATCTTTATTTACTTTCTGTCCTCCAGCTATCCTTGTCAATGGTTAGTTAGTCTCTGTCTTCCAGCTATCCTCATCAATATTTAGCTAGTCTCTACCTGTTTCCCAGCTGTCCTCATCAATGTTTAGCTAGTCTCTACCTGTTTCCCAGCTGTTCTCATCAATGTTTAGCTAGTCTCTACCTGTTTCCCAGCTGTCCTCATCAATGTTTAGCTAGTCTTTAGCTGTCTTCAAGTCTCTCTCGGTTGTAAATGTTGTTTTACTGCAGTGCCTAAGAATCACTGCTGTTAAAATTGTTTATCTGTCGTTGTATTTTTCAGTCTATCTTTCTTACTGTGTTTTCGTAACTCTCTAAATTTAATTATTTTTCCGTCGGATACATTTTTATTTGTGACATATCAATCTCCATCTTTCCGTCATGGTTTCGGAATATCGTTGTGTAAATGTTTAACTGTTTAATTTCAGTTTAATTAATTCGATTACGGACTGCTCTCTCTGCATTCAACTAATTCCCTGACCATTTCCATCACTCGCACAGCCCCAGTGAAGAGTTTTCATTAATTCATTCTGTTCCGCCTACAGATACAAAATAACATAGCCCCATTCATCACCGTGGAAGCTTACATTACCCTACAGGCTATTGGCATTTCCTTTCTCGTTATCGTAATTTTATTGATATAGGCAAAGTTTTCGTAGAAAATTGGAAGGAAGAAAAACAGCGATAAATTAGTCTCCACCATGAACCACATGACATGTTCTAATAATGATTTTATTGATCAGCTCTTGAAGTACAGAGTCGGCCTAAAGCGTGCTAAGTGTGCGCATGCGCTTCTTTGTTTTCATAATCAGCGTCTTAAGAATATAATTGATACACGATTCGGAGTCGTTAGTTTTTACTCCTAGTTTGGTACTCAATGGTTTAACGTAGAAATAAAAAAAAAATTATACAGGAATTTAGGTTTAGTGAGAAATTCGTTTGTTACCGAAAAACATTACTAAACATCCCTATACTCAGTAAAGTCGTAGATATAATTCCCGGATGTCGTTTAACTTCATTTGCTAAAGTAAGCACATTGCGTAAAATAAGAAGTTTTTTTTTATTTCTATTCTAGTAGACAAAGGCTTAAAACATTAAAAAATGTTTTTGTTCAAATTGGTAGGTGGCGGCTGTGAGCAATCCTATTTTTACGCGCGTTTTTATAACGAACGAGTACTTATTAAAATATACCAAGCTAATGAATATATAGAAATTTGACTGTTCTATTACGTATTATTAAGCGCAAAGCTAAACAACGGGCTGTCGGTGCAGTGCGTATTGAGAGTACCGAAATTCGATTTTAAACGTGTGGATATTTTTTAAAATTCACGTATTTTTGTGGTAGAGAGTCAGACCAAATCAGACCAAATGTAAGTATAAAATGGTCTACACGAAGTGTTATTTCAAGGTTGGAGTTCAAGGATAGGTAGCATTTGAAACTGATATTTATATTATACTTACTGTAATTCACTTCATGTATGTGTTACGCCATACTTCGAATGGTAATCAAAGTCACGCATGTGATTGTTTTCTTCCTTTACACACGACCTCGTGTTTGGAGTATATTGTTAATAATTTAAGGATAGCAGTAGACTTAAATGAAACATTTAGCATAATTCAAATATCCCGGCTGGTGTTACAGCCTCAGTGATATTACTGTTTACTTCAACTTGTGTTTATTATTATTTTTAAATTTAATCATCTTTGTTGTTGATTAACATCCGAGATACGCTGCTTGCGTAGATAGAGAAAGCTCGGATAATTGTTCGAGCTACGCTTAATAATGTTGAAATAGCATGGTGTTTAGGGCGTCCGTCTCACGATCTAAGAGTCGTTGGTTCTGGTCTCAGTCATTGAATATGTTCGCCCGCTGGGGATGTTATAATATGACAGCTAAAGATATCATTCTTGACAATGTGGAATCCATTTTTTAGAAAATAAAAGTCTTAAGACGGTTTTAATTGGTAATGACAAAACTTTATTATGAATGTACAAAGTTTCAACAAACTTTTTCATTACCCAGTTAAGCCGTCTCAAAACTTTTAAATACACTATCCGTTGGCAACAGAGTAGCTCAAGAGTTGGCGGTGGATGGTGTTAACTGGCTGTCTTACCTCTAATCTATCATCGTTAAATTAAGGACGGCTGGCGCAGATAGTCCTGGAATAGCTTTGCGAGAAATTCAAAACAAAAACTAATAACGACATATATATTATATATATATACACACAAATATATTTATATAGTATTTGAAAACAAACAGAACGCTGTTTTGAAGGAAGTAACCAAGTTGATAACACTTGTCAGCTTTTGATTGGTAAACTCATGGTCGCTCATTGATCACTTTCTAAGATGCTAGTAATCTTTGCGCAGTTGCAGCCCGTTTTCAATTAATGTGACACGTGACATAACTTTTTTTTTTTTAAACGATGGATTGGATCATGTTGGAAACATGAGTCGCTCGGCTAATAAAGGCCAGCTTATTCAACCTGACAAGGTAACATGATAAAGTATTACGTTTTCATCGAGGGCCTTACATGAAATTAACTTTACATTAGAAACAAATTATCCTAAAGGAAAATATCTTATACATTTTTGCATTTTTTTATCCTGACCTTCGGAGGCAATGTTCAAACGTGTTCTTCACAGACTGTTTTATTCCCGACGTTAATTATGCTGTTCAGCTTCATATTTCGTTAAACTTTGTAAAATGGCCCGGCATTACCAGGTAGTTAAGGGTCTCGACTCGTAATCTGAGGGTCGCAGATTCGAACCCCTGTTGCACCAAATATGCGCGCCCTTTCAGCCGTAGTGGCGTTATAATGTGACAGTCAATCCCACTATTCATTGGTAAAAGAGTAGCCCAAGAGTTGGCGGTGGGTGGTGATGATTAGCTGCCTTCCCTCTAGTCTTGCACTGCTAAATTATGGACGGGTAGCGCAGATATCCCTCTTGTAGCTTTGCGCGAAATTCAAAAACAAATAAACAAAACTTTGTAAATAATTTCATGCCATATTTAACTCCCTCTGTCGGTTTGCATACAGGTTTACAACGCTAAATATCGGGTGAGTATAGCTTTGAGCTTCACAACAATGGAACCACATTTAAGTTATTCAATTGCTTTAAAAAATACGCTTTTGAAAAATGAAAGTTTTTAGTTTAAAAACAACAACAACCTTTGGATCACTTGAGTAAATAATTCAATTTTCCACGTGGTTAGGTAGACAAGCACGTGATTAAAGTGGCTTTAAGCAGCTTTTAATAAGCAATAACCTAATTCATACTTTTAATCTTTTACAACCCTCACTCTTTCATTCTTGAGAATGCATTCTGTCAATTAAACTATACCTTTTGTTTAAACAGAGTACAAGACGTCACTGAAGTTGGTAACGTATCATTTGGGTCAGCGTTTTTAGCGCCATCTGTTCATAGATTTTGAAAAAAACATTTCGAAAAAATAAATACTTTTAGTAGTGATATTTTTAGTACTTGTACAAACTTTATTTGAAACTTTGTTTTCTATTTCAGTGGCATTGAAATGTGTGTGTGTGTTTGTATATTTCGGCGTACGAACTGCTACAGAACTGACTCTCATATTAAATGTCGGTCTCAAGATGTCAGAGAGTATAATGGAGATAGAATGAATTATTAAAAATACGTTTGCTATTGCAATATCTCCAAGCTGATACATATTGATGGGTTTCTGCAAACTAGAGTAATATAAGCTGTCACGTGATACCTTCTCTCGTGATTATTACATAAATCAATATGTTTCAACATAGATCAAATTGTCGTTCGTGTTACTCGTTCGCGGTGATTTATATCAAATCAACTGACTCCGGATACAGCATTGTTGCCTTAAATTAAACCCAAGTATAGAACTGGAAAACAGAAATGACTATTATTCCTATTGTAACGTGGATGCTGGGTCGATAACTATGTTATTAATAACTATGGAATTACACTTTTTAAGCAACATGTTGGCTGCCAATATTGTAGTTAATTGAAGGCGCGAAAAGATCGGTTGGATATTGAGTCATTTTAAGTATATAATAATAAGTTCGCCCAATTCTGTCTTTTTGCTTGAACTGTCAGCACACACTTATGGTTAAACCAGATCTTTTTTCTAGCCATTATATATCAGTGCTTTACATACCTTATGAACAGTTACTGTTCCTCATTATTTTTGTAGTGAACCTTTCAACAGTTTCGTTATTTTATGAAACAGTTCTGTTGTTTATGTCTGTTTATTTGGCACCAGTTGCTGTTTTTTGTTCACACACTAACAGTTGTCAGTTGTTTTATACTATTAATAACAACTACATCTTTGTAGAGCTAACATGAGTTATTTTTGTAAACATATCTATCACATGTTATTTCTACTATAAGTAGCTACTCTTCTGTTGACCTTTTTTTCTGTGATTTTTTGCTAATTGTTTCTATAATAATAATCAACCTTTATTGCTGGTCATTTAGTCAATACATTACGTTGTTACTATTAATTTAATCAATAGTATTCATTGTTCCTGTTCATTTAATCAGTAGTTTACATTGTTTTAGTTCACATAATTAGTTTACATTGTTAATGTTCATTTAATCAGTAGTAACATTGTTTTAGTTCACTTAATTAGTTTACATTGTTAATGTTCATTTAGTCAGTAGTTAACGTTGTTACTGTTCATTTAATCGGTAGTTAACATTGTTACTATTCATTTAATCAGTAGTTTACATTGTTATTGTTCATTTAATGAGTAGGTAACTTTGTTAGTATTAATTTAATCAGTAATTTACACTGTTACTATTCATTTAATCAGCAGTTTACTTTGTTACTGTTCATTGAATCAGTACTTTACATTGTTTTAGTTCACTTAATCAGTAGTTTACTTTGTTACTGTTCATTTAATCAGTAGTAACATTGTTTTAGTTCACTTAATTAGTTTACATTGTTAATGTTCATTTAGTCAGTAGTTAACGTTGTTACTGTTCATTTAATCGGTAGTTAACATTGTTACTATTCATTTAATCAGTAGTTTACATTGCTACTCTTCATTTAATGAGTAGGTAACTTTGTTAGTATTAATTTAATCAGTAATTTACACTGTTACTATTCATTTAATCAGCAGTTTACTTTGTTACTGTTCATTGAATCAGTACTTTACATTGTTTTAGTTCACTTAATCAGTAGTTTACTTTGTTACTGTTCATTTAATCAGTAGTTAACACTGTTAGTATACATTTGATGAGAAGTTAACATTGTTACTGTTCATTTAATCAGTACTTTACATTGTTTTAGTTCACTTAATTAGTATTAGTACTTTACATTGTTACTGTTCATTTAATTTGTAATTTACATTGTTACTCCTCATTTAATGAGTAGTGAACATTGTTAATGTTCACTTAATTAGTAGTTTACATTGTTACTGTTCATTTAGTCAGTATTTTACAATGTTATTGTTCACTTAATTAGTAGTTTACGTTGTTACTGTTCATTTAGTCAGTAGTTTGCGATGTTACTGTTCACTTAATCAGTAGTTTACATTGATGTAGCTCACTTAATTAGTACTTTACATTGTTACTGTTCATTTAATCAGAAGTTAACATTGTTGGTATTCATGTAATCAGAAGTTAACATTGTTGGTATTCATGTAATCAGAAGTTAACATTGTTGGTATTCATGTAATCAGTAGTTTACAGTTACGGTTCATTTATTGAGTAGTTTACATTATTCATTTAATCAGCACTTTATGTTGTTACTGCTCACTTGGTCAGTACTTTACATTGTTACTGTTCACTTAATCAGTAGTTTATGTTGTTACTGTTCATTTAATCAGTAGTTTACGTTGTTACTGTTCATTTAAACAGTAGTTTACATTGTTTTAGCTCACTTAATTAGTATTTTACATTGTTACTGTTCATTTAATCAGAAGTTAACATTGTTGGTATTCATTTAATCAGTAGTTTACATTGTTACTGTTCATTTAACCTGTAATTTACATCGTTACTGTTCATGTAATCAGTAGTTTACATTGTTGCTATTCATTTAATCAGTAGTGTACTACATTGTTTTAGCTCACGTAATTAGTTTACATTGTTACTATTCATTTAATCAGTAGTTAACATTGTTAGTATTCATTTAATCAGTAGTTTATATTGTTACTGTTTATTTTGTCAGTACTTCACATTGTTGCTGTTCATTTAGTCAGTAGGTTACTTTGTTATTGTTTATTTAATTAGTAGTTTACGTTGCTTTAGTTCACTTAATTAGTACTTTACATTGTTTTAGTTCACTTAATTAGTATTAGTACTTTACATTGTTACTGTTCATTTAATTTGTAATTTACATTGTTACTCCTCATTTAATGAGTAGTGAACATTGTTAATGTTCACTTAATTAGTAGTTTACATTGTTACTGTTCATTTAGTCAGTATTTTACAATGTTATTGTTCACTTAATTAGTAGTTTACGTTGTTACTGTTCATTTAGTCAGTAGTTTGCGATGTTACTGTTCACTTAATCAGTAGTTTACATTGATGTAGCTCACTTAATTAGTACTTTACATTGTTACTGTTCATTTAATCAGAAGTTAACATTGTTGGTATTCATGTAATCAGAAGTTAACATTGTTGGTATTCATGTAATCAGTAGTTTACAGTTACGGTTCATTTATTGAGTAGTTTACATTATTCATTTAATCAGCACTTTACGTTGTTACTGCTCACTTGGTCAGTACTTTACATTGTTACTGTTCACTTAATCAGTAGTTTATGTTGTTACTGTTCATTTAATCAGTAGTTTACGTTGTTACTGTTCATTTAAACAGTAGTTTACATTGTTTTAGCTCACTTAATTAGTATTTTACATTGTTACTGTTCATTTAATCAGAAGTTAACATTGTTGGTATTCATTTAATCAGTAGTTTACATTGTTACTGTTCATTTAACCTGTAATTTACATCGTTACTGTTCATGTAATCAGTAGTTTACATTGTTGCTATTCATTTAATCAGTAGTGTACTACATTGTTTTAGCTCACGTAATTAGTTTACATTGTTACTATTCATTTAATCAGTAGTTAACATTGTTAGTATTCATTTAATCAGTAGTTTATATTGTTACTGTTTATTTAGTCAGTACTTCACATTGTTGCTGTTCATTTAGTCAGTAGGTTACTTTGTTATTGTTTATTTAATTAGTAGTTTACGTTGCATTAGTTCACTTAATTAGTACTTTACACTGCTACTGTTCATTTAATTACAATTTTATACTGTTGTTATCCATTTCTATTTACAGTTGGTGTTTGTTACTTGTAATATGTGTGTGTATATATATGTGTGTAGTATTATAATATATAAATGTATAATAGTTAGCCTTCGGAACTGTTCTTTTCTGTTAGTAGCAAATTTTTACTTTTAGTCGTCATTTGCAAGTGGTCAGTTTTATCCGTAGGTGGCCTTCATCGTTAGATATTTTAAATAGCATATGACCTATATTTTTTGGTCATCTATGTCATTACTGACTGTTACTGGTTCATACCTTTCTCACCAACTGATTGTCTTTACTTGATTTACGATTTTGAGGACGTAACAAAAACAGGGTTGGAAGGTTAATTCAAGATTCTTTTATTCTTTTAGAATAATATTGTTAACATGTTATAATTTATTATTAGTCTCGTTTCTTGATAAGTTATACGAAAAAAAGATATAACAGAACTTTACATGGTTTAGAATCCATGGGTTAATATTATTTGTTTTAATTGCTAGACCTGACTATGTATTTAATAATCACTCATAAGCTGTGTCATTTGTTTTCTTTGCTGTCTTCAATTAATAATGGCGTATCACGCATACGAAATAACACACACACACATTGCATATAGATACAATCTAAGATATAAATAGAGAGGTTTGTTGAAATCGACATACACAGCTGCAGAATATATTCTATTATACGTTGTTTATAGATTATATGCATAAGCCACCTGGCCTCAACTTTTGGTAAGCGTCTGTCGCTATAGCAACAAACTGGTAACAACAGAAGTTCACAAGTGGTATACTTTCATGTCCTACATTTGTAAAACGCTATAAAGGAGAATTATATTGGGACTTCATCATATGGCAATATCCATTTCCTTTGTATATAATAGTTCGAGGAAATCAAACTAAACATGTCCATTCAGTTATATAATAGGGTTTTGACAGTACGTGACAAAAAACAAAATGATTGAACGTGAAATGTTGATTTACACGGTTTAAAATTAGATTACATATTATAAAACTGTATGAAACCTTTTAACCGGATGGTTTTGTATTAATGTTTAATAGGCTTCTATTTAGCGAAAGCGATACAAAAAGGTAGAAACTGGTATGTCAAACATTGTTTATCTGCTCTGTCAGTTCCCGTGTACCTGAAACGTTTGTATGTGTGCATGCACGCGCGCATCTGCAAGAAAAACCTGTGCTATTCTATTAAACTTTGATATAAGTTTCAGTTTCGCTATTAGCATATTAAATGACAGAATTATGTTATAAAACTTTTTTGTCACAATTCGTTACAAACAGGATGAACTGTTTTACGTTTCAATCTCTCTCTAATCTTCATTGTTTAGTTTTGTGTCTTATTTTGTCACGGACTTATTTAAAGTATCAAAGCTTGTCCTCTAGACGTTCTAAGGTCCTCGATATTCCTGACAGCAGACTTACAAAAACGAACGCACGCCACGCAACAGTATTTTATTGCAGGGTAAATAGTCTGGTGACGCCTAAAGCCTAAATCAAATATGGCAGATTCAGTAAATAATCTTGAATTAAATAATTCACACAGAAAACTGTGTGCAAAGCTTTAAAAATGACAATTTTTCACATAGTTGTTGAGCCAGTGTTAACGTTCACGTCCCGTTACGTCCTCGAGTAGTTTAACGTGAGTACACGGAAATCAAGAAACGATAGACTTGGAAAGACGCCAGTCAACAGCATCTGTTGCCATTTCTTACGTCGTCCGAAACGCGAGATTTGATTGCGACTCTTATAACACACCCATAAAGTGCGGAGCTCGTTTCTGTGGCAACGGTTCACAGTTTAAGCGCGCATACTGCTAGGCTACTGTCAATCATATAAACACTACCAAGTTGAAGAGTACGAAGTTCGCTCAACGGTATCGTGGCTCGAACGGTAAACCTTACCATTCGCAGCCCGGCATGTAGACATACCAATGAATCTTATAATCCATTAGATGTTTACATGTAGTATTCACTTCTAGAAAATAAGAGACAGAAACAAAATATATCTGTCAATAGCACTGTAAATTCATATCGAATTCTACAGGGTGTTCGGAAAGTCACTATGCACTTATATTTTTATTAACAGACAAAACTGCACAGTGACTTTCCGAACACCCTGTATTATTCACCTATTTTTTTGTTTTGATTCAAATTAATTTAAATATTCAGCACTGGATTGCCTTGTTTTAATCACGGTTTAGTAAACAAAGAAACATCACTTGTTTAAAGGAAGGCTTAGGCTGAAGAGAATTATTTTTTAGTGTATCAAGTAAAAACGATTTGTCGTAACACTTGGAAGATTTTACATCCGTCAACGTCAAACGTTAAATGATACAACCATCTATGATGAAACTGTCGATATTATAAGTTTGATTACTGAGTGGTTAGTTGGTACAGAAAGAGTTGTTGATGTCAAAAGGCTGGTTACTAAACTGTAAACGGTTTTGTTTAAAGTTACGACGACAGTTTTGATTGACATAGAAGACTACTTTGAGCAGTGCGAAACGTGACACGAAGTACACCTCTAAAAAACACAAGAACAAACTCATATGATATGTTACAGAATACGATCTCACAACATTACAATATGAAAATAATACATATTGAGAAAACATGCTTATGTGTAACCGTACTGATAAATTCCTAATAGAGAAATATATATCACTGTTTATAAATCGTTTACGGTATCTCTTTAAAACGTTTTCTTATTTATAGAAGCAGGTAAGTCATGTTTGAACTGAAATGTATAAAAGTGACAAAATATCCTACAGCTTTTAAAAGGATATAATAAGTCTTAGGTCGTGTGTTGTTCCCACCCATACGAAAGTATCTGTCTGAAGCCAATGTTTCAGACTCCTTGTTTATCACATAATTTGATTTTCTGAGGGATCTCCGATTTGTTCAACTTTTGTTGATTTGGCTTTGCTTCAAATCAACCAATAAACCTTCAATGATTATATTCATTTCTGCTCCTTACCGTAGAAAGAAAAGCTGTTTATTAAATTAAAAGAAACACAGAGCTATTCAGAGTAACACTAATTGCGTTCCAAAAACACAAACTTAACGAGAACTAAAATACAACTGACTGCTGTAGCGACATAAATACGTTTTTTGTGTGTTTTCCAACAACGAAGATCAGGTTGTGGTTTTTACTTTAAAACTGTAATTAGTTAAATATACTGTTGTGTTGTAAAGTTGCAGGTTTTGCCCAGGGTGGCTTAGCGATAAGTGTGTGGGCTTACAATGCTACAAATCCAATTTTGATACCATACATTTTCATTACGTCTGTGTATATTCCGGTTATTGTCACTACAAAAATAGTCCTTTTCAGGACTTCGCTGAAGACGATAGCAAAATAGTTAGTAATTAACGTCTAGTTTTGAACAAAAGCTAATAATTAATAATGATACTTAGGTGTTCGTATAGGATCTTAACAACGGTTGATATCCAGTCGCCACAATCTTACAGTAAGTATATATATATCCACTTGTCAGAATTTGGCCTGGCATGGCCAAGTGGTTAGTGTGCTCGACTTGTAACCTGAGAGTCCTGGGTTCGAATCATCATCACACCAACAATGTTTGCCCTTTCAGCTGCAGGTGCGTGATAATGCTACGGTCAATCTCACTATTCATTGGTAGAAGAGTAGCCCAAGAGTTGGCGGTGGGTGGTGATGACGAGCTGCCTTCCATCTAGTCTTACACTGCTAAATTAGGGACGGCTAGCGCAGATAGCCCTCGTGTAGCTTTGCGCTACATTAAAAAAAAAATAAACAGACAAAGGCACAATCTTACTATATATACTATCGTCACAATCTTACACTAACTATATATGCATCGTCATAGTCTTACCCTATATATATATATACAGTCGTTACAATATTACACTAACTATATATACATCCTTCCTAGTTGGGGGTTGTGCAGTAGGCTAACAATCTGCTCACTTAAAAACCAGCCTGTTAATGAATCCGCAAGTGATTGCGGCCCTATGTTCCTTCATGGAATCGAGAGGCATAATAATAATAATATATACATCGTCACAGTCTTACCCAAAATATACATATATATGTACAGTCGTCACAATCTTACACTAAGAATATATATATATATATGCAGTCGTCACAATCTTACACTAACTATATATACATCGTCACAGTCTCACCCTAAATAATATACATATATATATACAGTCGTTACCGTTACAATCTCATACTAAGTATATATATATATATATACAGTCGTCACAATCTTACACTATATATACATCGTCACAGTCTTACACTATATATATACAGTCGTTACAATCTTACATTATATATATATATACAGTCGTTACAATATTACACTAACTATATATACAGTCGTCACAATCTTACATTATATATATATATACAGTCGTCACAATCTTACACTAAGAATATATATATATATATACAGTCGTTACAATCTTACACTATATATATACAGTCGTTACAATCTTACATTATATATATATATACAGTCGTTACAATCTTACATTATATATATATATACAGTCGTTACAATATTACACTAACTATATATACATCGTCACAGTCTTACGCTAAGTATATATAAATACACAGTCGTTACAATCTTATACTAAGTATATACATACATAGTCGTCACTATCTTATACTAACTGCATATACATCGGCACAGTCTTACACTAACTATATATAAATCGTCACAATTTTACACTAATTATATATTTGTTGTTAATGGTCGTTTCAGTATATATGTTTCTCTTGTTTATTTGCTGGTTAGAATGATTATATTCCTTGTGTTATAACGAATCTTTATACCTAGTAGTTATTAAAATTGTATTAATTACTAATTAAGAACTAAAGCCATGCTTTCACATTGGTTACTCATCTTGATAACGGTTTTTATCAATGCTGTTATCGGCAACCATGACAACGACACGTAATTTATGTTCTTTGGAGCAAAATCCTCCCGGAATGCTAAGTTCAAATCCATATTCGGTTCCAAAGTGTGTTTGAATGTTTCTAATTATACTGATATTTAGTAGTGACTCGAGGAAGATTTATTTACGGCAAGCACATACAAATCTAACAAAATGAACACCAGGCAGTTACCATATGAATGCTTGTAAACTTTATATACGTTTGTTCATTATTACAAAACGAAAATGGCCTAGAATTTCTTTTGCTATTGGTTGTTGTTGTATGAGTTTTTTTTTTTTCTTTCGGGGCAAGCTTACTTGTGCCTAGAACGAACCAATGCCATATAAAATGTCCCAGACTTCTTTGTGGTTAACAATGGAACATTTCTAATTATAAAGGTGATAAGTCGAGTCTTTGATGGAGCGAACGTGTTTTATCACACTTCAGTCACTGTTTTCATAATTTATTATAACAGCCCACACATTAAACTGTCTCGAACTGAGCACGACCTTGTCTGAACGGCGGCGAAGTGCAGAAACGATTACAAATGTAATTCGAAGCACTTATAACAATTTGAATGTTAATAAAATAAGTCTTGTCAGGTCCATGAAAGAGATGCAGAGCGATGGTAATTAAAGAAGTAATTGCTATTCTGCGAATATTAACAGGCACCAAATAATAGTTCGAGATGGGCCTAATAATTTCTAAGTAAAAGGAGAGGGGGACAAATTGGATATAAGAAAACAAAAGAATTACCGAAAACTTATACAATGAACAAAGTACGTGTATACTGCCAAATGTTTATTTATATATGTTTTTTGTTGTTCCCAACATGAAATTAATATGGATCTATATGCATGTGCATGTGTGTGCAGTCTTGTTTTAGACTTGTATAGCGAACTCAACGTAAAGTCCACTAGTAGAAAACTAACCTCCTGGAGTTATAATTATCGGATATCAAGTTGTTTATGTCGATTCTAGGAAAACGTGCGGAGTTTAATTAAATGGCAGACGTTACATGAATTGCAAATGAACTGGATATGTCTCATTAATATGTAGGTTGCATTTGTGCAGCTCGTCCAAAGTACAAACATTTCCTGACTGTTTTGCTTTTATTAGAAGGACCAGCTATATGTAATATGAACCGAGAACCGAGTTCCTATAGTATAGCTTTTAACTACATTTAGTAACATTGCTTAACATAATGTTAACCTAACGCCTGCAATAGCCGTAAGTTAATTTAGGTCCACGTTCTTGTCGTGAGGGGATTGGGAAAAAAATTGCAGATGGTGTGATTTGATAAAGATGAACCTCCTTCCCATCTACCAATGAACATTTACTAAATCATTATTTCACGAAACAGCATGTGTGTTTACTGAAGAATGGCGAACCACTAGAACAGTTGTCATTACATCTGGTATATACCCTTAGGGTTCCCAGGGGAGAGACATAGGGGATCGGCGTCGGATCTTACCCCACCATCCCTCCTTGCGTTGAACGGATATGTCAGCTAGTAATCCTATACATAAAGCACGTTATAATTTGAATATAAAATGCTTACCTATTGTGTTACCAGCTGTTAAAAAGAAAACAGTAACCCTAACCAGGTTCACCACGAGTGCTGTTACCTAACTGAAATATACCAATTTAACCCTCTGTCTACTAGCTGCGTTATTAACCTGGGGGCAGTGTCCCGTCTGTTGTGTGTGTGTGTTATTGGCTGAATAAAAACAATAGTTTGAAATCGTCTATCAAGTAGGTTGTAATACAAAGTAACAGTTTAACCTTAATATGTAGTAGGTTTTAATACAAAGTAGCAGTTTAACCCTGATATTTAGTAGGTTTTAGAACAAATTAACAGTTTAACCCTGATATGTAGTAGGTTTTAATACAAAGTAGCAGTTTAACCCTGATATCTAGTAGGTTTTAATACAAAGCAGCAGTTTAACAGTGATATGTTGTAGGTTTTAATACAAAGTAACAGTTTAACCTTAATATGTAGTAGGTTTTAATACAAAATCGCAGTTTAATCCTGATATGTAGTAAGTTTTAATACAAACTAACAGTTTAACCCTGATATGTAGTAGGTTTTAATACAAAGTAGCAGTTTAACCCTGATATGTAGTAGGTTTTAATACAAAGTCGCAGTTTAACCCTGATATGTAGTAGGTTTTAATACAAAGTAACAGTTTAACCCAGATATCTAGTAGGTTTTGATACAAAGTAACAGTTTAACCCCGATATCTAGTAGGTTTTAATACAAAGTAACAGTTTAACCCTGATATGTAGTAGGTTTTAATACAAAGTCGCAGTTTAACCCTGATATGTAGTAGGTTTTTATACAAAGTCGCAGTTTAACCCTGATATGTAGTAGGTTTTAATACAAAGTAACAGTTTAACCCAGATATCTAGTAGGTTTTGATACAAAGTAACAGTTTAACCCAGATATCTAGTAGGTTTTGATACAAAGTAACAGTTTAACCCCGATATCTAGTAGGTTTTGATACAAAGTAACAGTTTAACCCCGATATCTAATAGGTTTTGATACAAAGTAACAGTTTAACCCCGATATCTAGTAGGTTTTAATACAAAGTAACAGTTTAACCCTGTATCTCAGAGCGGCTGGTATGGGTATTAACACTTTTACTAATAAAGCAGTGAACAACGTTTCGACCCTCCTAGGTAATCTTCAGGTTAACCTGTTAATATCCATACCAGTCGTTCTGAGATACATTTTTATTTCAAGTAGGTTTCTCGTTATTAGGAATCAAGTTTAACCCTGATATCTAGTAGGTAACAGGTTAACTGTAATACAAAGTAGATGTTAATATAAGGTGACAGTTTGACCCTGATATCTAGTAGGTAACAGGTTAACTGTAATACAAAGTAGATGTTAATATAAGGTGACAGTTTGACCCTGATATTTAGTAGGTTTTAACTAAATATAGGATAACAGTTTTATACATTGTCCATATTAGGTAAAGGTTAGTAACGGTAGTCAGGTGGTTAGGAAGTCGACTGGCGAGTTCGATTCCTCGTTATCAAATATGCTCTTCGTTTCAGACGTGGCGACGTATAAAGTGACGGTCAATCCCATTAACTCCCTTCTATGTAGTCTATTACTACCAAATGAATGAGAGTTAACGCAAATAGCCTTATTGTAGCTTTTCACGTAATTAAAAAAAACACACCTGACCGAAAATAAATTTTCTAAACATTATGGTTAATATCACGAGAAAAATAAGCCACCTAACGGAATATCAAGTAATCACAGAGGGTCATGCATTTTATCCGAACTGTAAAAGGACTTACTGAACAAAGTGACAACAGTGGCTTTCTGTGGCAGTTTTCGTGAAGATAAATCGATCTAACTGCTTCCGTTGAGCGAGTACAAGAACTGTTTTTTGTTGTTGTTGTAATTGTTAACACGTGTATGAAGAAAAAAATAACAAATTAAACAACTTCAAAACTGAACTCGTGAAGGAACAAACAAAACAAAGATGTTCCAATATCAGTATATCTTCAAAGGAAACAGCAGGCTTATTAAGCCTATAGTCACATATATGTGTTCTTTGTCATTTGAAAAGTATCATTGAATTCTTATCAGCTCACATTTGTTTGTTTGTTTGTTTGGAAATTTCGCACAAAGCTACTCGAGGGCTATCTGTGCTAGCCGTCCCTAATTTAGCAGTGTAAGACTAGAGGGAAGGCAGCTAGTCATCACCACCCACCGCCAACTCTTGGGCTACTCTTTTACCAACGAATAGTGGGATTGACCGTCACATTAATCACCCCCACGGCTGGGAGGGCGAGCATGTTTAGCGCGACGCGGGCGCGAACCCGCGACCCTCGGATTACGAGTCGCACGCCTTACGCGCTAGGCCATGCCGGGCCATCAGCTCACATACGACGGGAGAGGAAACATATATCTATAGTATTATAAATTTATAATTTCATATTTGAGACACTAAATTTGTTAGCCTTGAACAACTGTTGTCTTGGATTCCGTTAGCTGGTCTGTTTAGATTGAAAATCTCTCAGTGAACTGTCAAGAGAGCTGTAGGGATGGAGGGGGGGGGGTGAGTTGGTAATCCCCTCTCGCCTTCTATAAAATAAAGATGTAAAAACTTGTTTTTATTATTGACGTTTCTTATTAAAACTACACCTAAAGGAATCAAACCTCGAATTTTAGTGTTGTAAGTTCGTAAAATTGCCGCTGATCCACGGGGGGTGGACAATAAATAAAAATAACAAGATGATTAGTTATTATATATTTATTTTTCTGACTAAAATTAAGATAAACTATATTGATCAGATCTATAAAAATAAAGAAATTAACGAAAGTATTTGGAACTGCTAACATCAGAAATATATATAGAAGAGAACTAGAAACCCTTAGAGTGCACTAACCCATCACTTGGATACTTTTACCATTAGCACAATTTTCAGCTGTAAATGGATTCAGTCAACTGTGGAGACTTTGTTGTCGCCTACGTTTATGGGGATACATTCGGCTCCACCTACGTGTTATCTATTAGTGCGACACCTCTCACTCTGAGTGACCCGTTAATCTTCTGTCTTACAAAGCTGTGGAATTCAGACTGGGCCACAAACGTTTTTTCAACTGTACTTTAATAGTCAGAAAATGCTGGTACATAGATGGTATTGTCATTATTTTCGGCAGTATGGGTGATGGGGAGTTCATCGCGACAAATGTATTTTCGTATGCCTCGTTTCCATTACGCCAGTAACAGAAAGCAGTCGGAAAGGAGCCGGTTATCTGCTTTCCATAAATTGAGACATACAAGGTGAAGATACGAAAATACACAGATAGTACACCGCTTGTTTCACCGTAGTCATTTTTTCTCGCCAAACCTCACGAGAATACGACCGTAGGTTCTTTCAAGTGCTTCAGGGAATTCCGTGGATTCGTCGGTAAGCGTGCGAATACCTCATCGCAGAGTCGCGTTTTCATGCAGAACGTGCGCTCTCGATCCCATCAGCGGTCAATTTGTTTTCAATTTGGTAAAGGAATCGCGGCGTGAGACAAACCGCGTTGTTCAAACCTTCCGTACAGCATCTGGTAGAAATAAAATGACCTCAGTCCTTCAGGACAGTGCAAACTTTACGAGGAATTCTTTATCAAGCCGACAAAATTGTTATCCATTCGTAGTGGTCCTCTGCGGCGGATCCACAAAACAGCGTACAAGTAAAAAAAAAGAAAGAAACTCAACTGGTGTACTGCCACTACATCTGTAAAAAAGGCATTTTTATTGAAATTCGGTCCCAATTGGATAACCTGCTGAAGTTAGAGTTTTTGAAATGTCTTCTAGGATTTGTACCCAAGATCTAGCTCCACTGTTTGTTTTTTGTACTTCCTGACAACGTATGTGACGGATAGTTTTGTCGGAAGTACACCGCCACTTCCTCAGGATAATAAACAGGTTGATCTTATAGGATAATAATCAACAATATTTGGTGTTAAGATGAATAAATCTTAAATAATTCTTATCATAATTTTCTGGTGTCTTGTGATACAAATAAAACTGATACAAATTACATTTCAACTACTTAATCAGTACAGTTCATAACCCCCCCTCCAGTGCCACAGTGGCATGTGTGTGGACTCAACACTGTCAGAGACTGGGTTTAGATACGCATGGTGGGCAAATCACAGATAGTCCATTATATAGCTTTGTGCTTAACTACATACAAACAAACATATTATAACGTACCAAATGTTACCAAGAGATGTTTTAATATACAGTCTAACTCGTTACCGCCTATCATAATTCTAAGTTGCCTTGAACAACCTTGGTTATTCGAAAGGCCTCGTCGGCACTGGCTATATTGGACACGCTATGATTTTGGTATATTATGGTAGAATTTTCATTACTTTAAATTAATTTTTTATTAATAATTATAAATTGTCTCCTAGATCGTTGGACCTAATATCAGAGGACAATCAGAAAGTCACGAGAGCAGTCATCAGCGTGAGGTTAAATTATTCTACACTTAATTTTCACCTCCTAACAAAATAACATCATCAATGTTTGTTTACAATGTAACGAAATCGTGAAAACATTTTTTTTTTAACTTCTCACAAAGCTACGCGAGGGCTACCTGCGCTAGCCGTCCGTAATTTAGCAGTGTAAGACTAGAGGGAAGGCAGCTAGTCATCACCACCCACCGCCAACTCTTGGGCTACTCTTTTACCAACGAATAGTAGGATTGACCGTCACATTATAACGCCCCCACGGCTGAAAGGGCGAGCATGTTTGGCACGACGGGGATGCGAACCCGCGACCCTCAAATTACGAGTTGCACGCCTTAACGCGCTTGGCCATGCCGGGCCCAATTGTACGATGAACACAGAGATGCCAACCATTACGATTTGAGCGTAATCATTACGATTTTGGTGTAAACATTACGACTATACGCTCATACAGACATATATTACGACTTGTTGCAACTCCCAAATTATTACATATTATATAGGCCTATACAATAAAGTGATAAATTGTTCCCCCAGGGCTTGAAACGGGTGAAAAAATTTCTAGTGAGATACAAATAAATTTTGATAATAAATAAAAGACATAGTCTGAATGGCTACTTGCGATAATCATATTCGTGCTTGAAATAATAAAAAATATTTGTATCTCCGACGTCTACCAATAGTTTGAGTGCGGTGCTTCTCCATACTGGGTACATGGGGAAATTCATAGTTACGTCATCAGTGCATGTCAGCCAATCAGCGCTCGCGTAGATGGGTATTTCTCGTTTTCTAAGCAGCATAGAAACACCAATGCGATCGTTCACAAGTTGGAAAAAAAAGAGGCCTCGTTCACCAGCTTGTCTTGTTTCTGGCAAATCTAAAAGGACTAAAACTGTGAAGGGGCTCTGTCTACAATCATTACGCCCAGTCATTTGAAATTGTTGGCATCTCTATGAACGAAGTCTGTACAAACTATACATTCGTGATGACAACTGGGAAGTTGACGAGATGGCGTAATGAGCAGTCGTTAATAAGAAAAATCATTATTATTCTGAATTAACAAAAATGAAACTAACTTTAACAGTTTCGAATTCCAGGCTGGGTTTTGTGTAAATTCGATATCTAATGCCAAGACTTATGACCATTAAACCATTTTAATTTGTTCAACCTTCTTGGAATGGGTTTTACACTGAGAAGTAACTTTTTCCTTCGAATCTTCGTCGTAAGATTAGTCTTAAATTAATTGTGAATAAGTCTTAATTGTTAGATTAGGTGGTTCTATGAAAAACTGATGTTGTGTTATTAATTCTTACCCCATATAGCAAATGTAACGTGGTTTAAATATGTTAACATGCTATTCTTTTGCTTTCACTCGTATCACTAATTTTGTTTAACTTACTTTATTCTAGGATGTTCGGAAACAGTGGAGCCTGCAGTGCCTGTGGTCAGGTTATTCCAGCCAATGAATTCGTTATGAAAACACAAGGAAATGTCTACCATTTGAAGTGTTTTGCCTGCGTAAAGTGCCACAATCAGTTAAACCCTGGCGACCGTTACAACATGTTAAACGGCAATGTACTGTGTGAACAGGACTGTCTCAAGATCTTGAAAGGTGGTACGGGAGCTACCCGGAAAGGGAAGGTGCGAGCTAATTCAGCCATCAAAGCTGTGTGAAGGATGTTAGGCCTAACTGGCATGCCTAGTTATGCGTGTGAGCTCAATGCTGTTTTATCTATCTGGCTCAACGACTGTAAAAGATTTTTGAATGTGAAAAAATTGAAACAATAATAGTTTTTCCCACACTACTAGATCGCAATGATGATCACGTGCACACTGCTAAGCCTAATCTCACCCTTCAGTAATTATAGTCTGTCTCCCTCTTCTAGTGAACTGATAGTAACACTTTACCTCTAAGTGTTTCTTAGAACAGCGATATCATGTCACAAGAAACATGGAAATGTTTTAAGAAACTTGCTGGAACTCCCAAGAAAAGCATGGTTTTGCTCAGATAAAATCATGCTCCAACCAGTGTGAGGAATCTCTGATAGAGCATGTTTGACAAAACCTTATCGACAAGACTTAACATTAAGTGGTAAGAATACTAAACCTAAAAAAAATAAAAAAAGGAAACCAAAACCCAACAAGACAAGTGGAGCACATGGCAGTAGTTCTGGAAACCTGGAGGAATCACGTGTTGGACGAGAAACTGTTGAAAAGACTGGGAAGAAATGTACCTCTATGTATTATCAACTTTGAGAGTTTTGTGAGGATTCTGTAGAAATATCAAACTTCGAAAATGTCACCTGCGTTTGAGGAATCCAATTGTGTGAACTACGATAAGATAACGAAAGAAGTAAAGAGAATTCTGTGAGGTTGTCAACTTGAAATATCTTTGTATAAGTTGGTGATTTAATATTGTGCTTATAACACTTACAAATTTGCTGGAAAGACAAAAGTTTTGTAAGTTTGTGTAGGAAGTTTTACCACATTATTCGTGATGAGTGCTGATGCCTTGGTATTTGTGTCCACTTGTGCGATTTTTTGGTATTGGAAAGTTATTTTGAGTGAAAGAGAAAAATGTCGCAAAACATCTAAAAGGTAAATATATGATTACAGCCCAAATATGAGAATTATATTACAGACGATGTACATTGAAACACTTTGAAAATAGTTCAACTATAAAGTTTCAAGAAACACTCGGATAAATGAAATATCTTTTTATTGTGTTGGACATTTGTAAAATGGCGACGCGTTTCAGAACGTTTTTTTTACCGTATTTTATTATGTATCTAAATGTCTGGATGCACTCAAGGCACACGGTTTTAAGAGAAATGTCGTAACAAATAATGGCATAGGCTTTGTATATATATATATTTATACAGAGATCAGATGTAAGAAACATGAAAACAGACGATGTGAAATATTCAGAAATTTTACGTTCTTGTGTATTTAGTTTACTCAGGTACTAACTTCTAATGATCAGTGTTCAAGTTTTGTTTTCCACTATCTGTACAGCCATTTTGTTTATTGCCATATTTACAGTAATAGAATTCACTGCTTTGTATTACAACTTTTATCTTCAACAGTGAACGTATTATGATAGAAATAAAGTGAACGTATTCTTGAACTGCCACGACACTGAGTTATAACATATTTACCTGTACATCTAACAAAGCATCTACCGCTGTTGTTATCTGCCTATATACGTATTACTGAGTGAATCAGTTCCACCAGAAATTAATATACTGGCGGGAAGAAACGTTATGGTTGTTTGAGAGCAGAACCATATTTGGCTGTTTGCTGTGTCCCCCGTGGGGGAATCAGACTCAGGATTTTAGCGTTTAAGTCCACAAACTTAGCGCTTTCCCATCGGAGGGCGTGGCGAAAAAGCGTGAAAGACATATTGAAACATATATTAAGTCGAAAAATATGAGTTTCAGTTGAAAAAAATGCTTACATATATCAGAAATAATCTAATTAAATATTAAAAATCAGATATATACAATAATAATAAATAATATAAGAGCAGATAACTCACCAGACGTCTTATGTAGACCCAGGATCGGTTTGGTTTGTTTTGAAATTCGCGCAAAGCTACACGAGGGCTATCTGCGCTAGCTGTCTCTAATTTAACAGTGTAAGACTAAAGGGAAGGCAGCTAGTTATCACCACCCACCGCCAACTCTTAGGCTACTCTTTTACCAATGAATAGTGGGATTAACCGTCACATAATAACGCCCCCACGGCTGAAAGGGTTGTGACGGGAATTGGAACCCGCGACCCTCAGATTACGATTCGAGCACCCTAACCACTTGGCCATACCAGGCCAT
This sequence comes from Tachypleus tridentatus, assembly GCF_004210375.1. Taxonomy (NCBI): domain Eukaryota; kingdom Metazoa; phylum Arthropoda; class Merostomata; order Xiphosura; family Limulidae; genus Tachypleus; species Tachypleus tridentatus. The sequence goes on along the minus strand of NC_134826.1, from coordinate 49,382,156 downwards.
ACCCAGGATCGAATCCTGTTTACAACTAACACAGAAGATATTTATTATTAGGGTTACGCTATTGAAAGAAAGCTGCTAATTACAGTGAGATCCAATTGTTTTAGTTCCTTTTTTTTTTTTTTTACATTAGTCCTTTACTGATTAGGTGCAAAAAGAAAAGGCATCTAATTCAGGAGTAACAAAGTTATATTTGTTGTTTTAAGGAGAGCCCCTCTCCATACATACACCCACACAACATTTTAAGTTGTTTTTTTATTCATTAAACTAACATAGGGGAATCTCCTATTTTATGTTTTATTAAACAAACAAAAAGATCTGTAACGCCTGAGTTGTAGATCCGAGGGTCCGCGGCTCACATCTTGTTGTTGCAAGATTGCGCACTGCAGTTTGGAAACATCGGTGCGTTATAAGAGTGACGGTCAATTCCCCTCTCTTCGATGAGATTAGCTCAAGAGTTTGCGATGTTTGACGTTGACTAATTACCTTCTCTCTAGTCTGTTAGTTTCAAAAGTAGGAACGCTAAGACAAGTTTACATAAGTATCAGGAAACAACCAACCTACCGATACCAACCACTGAATACCTAGAATTATCCTACCGGCGACATTTAAAATGAATTTAATCAACAGGACAGAACGGTGTTGTGTTGACAACCAAAAAAAATTAACCGCTTTACAACAATGGATACAAACAATTATTATAAAATAAAGATGATTAAACATGGCGGAGGTAATGATGTATCATCGATAATTATTGTCGTCATTAATCAAGAGTAACAATACCAACGACTTTAAAATGAATGAAATTGTGAACAACATCACAACGACTTTAAAATGAATGAAATTGTGAACAACATCACAACGACTTTAAAATGAGTGAAATTGTGAACAACATCACAACGACTTTAAAACGAATGAAACTGTGAACAACATCACATATAAGGTGTAGAAGGAGCATCACCGTGAAATTATATACACAAAGAAACACCAAGAATATCTAACTGTTTTCAAACGAGACCCAAACCTCAAGAGCTTTCGAATAATTAACTATTATTCTTCAGGAGAATAAAGGGTCGTTAATGTTTGGTCTCGTTTGAAAACATTACATTTGTTAGTGTTCCTGTGCGCTAACAGTATCTGATATTCCCGACACGAAATAGTTAACAGTACAGTGAAACTATCATTAATAACTTTTATTCTGGAAATACCAAAAATAATCAGTGCAGTAAAAAGTTATTAATATATAAAAAAGGTAATAAGAACAGCCAATAGAATGAAACTATCACCAATAAAGCTGAACAGAGATAAAGAATAACCAATAGAATGAAACTATCACCAATAAAGCTGAACAGAGATAACAAAGAATAACCAATAGAATGAAACTATCACCAATAAAGCTGAACAGAGATAACAAGAATAACCAATAGAATGAAACTATCACCAATAAAGCTGAACAGAGATAACAAAGAATAACCAATAGAATGAAACTGTCACCAATAAAGTTAAGCAGAGGTTACTAATAGAATGAAACCATCACCGACAAATTGGACAGGGATAACCAATAGAATGAAACCATTACTAACCATAACTGTCCAAGAAACCTTAAAGATAGTTGGTGGACGAAAAAGTCCTTATAACGAAGGGTATGATATAAAACTAATACAATAAAATTATCCCAATAAGATAGCAAAGCACGAAAGAGAACTACTATACAAGAGAAACAAATTACAAAGATAACCAATATAATGAATCATTTCATAAAGTTATATACATACACTAGTTAGATTAATCAAGTGAACGAATCTTCCCGCAACATGTACTACTGCAGACGTGAAGAATCGTCTGGAGATTCAATAACAAAAACTGTGTTAATGTTGGGAAACTTTCGGTAACCGAGATACACAAATGTTGAAAAAACAAAAACAATAAATAGATCAACACTATTTACAACTACGTATAAACGGTGAGAATGTGTAACTGAGATAAACATTCACTTCGGTTATTGTACGACCAATTAGAACTGTTTATGGATCTTACTAAATCAGTTTGATGAATAATAACAAACGCAGTAAAACTTACAAGTAAACTAAATACACGGTAATTATTAAGTTGTATTATTGAAGAAAACGTAGTTTCATTTCTAATCTCTTAATCAATGCTTAAGAGAGTTTAAAACGCTTACGTAATATCTACTTTAGTACCACTTACGTAGTAATAGTTGATCCACTCTACGTATTCATACATGTGTGTTTTCTTTTAATAAAACCACATCAGGCTATCTGCCGAGTCCACCGAGAGGAATCGAACCCCTGATTTTGCCGCTGTAAATCCGTAGACCAGAACTACGAACAAACTTTAATATAACTTTCTTGATGTTCAACATTTCACCAAAGAGATAGATATTTTGTAAAATTATTTTCCTCAAAGGAAAGACTTCCCGATATCAGATATTAAATCACACGCTACCGTTGTGTACTAAACTTTTCACTCTATTTTATTTTACTTTGCTATTTACTGGTATCCATTGTTTTCACCCGAACAAAACAAACGTAATCAAGTTACACATTTTATACATGTAAAAACAACTGGTATTGATAGAAAAAGCACAAATGGGTTTTCTCGTCATCACAAAGTTACACATTTTGTTTTCCCAAGACATCGTTCAGTCACGTGTTTAAGCCTAAAGTTCGCATCAATAATTAATTCTGCAATACGATCTTTTTTGTTTATTCGTTTTCGGTCACTGTGAACGAGAATACGTGGTATAGACAAATCACTGCTCTTCTAAGGTATAAAGGAACATCTGAAGCCTGGTGTCAGCATGGTAAGTTCTTTACATTGGTACTAGAATCTTTTTAGCCCGTAAGGGCATACCTACCAGTATCAAAGATCTTTGCAGCTCAAGACTTTTACATATTTTGTACATTAAACATCTGTAGCTAAACTTAATTATTATTCAGTTTACATCTTAACTTTCCAGGAGGACCAGATCCTTGAAAACAAAATAAGTACCAGAAACGGAGAATGAATAAGAAACGAGGCAGTAAGTCAGTAACCAGAAAAAGAGGTAAGCTGTTAACAAAATTAAACAGTAGGAATAAAACTAGCTATAACCAAACACACACATCATACTACAATGGAACTCTTGCTTGAATGATACTAAAAAAACCTTTTTATTACGCACTGTGCAGCCCCCAACTTTGCGAATTTTTTATCCTGTGTGCATGTAGATTTGCAATAGGGGTCACGATTTTCCGTTTATGAATAAATCACACGTAAATCTAATGCACTGGCGCCATATATATATATAAAACAATACTGTATGTTGTATGTCCATGTAATTATTTCGCAGGGTGTGGAAGGATCTTCACCAAAAATGGTATGGAGGTTCATTAGGTCCATGGGAAAATACAAAAAAATTTCAATTTTGCATTTTGCGATTTTTACGAGAGTTTTTGCAGTTGTTTTTTTACCACTACTTCACCCCTGTTGATGGCTCTTCACCATATTTGGCATGAAGGTTTGTTGGGTCCATAAAAAATACATTCAAGGTTGCGGTTTCACAATTTGTGTTTTGCTGTTTTTATGGGTGTTTTTGGGGTTTTATAAAATTATATATGAAGAAAACATCTTTTCATGTCCTAATTAATAACGATTTTACATTACTTCCGTCCATGGTACGGGTACCACAGCTAGTATATGTAAATAATGACATAAAAGTAATCATAGTGTATTTAATGGCATACAGTTATTTATTGTGTATATAGTGACATAAAATTATTTGTAGTTTATATAATGACATACAGTTATTTATTGTGTGTATATAGTGACATAAAATTATTTGTAGTGTATATAATGACATACAATTATTTGTAATGTATATAATTACGTAATATTCTTTATGGTGTGTATAATAGTGTGAACGTTTTTCTCGTGCATATAATGACATTAACTATACACCATAACATTTGGAGAGAAATGATTGGGTTTAATTAACAATGTATCGTGAAGATAAATGTATCGTTTAATTACAGTTTCGAATTCCTCGAACAAATCACAGCACCGTCATCTATACTATATTAGTGTTGCTTGTAACGTGTCAAGATTGGTAAGTCATAGAAACGTGCGGTTCGTGAGTCACAGGATAACAAAACTTGGAGATCCTCGATTAACACACGAGAGGGTAATGGTTATTCTTCCTGTCTATATATCAGAAGATTCAGGGTTCGAGTACACCGAACAAGCTGTGTCCTTTCATCTGATGATGCGTTATAAAAGTGACAGTTAAACCTACTTTTCGATTTGAAAATTTAGACATGACGCTTTTTATGACATATGCTGTTTTGTGACAGCTAATTTCTTGCGGCTGTTATTTCAAAATTAGGGAAGGCTAATGACTGCTTTCTGAAAATATAACGGAGAAAATACATAGTTACACGTGTGTATGTACTAAAATGTATCCTGATGTTTACCGCAAAGAAGTAATCAAGCTCGAGACTAGAAGTTCGAGAAAATGTTATTAACCAATTCATTATGATTTCCATTAGGGTACGACAAGTTGTATCAAACATACGTGATACAGTATTAATAGCGTAAACAAAAGAAGCAAGCAAATAAGTCAGCATATTTGCTAAAAATTATCAAATAAATGGATAATATAGGAACACTCCACCATCGGGTTTGACGTTGGATATTCATGGAAAGTAAATAAATTAACTTGATTCATCGCCTTAAAGGTTTTAAATTACTTTTATATGTTATGATTTTAACGCCATCTTGTGGTACTGTTTTGCAGGAATTTATTAATTTTTAAACTAAATGATGTAAAATTGCTTCATTGGAAAAACAACTAAATTTATTTATTAATTTGGTTTTAAGATGGCATGTTGAAATGAACGAGATTATAACAAAAAGCGCGAGAACTATCGAGCACTGTGAAAGAAAATATTTTTATTTTTCTCTCGAGAAATGTTTCATTTTATTCCAAACTTAACATCATCAAATATTTCTTTAAAAGCCAAGCGTTCATACGTATTTCTAGTTTATGCCATGTTGATTTCATAAAACGTTTTTGTTTGTTTGTTTTTGAAGTTCGCGCAAAGCTGCACGAGAGCTACCTGCGCTAGACGTCCCTAATTTTGTAGCGTAAGACTAGAGGGAAGGCAACTAGTCATCACCACGCACTGCTACCTCTTGGGCTACTCTTTTACCAACGAATAGTGGGATTGACCGTAACATTATAATGCTGCGCAATGGATTACTTTGTTCGTGCCATCCGCAGAGATCGAACCCCTATTGTAGCATTATTTCATGAACAAAGGATAAGATGAGCTCCAAATGTTTACCCAAAAGTGTATAAAGTCCACATTGTTTTATAAAAAAATTCTCATTTATTGTAATACCGGCTTTTCTAACAGCTGCTATACATAAAATGTATTATATATATCCGAAGACAAAGCAATACCTATAAGAAAGATTACAAAAAAAGTGCATTGAATTACATTTTATGGGCTCGGCACAGCCAGGTGGTTAAGGCAGTCGACTCATAATCTGACGGTTGCGGGTTCGAATCTCCGTCACAACAAACATGTTCGCCCCTTTCAGCCGTGGGGGCGTTATAATGTTACGACCAATCTCCCTATTAGTTGGTAAAAGAGTAGCCGAAGATTTGGCGGTAGGTGGTGATGACTAGTTGCCTTCGCTATGGTCTTACACTGCTAAGTTAGGGACGGTTAGCGCAGATAATCCTTATGTAGCTTTGCGCGAAATTCAAGACAAAGAATTATATTTCATTACTATTTTGATCCAGTACATGTTAACAAAAAGAACAGTGGTAGAATGTCTTGTTGTATGACATTTCATCTGTTGAAGATGCGGAGGTTAACTTTATGGTTTCGATTTTTTTATGTAATAAAAAGAATGTTTAACCATATAATACAGGTAGAAATAGCAACGCTAATTTGATAGATTTGTACTAACTACAACTTTGTTCAATTATATAATTTCAGTTCAATTTTCTCCCTACTGGAATTGGAATTTCCAACCTGAATGAACTCTCATGAGCACGTGGACTGAACGGACAGATCAGAGACTTTTTTGGATTTGGGTGTCTTCATCACTAACCATTTGCATTTACCACCACAAGGGATTTATCTTGCTCTTCGAGCCGAATAATGGAACTGACTATCATGGTTATAACGCACCTATAGATGAAAATCTGGAGTGTGTTCGGTGACACGATATTTGATACCCCAAATCCTTCGATCCACAGCCCGACATGCCTAAACAACTAACCTACCTCTGACCTCTGGTTACTGATTTACTCGTTTAAAAATATACGTATTGAAGAAGGTACATCTTTAGCACCAAATGAAAATTGGTTTCCACTTTCCTACAAAAGATCATCTTTTTTGTCGTTTTTCAAGGTTTGTTGAAGAATAAACATACTTTTTAATTAGTAAATATTTATAATATCGTTTAATGCGTATTATTTAGTGAAAAGTAAACATATTTCATTTTTTGAAAATATTTTTAATGAATTTATATACATCACCATTTTACATTAAGCTACAGATATCATCCCAGTTACCCCTCCCCACAGTGTACATTTATATTATGGACAAATGTACTTTAACATATCAAAGAACCCCCAGTGGCGCAACAGAGTGTCTGCGGATTCACACTGCTAAAACCGGTTTCGATACTTGTGGCGGGCAGAGCACAGATAGCCTATTGTGCAGCTTTGTGCTTAATTCTAAACAAACAATCATTTCGGTTGCGTTTGATGGAAAAATGGTACGACACGTTTGTCCAGAAGCGAATGACTCGCAAATATTTTTTTCAGTGTCCTAATGAAAAGCAATCTATATAATCACTACTGAGTTAAAATAATTGCGGTTCTAAACACAGAAGTCGCTGGTACTGCTACTGTATTCTGTAAAATAACATACCGAACAATGTAATTTGAGACAACGAGCAATTTATTTGATTGTTTTTTAATTTTCTAATTAAACAGTATATTAGAAAGTAGTTCCAGTCTTTGTTCGTTTTGTTTAAGGGGTTTATGTCAACAAATACATGATTAATCATTTCCATTATGAAAAGAACTATAGCTTGAGCTATTTCGATACAAAACGAATATTGCCTGCACGTGCAATACACGTGCTTAATCTGTTAATGGCTGTGGCGCCTGATATCGGATTCTACATTATCTCGTAGCTTATTTATTTAATGGGTGAAATAATAAAAAAGGCAATGCTGAGATAAGTCTGGACTAAATAAGATTACCGCAGCATAATTTCTGAAATGACGTCACCATCCAGAGAAAATCCGCTTAGTAGCAATACGGCATTTCGATGTTTGATAATTCGACAAAGTTGGCGTCGCGTGGCGGTTTGTTGATGCACGCAAACAAGCGGCAATTTGAACCTAACAACATTCAAAACTCTACTGTCGATTGACTTACTTAGTGGACGTAAATAAATGTTATCTTCGAGGTAGACGGTATCACTCCTCTTTAGGTAACCATCAATGGGAATATGGTTAATTATCGTTTTTCTTTAGGGCCCCCACGTTGACGAACTTATATGAGCGACAGCTGTTGTCTTTTTAGTGCAGAGCTATACAAGGAATTGTCTGCACTTTGTTTACCGGGGGAATCAAATCACGGGTTTTAGCGTTATAAGTTCATAAACTTACCGCTGACTCATTACAACTTCAAATATCTACCGGGATGGAATAAAGGACATGAGATCAAATTCATCCTAAAACTATAAAAGGTCGCTCCTGACTTACGAATTGGGCGGTCATTACAGTCTGTGATATATATTAGTCCTCCACTAAGACAGCGGTAAGTCTACGGATTTACAACACTAAAATCAGAGGTTTCATTCCCGTCGGCGGACACAGCAGATAGCCGCAAGAGGCTGTGCTATATATAAAAAAGAAACACACAAAAACTGTATATATATATTAACCCTTGATTACTCCAAGAATGCATAATGTTTATCTGTTACAAGATTTTGCTTTGTCAATGAAATTGATGAATTACTTGAAACATGAAATGTTGACAACTTTAATAGGCTAAAGTGAGGGGCATTCTAAAAGTATTATGTTGTCTTCTTCGTGCAGAGCCGTACAATGTCTTCATGACTACAACGAAATAGTAACAATCATTAAAGTTAACCAGTCACCAGAACTCGTCAGCCAAAGCGATTACTCGTAATTGAATAGTGGAAATCATTCTAACTCCAATAACTCACCTACCGCTGGAAGTGCCGTGCGCATTCTGACGGCTTTTCTGGAAACAAATTTAAGATATACTTTGTTTGTTTGTTTTTGGAATTTCGCACAAAGCTACTCGAGGGCTACTCTTTTACCAAAGAATAGTGGGATTGACCGTCACATTATACGCCCCACGGCTGGGAGGGCGAGCATGTTTAGCGCGACGCGGGCACGAACCCGCGACCCTCGGATTACGAGTCGCACGCCTTACGCGCTTGGCCATGCCAGGCCTTAAGATATACTGAAAAATAGTTTAACATCACCAAACAAGATTTCTGAAGCAAAATAATAGTGTTTAGAAATAGTATAATATATAGGTAATAAACGTTTTTTTGCTGTATTGGTGTCGAAAAATAATCTAGATATATAATGCATATGAAGTAGATAGTAGAGTAAAATAATAAGTTGAACTAGTGATAACTTTGAATTGAAATGACGTGTTGTATATATTTAAACGCTAATGACTTGCTATAATATTTTCTTCTGTATTTAATCAGGTAACACAATTAATTTATTTTCAGTTAAAAGTATATTGCGTTTTGTAAGTACAAGTTATGTTGTTGCTACACCCCAAGAGTGTTACTTAACAAGGACTGTACTCTTCTAGAGTTTCTTTGTCTTAAAACACAAAGTCACATTGGGTCATTTATCTGCTGTGTCCACCGTAGGGATTTGACCTCCGGATTTTAGCATTGTAAGCCTGTAAACTTACCACCGCTGTCCCACCGGGGATTGAAAAGGTAGAAAAGAATATAATGCAGGTATCAAAGCCTAATTTTTAGTGTGATAAGCGTTGCACGTTTAAGCATTTACATCCTTGTCTTCTTATTAGTACAAAGGTTTATGCACGTGCATTATGTTAAATATCCCTTTACAGATACATCACTAAGTTTTCTTCGCATTTCAGTGTAATGATTTACACTAGAAAAACAAGAATGTAATGGATAACATTAGACTTTCATAGAAACATAATACAAAACCCAATTGAATAAAATTTCATAGACAAATGTACTCTTATCGACGATTCGACTTACACATTCACGAGGATCATATAGTCTTTACCCAATATTAAACTACGACTGTTAATTTAAATTTTGATATAATCATGTTTTATATACGAACACAAATAATGGTAAAATAGCATTAGAAATACTTAGAATCAAAACATTAGGTTTTATTATTTAATATGAGTTAATATGTTTTCGTATTGAAAGACTCAATTCTCAAGATTTTTGTTTGAAGCTAAGCACAAAGCTACACAAAGAGCTATCTGTGCTCGGTTTCTAGCATAGAAAGTCCGTAGACATGCCGCTGTGCCACTGCCGTTTTCAAGAAAACTGCCCTAACTCATCGAACTTTAAGAAAATATCAAGTTAGGTGATTGAACTTTCAATACGATTACATCACCAGATTGGACATTCAACAATACCATTCAAATATTCAATCTTTAAACGAGATCGAGTTTCCGGACCGGATTTCCTTAAAAACAAATTATCAAATCGAATTTTCAGTAAAATAAAGTTAGTTGATAGCATTTTAAAAGCCAACTCGAGCAGATTACTTCGTTTAAAGTTGATGTATTATTAGGTAAAGTAATGCTTATTATTTTTTCTATTTTTACATGATATTATTATTATATTTACCTTAATTTTTTCTGTCGAATCTCGTGTGGATGCCTACATGAGTAACACATTTATTTGTGATAACTACGCGCATGCTCGTCGAATTTCATGCGAAACAACTCGAGGGTTATCTAAGCTAACCGTCTCTAAATTTCAAGTGATATACTATAAAATGGCAAAGAGAGGAAAATCACCCACCTCTAATTTTTGGGCTACCCTTTATTACCGAAGAATGAGATTGGCCATATGAAAGGGCGAGCATGTTTAGTGGGACGGGGATTCGAACCCACGACCTGGAGATTGTAAGTCCAACTTCTAAACCACTAGGCTTTGCCAGATTCTGTTAGAACATTCAAACTGCCTGTGAGAATTCCTTTTTCCTTTAGGAGCTATCTAAAATGAAACTTGAAAGTACCTAACATGGAACTGACACTACATCATTCACTCTCTAGCTTAATAGTGCCCTTTCTTTTGTTCCTGAAACCTTAAGTAAGACACTAGGAATGTTAAACTCGCATTAACATATTATAGGCTCCGACAGAAACACGTGTGCATGTAATCTGGTTACATTTCAAATACAATATCACTTCTCTGAAAAACATAAAAGGAAACGCTTGTTCCATGATGAAGTTTCAAGATCACTAAGTATATTACTTATCTGCACCAAGTTGATTAACATCCGAAAATCTGTTTCTCTGTATGTGGTTGGTAAATACGTGTGGTCCACAGCGCTATTCAGGTGGTACGTGGAAAGGTTACACAATTACTGAAATAAAATGGCAGGAAAGATCCCACTGTGGTCCGCCAAGACAAATAAAAGAAAATGAGGTGATCCGCAAACAAGAAAAGTTTGAAAACAGTCCTTTATTTTATGTGTGTAAGGAGAATGGTTTGTGTATTTTTGGTTCCATGTGCTCAGAAAATATTTAAACAATTTTACCTTTAGGATTTACTCGAGATAAAACAAAAATTCAAATAAATTAGAATAGGGTACAAAATAGATCGTGGGAAGATCAAATACACCATGCTGAAATAGGAACCAGTGGTGGTACTGGTAGGGATATACCATCTATCAGGTTTAACCTCTCTATTCGTACCGTCTATCAGGTTTAACCTCTCTATTCGTACCGTCTGTCAGGTTTAACCTCTCTATTCGTACCGTCTGTCAGGTTTAACCTCTCTATTCGTACCGTCTGTCAGGTTTAACCTCTCTATTCGTACCGTCTGTCAGGTTTAACCTCTCTATTCGTACCGTCTATCAGGTTTAACCTCTCTATTCGAAAGTCCTACATGCAAAAATAAATAAATAAATAATAAGAACAGCTATGAGTGCTGAAATTCAGGACATCCCACTACTTAGAGTTTCAACATCTTCACAGACATGTCTTCTTAATAGATGTGTGTCTTTTTTTCTACGGGTTGAGGGCGTGGCGGAAGAGCTTTGGATTTTGGAATTGGTGTGCTAGATTCGAATCTGTGCAATGTCACAAAATATTACCCGTACGTTAAGTTGCGGGTGTCTGTGTAATAGGGGTAATGGTAATTCTCTTAGCGTGGATGGTTGATGACTGGCTGCCTTTTCTCTGATCAGTAGTTCAACATTTAGGAACACCGGCGGATAGTCTTAGTAGCTTTGCCTTAAATACAAAATATAAATACAGATTGTTTCGGTTATAAAATAATATTAATTCATAGCTTTTGAGCCGGACGAGGCCTCGTAGTTAGCGTGCTCAGACTTGGGATTCGAGGGCTGATGATTCGTGGCCCATTACTGCAAAAACGAGCTCCACACTTTGAGAATACGAGCGCGCTATAAGATTAGTGACCAATTTTCACTGTTTCGTCAGACAACAGTAGCCAAAGATGTAAGCGATTGTTGTTGTCGTTGTTCAGTTATACTCTTTCTAGTGTTTTATTGCCAAACCAGTTAGGGCTAATCGCACAATGACCTTTGTGTAGCTCGCATGAAAATTCTGAAAAAAAAAAGATTTGTCAGCCATTAGCCATTCCAGATCAGTGTCCCTTTCAACTAGGGCCAGCATGGCCAGGTGGTTAGCGCACTCAACTCGTAAACCGAGGGTCGTGGGTTCGAATCCCCGTCACACTAAGCATGCTCGCCCTTTCAGCCATGGGAGCGTTATAATGTGATAGTCAATCTCACTATTCGTTGGTAAAAGAGCAGCCCAAGAGTTGGCGGTAGGTCGTGATGACTAGCTGCCTTCCCTCTAATCTCACACTGCTAAATTAGGGACGGCTAGAGAAGATAGCTCTCTAGTAGCTTTGCGCGAAATTCAAAACAAACAAACAAACACATCGTTCAGAGATTTGACAGTATCATAGGGAGTACGCCTGTATCTTTTTTTAAATAGTTAACGAAGAGAAAGGACTAACCTCCAATTACCATCACTAACCACGTCATCCCTCTTTATTAACTGTACTTATGAATTTTCAAGACCTAAATGAACTTCCCGTTTCATCAATGCAACAGTGTTATTACATTTTGGGCCGTTATCACATTTCAATCATTCATTTTGCATAAAAGTTACTAGGTTACTTGCACTGGCTACACTTAACGAACTACCAACGAGACAAGTTATTATCGGACGGTAATGGACGCCAGGGGTCTGAGTGATCAATAATGCTATTGTTGGATGAGATGAAAATTAATCATTATGTGGTCGTCCTAGTCCTCTACGTCAATGTCACGTGGTGCACAAGGGATACAAACACAACGATCGAATAGCTTCTTTGCTGACTTTTAGTCCTAAAATTGTTATAACTGTTGACAAGATATCAACTGGTTTTGTTGATGTAAGAGGACGAAGATAAGTATATTACGATAAAAAAACTGTGATATTCATCACAGGAGAACGTTGTCAGAAAAGGTTTGTTTGTTTTTGAATTTCGCACAAAAAAGCTACACGAGGCACAGATAGCCCTCAAGTAGCTTTGTGCGAAATTCAAAAACAAACAAACAAAAAACAAAATGGTTTAGTAAGTTATCACATCTTGTCCTCAAGAGCTCATTCGTTTTTGATAAGGGGTAATTTCGTCACCGCAGTTACGAAGGAACGATAAGGTTATCACATAAAAAGATCTGACAGTGGTTTTAGTGCCAAAGGCTGTATGTATAAGATAGGTGAATCTCATTTGCAATCCACTGTTAAAGCAAAAAGCTTCGTAACACGATTCATAAAGTTCGTTCAGAGATAAATATTCATAAAAAAATAGGAATACCCAAATTGTTAGATAGTCGATTTAGTAAATTTTCTTAATATAACAAAATAACCTTTAATGTTATTTGTCTTTTCTTAAATACGAATTATAAACAAGTAGTTTGTCCAAAACATGAACATTATAAATAGGCCTAATTTCAGTTTTTTAATAGGAACCTGAGTGAATAAGTAAGCTACACGTGAGATAGCCTAAATTATTTTAAGCTGTTTTATGACTTGCACTTTAGGCCTAACGTCAAAACAGCAACGAGGAAACATAAAAAACAAATCAAGACTCTTAGCTTTTCCATGGTGACTTAGCAGCTTTTATTAAGCGCTCCTCAAGTTATTTCAAATATTGATAGAGTTTAATCTTGACAACCATATTTGTATAACTAAATTTATTCCGTAGTCAACAACATTCTTTTTCGTAAATTGTAGTAGCTATATCGTTCAAAATCTTCTCTTACCGAATAGCGGAAGAAAATATCACTGTTACAGCGCTCCAAGCGGAGAATACGACACGTATTTAATGATATGCCGGAAATCGAACTTTGGATCTTTCAACTCACAGCCTGGTTTTCATAATTATTATTAACATAAGTAGCTAATTATTTGCTCTCTGTAGGCCTCACAATAGATTTACATCGGCAAAAATCTGGTGTACGATTTCCTGCTGTGGCCAAAGTGCACACATCCTACTGTGCAGCTTTGCACTAAGAAAATTAGAAGAAAAACTCAAACATTAATGACCAGAAGAAAATATAATCAAATGGCCCCGCTCGTTGAGATGACAGCATTAATTTGTTAATATATACAATCGTGGAGATTGAATAGAACAATCTAAAAAAAAATTGATGTTAAACGTAGACTTTCACAATAGAATCTGTAACAGATTTACTGTTGTACATTTATTTTAGTGCCTACGCTTGTTTCTGTATAGTTTTCTTTCCTGCATGTGACGTATATTCTTGATTGTGTATTGCGCAAGCCCAGTCCTCGAAGTTTGCAGAGAATTCTTGTGCATAAGAATCAACAATGAACTAGGTATGCATGTAATACTAGTGATTGACAGTATTGATGCAAGCGATCTCGTGTGAATGATATATATGTGAATGATATAAATATAATTATGATTAACGTCTATTAAGTAGAAAACTACAGAATTTGACCAGGAACGTTTATTGATTTCGAACATTACAAAGTGAATTAACTTCGTATGCTAGTATTTCTAAGACTACGCTTATAACTGGTGCAAGGCCAACCAAGCTAGCATGTTGTGACAATATTAACTCAATATTAATGTACTGGTTGTTGACCTGTATCGTCAATAGAATATTCAGGTCTTGACCTCATATAATTCGCAGTATTCGAATTATATTATTATATTATATTATTCAACGGGGATTCGAACCCGCGACCCTCGGATTACGAGTCGAATGCCTAACAACCTGGCGAACACGTATGTTAACATATTTCTATTTCAAATAACCGGAAATTTGAATTTAGAGGTTAATTAAATATTAACGTGTGAAACTTATGCTATTTACAAACAAGTTTGATACATGACATCTTCATTTTTAATATAAATATATTTTAATATGCAAACATAAAAACAACACGGTTTATATTTACGGTTATTACTAATAGTTAGGGCTTTTGGCCTGTCTTACTTCCCTTATGCTACGTTTGCGTAGGTCTCCCTTCTCTCGCGCCACTTTCATATCCCCCCTCACTTCTTCACCTTAAAAAAACCCCAAAAAAACAGATAAAGACAAGCTTCCATGTAAAGTTCAATAATTTTTCACGTTCCTGATCACCCCTCTTGGGGAGAGAATTATTTAGGCTTTTCTCTCTATATACTAAACCCCTGCCTAGTTTGTTTGTGTTTGCGTATAGGTAGATTCGGCATGGTAAGGTAGTTAGGGCATTCGACTTGTAATCCGAGGGTCGCGAGTTCGAATCCCCGTCGCACCAAACATGCTCATCCTTTCAGCCGTGGTGGCGTTATAATTGAACGGTCAATCCCACTATTCGTTGGTAAAAGAGTAGTCCAAGAGTCGACGGTGGGTGGTGATGATTAGCAGCCTTCCCTCTAGTCTTACACTGCTAAATCCGGGCAGCTAGCGTAGATAGCCCTCGTGTACCCTTGCGTAAATTCAAAACAAACCAAACGAAACCCCCAAATATGTGATTTATAAATTCTTAAGCTTATCGCTGATCTATTGAAGGAAACTGAGAAGAAGGAAACGTATACACATCACTAAAAAGTAGAATTTGCACACATTGTATAGGACGAAACTTTTTATCTGAAGAGCATTTTAGCGAATCCATTGAATCACACACACTTCGCAGACTATACAATACAGTATATGAATTTCAAAAGTAAGCAATAAAAATATTTGTTACTCTTAATTTTGGTTTTATTTACTCTTGAAACAGGACCTTTAGGGTTAGGGACCTTAACATCTGTTAATAGTGTGGTGGCACTACACTGCCGAAGGACCTGGAATTCGCAATCAATCAATTATATATAGGTGATAAACATAAGGCTCGTGGCGTCACAGCTCACAACTATGGTAACACGCTACTACATTAGCAGGTGCAAATCGTTGTTACAAAACAAAGCTTAATTGTATAATGAGATAATAATGAAACTGGTTTGGTTTATGGAATTTCGCACAAAGCTACTCGAGGGCTATCTGTGCTAGCCGTCCCTAATTTAGTAGTGTAAGACTAGAGGGAAGGCAGCTAGTCATCATCACCCACTGCAATTCTTGGGGTAGTCTTTTACCAACGAATAGTGGGATTGACCGTCACAATATAACGCCCACAAGGCTGAAAGGGCGAGCATATTTGGAGCAACGGGGATTCGAATGGAGTGGCTTAACCACCTGGCTATGCCGGGCCTGTCAGAAAAGGTGGAGTGTTTTACGTTAACTTTAAGTTATAGCTGAACATCGCACATTTACGTAAAAAAAAGCAATCTACAAATGCTTTATGTCCCTTAACTTTTCTTGAGTCATTTACACAATACGATTTGACTCTTTTTACTTTACTTCTACTTTTAACTTTTTCCAAGTTACTCTTTAGTAATGAAAAATATTATTTCCTCAATGTATGTTAAAATTGTATGAAAACAACTGAACCAAAGATCTCGTCTGAAGTTAATCTAAAAATAATTCAAAGAAGAGTTGTTGTTTTTCCCTAATTTATTTTTTTTACGTAACTGTTCTTTAACAACACACTCAAGGTCTTAAAAAGCAGCATTTTATGTTGCGTCAAAGGTACACATTCACAGTCGGGCACAACAACAATGGGCCACACCCAGTCCAAAAATTAAATAAAATATAATCTCCCAATAAATATCAACATGCTTGGCTCCCAGATATGTTATTATTTATTGGTGTATTGTGAAAAAATTGAATAATTTATTTCGAATTCTAATGTTTTCAGTCAATACGATGTATACATTTCACGTCTTTATACATAAAGGCTTAGCGACAAATGTGTGGGGGACCCTCTTTATACCTAATATATTATAGCGCTAGGGATTCCAATTTAACGTAGCCCCCTCCACAAGAGGTCTAGAGATGCGGTTTTTTCACTCCACTCTTCACGTTATAATATACAATTATTCACCTTTGCACTTTTATAAATTATAAAGTCAGGTTTAAAGCTCTGATCACGTGCAGTTAACTCCCACTTGGTAGAAACAACGACATGGATGACCCCTCATTGTCTTATATTTTCAGTGAGGGTAATGCATAGACATATATATATCATGTAATTATTTTACTGAAAAGGTTTACTTATAAGGGTCAACGACCCCTATTTTCCATCTTGTATCTTTTTGAATGTTTGTTCATTTAGAAAGGTTATTTAAAATGATAATAATGTTATCCATCTTCTATGTTTCCTTATTCTTTGTTTAGAAAGGTCAGTCACTGCTGTTATCCATCTTCAGTATTTCGTTATTGTATCTACATGTTTCTTTAGTTTATTTTCCGAATCAAACTCCATATTGTTGAGTGACGTGCATTACTAACTTATTACCTTTCCTGAATCAAACTCCATATTGTTGAGTGACGTGCATTACTAACTTATTACATTTCCTGAATCAACCTCCATATTGTTGAGTGACGTGCATTACTAACTTGTTACATTTCCTGAATCAAAATCCATATTGTTGAGTGACGTGCATTACTAACTTCTTACATTTCCTGAATCAAACTCCATATTGTTGAGTGACGTGCATTACTAACTTATTATATTTCCTGAATCAAACTCCATATTGTTGAGTGACGTGCATTACCAACTTATTACATTTCCTGAATCAACCTCCATATTGTTGAGTGACGTGCATTACTAACTTATTACATTTCCTGAATCAAACTCCATATTGTTGAGTGACGTGCATTACTAACTTATTACATTTCCTGAATCAAACGGAGTTCCGCTCTTAAGTTTCTAGCTGTGATAAACCTAAACCTTGTTAAAACATCACGTATTTTCAATTCAATTAAAGAAGGCTTCGTTAAAGTATCTATTGATTTTCACCTTTGTGTTTGCTGTCTTCTTTAGACCATTAGAAGTTTATGACTATACAAATAAAGCACGTGGATTACATTTATGACAATGTCCCTGCCTATTATAATTAAGACCTCTTAATCCATAGCTTTTAAAAGTTTAAAATCGAACTTACACTTCTAAGTAATTTCCTTTTAACACTTTCTCCTAAGGCATTTATGCACTGTTATCTTTGAAACATTTATGGACCCCAAGAAATCAGACAGTAACTGAAGCCATTTTAGCCTTGGATTCTTTCCAAAGAAACTCCAGTGTGATCATTTGTTTGGAATTTCGCGCAAGGCTACGCGAAGACTATCTGCTCTAGCCGTCCCTAATTTAGCAGTGAAAGACTAGAAGGAATGCAGCTTGTCATCAACGCCCACCGCCAACTCTTGGGCTACTATTTTACCAATGAATATTAGGTTTGACCGTAACATCTTAGTGCCCACACGGCTGAAATGGCGAGCATGTTTGGTGTGACGGGGATTTGAACCCGTGATCCTCAAATTACGAGTTGAGCGCCCCCTAACCATCTGACCATGGTCCTGATTAGAGAAAAAGAAACAAAGAGAGAGAGAAAGAGAATCATTAGAGTCAAACCAACTTTTGTGAGTTCCATCTACAGAATAAAAAATATTATAATTTCCATGCCTCCTCCTCTCGCTGGCTCAGCGGTGAACATATGCTAAAATTTATGTTTCGATCCCTGCGTTTAGTAGTTCATATATTGTAGCTCAGTATTCGTCTTAGTCCTAACTACACAAGAAATAAAAACCTCCACATATTCTATTTTTACCTAGACCCACATTGAACCAGTTCGTTAATTCTGGAATTTGTGTGAGATTTTACTTATGAATTATGCGCTAAAAACAATAAGAACAATTTACGAAAAAATAAATTTGCTTTTACTGCATTGACAAGCAATAACTTAGAGGATGTAATTCTTTTCTTTTTTTTTCAATTTCTAGTGGGACCTGAAGAGGATTGACACTGCCAAGTTCACATTCAGAGAGCCAAATTTATTTTTGTTTTAACGTTATATACCACAGCTTTTTGAATAAATTAAACATAAAAAGTTAAAGAAGAAACAGTAACTAGATTAAAACAAAATCCAGCTTGCCTTACGAGTTTATCTTGAGGTATGTTAAGGATTTTCTAATTACTTTTGGCTTTTGTTAACATAAAGGTTCTGAAGCTCAAAATTCTTAAAACAGAATGTTATTTATTAGACTTGTCATAAGATACTAGTGTTAGGCCTCTTCTCTTTTTAAACACTTTATTATTTACGACTGAAATCCATGACTTTACATTAGAAAATAAGATACATTACATTAACCGATAATATATGACTACAAATGAGTTCATTGAAGCTATAACACAGTTTACATAAAATCAAATAAATATGAAATATGTAACTAAAAAAAAAAAGGCCTGGCATGGCCAGGTTCTTAGATGGCGCTCGACTCGTAATCTGAGAGTCGCGGGTTCGAATCCCCGTCACATGAAACATAATCACCCTTTTAGCCGAGGGGGCAATATAATGTGACGGTCAATCCTACTATAAGGGACGGCTAGCGCAGATAGCCCTCGTGTAGCTTTGCGCGAAATTCAAAACCAAGCAAATTAAAAAAAAAATTAGAAGGTCGTATGCGTTATTTTCAGGTTAAACTGAGATAAAGAACGTTGTATAAAACTACTATATAAAGGGAAGATTTACGGGATAAATTAAAAACAGTCCGAATTTAATCACTATCTGAGTTTTGCAGCAAAAACTAAAGAGACTGGACACGAAGTGTAATATAAGACAAAAAAAAAAGAATATTATTTATTTGATAAACAAAACACAGTGAACGTACTTGTCTTATGATCCTGGACGATCGTTTGATATTGCATTCATGAACAGTGGACAGTCAGTTGCCTGTTACTGAATTCATGAACTGATCAACTGGCTTTTATGTTAAAGATGTTTGACAATCAACTGACTCACTTGAAATTCTGTATATGATGTGTAAGTCTAATGTTCCTTACTTAATGGGAAATGCCATATGTACCCATAACGACTAGCGTTACCAACGTTTCTGGTCATTCTCATTAAACATAGAGAAGCTGTAGTTTTTATATATCCTCTACCCTATCAATACTGTCATTGATTTTTTTGCACAGTGTACAACATCACAATAGTATACATTTCACAGACAGAGCAGGTATTATCTCCAGATAACAACAAGTAGATGTGCAAGTTGATTAATGTTTTGAGTGACATAAACAGTTCCGCCTATTGTGAAAGTCTATAAGTAAAAGTGAACTTCCAGTCCATAATTGGCTTGCTTTTTCAAAGCTCTTGTAATGCATTTTAAACGTCTTACCATAAAAGTTTTCCAGATTATTTTAAGGAGACTACACTCCTCCATTTTTTCTCATGAAAACGCAGAAAACATAAACAAATTGAATAAACGTGAGCGAAATACCGTGAGGATTTCCAGTAGTATTCATTTTCCAAGAAAATGATGATAAGACAGAGGAAATGGATAAAAAGTAAAAAAAGTGTTGCAGTAAAGTCGAGAAACTGGGTAAAAATAGCAAAGCAGTTGATATTCTTGTTCAAAGCAGCTCATTTAACAGCAGAGGTGTGGTCAAGATTTTTACTGTCTGAACCTGGTGCAATGAATGCATTGAATTTAATAAAAATCTCGAATTTTGTTTCTATTGTAACTATATTCTACATTAAGAAGTAAGAAGTATCCTAAAAATAGTTGAATTATGAAATACTTCTCTGGTTGAGGCTTAAGTGTTTATCCTAACCCTAGTATAAACCAGAATTTAAATTTTGTGAATTAGAAAAGAGCTTAAAACGTAACCAGAAGCAACAACTTTAATATCTACAATGAAGCTAGATATTGTTTTTTCTATATTTCGGTTATTATAGGAAAGAAACCAAAAAGCTGAACATTTATTTATTATTTATAATAGCTACTACAGTAACGGTGTAGAGACCATTCTACACAATTTTTATTTTTCAATAAATGAGAAAGTATGATATTATGAAACTTTGTAGAATGGACGGCAGCTGCTTGTTGTGGAGACATGTTTCGAAAGTCAGGTCAGTATGAAGACGTTTCGTCACGAATACTTTGATTAAACAATCTATTATCGAAGTATAATATTAATTTGGATTGCTTTTGACTACTAAGTTAGTGTGTCAAGTTTGGTCTGGGTCGGTCAACTCGTTTAAGAGGAGATACTCCACGGAGAGAAAGATTTTTCTTTTCCCTTGATACTAGTTATCGTACCGGTAAGACTTAATATGTATATATAGTGTGTGTGTGTGTATAGCACAAATCTAAAAAACGCTTGTTCCTCGGCAGAACTGGATATAAAAAAAGTTAAAACATAGTCAACGGTTTCCTGGTTCAATTTTATGCGGAAACTGTATAGATGTAGAATAAATGAAGAGTTTTGAAAATTTCTACATGAAAACAAGAAAGATGAAACCATGGTATGTCTGTATTTCACAAATATATGATAACATATAGTATATGTTCGGCCCACAATATTTATATTTCCAATGACACTTAGTAAAGATGTTTACTTTCATGACAACTGGTATATAACTTTACTTGTTATGATGCATTTAAAAATTTATATATATATTTTCCGGTAATCACTGGCATTGCTTTAAGAAATAAGTTCCATGTTTGCCACGAAGAAAGTAAACAGCAAAATATAGCTGGCAAATTGAAGGAATTATAATATTTTAGGTGCATTGCTCTAAATCACAACAAAGTAGTAGCTGGTGTTATGATAACACCAAATTATATATTTACACGCACACATAATCATTAATCACTTTAACAAAGCAGCAGTTAGGATTTACATTAAGGTACCAACAAACACAGAATTATTCATGTAGTTCTAAACCTTTATGTTTCAAGGGATAAAAAGAAAAAATCCTTGATGAAATAACTGTTTCTTTGTTATATTTTTGTTATTTTTTGATACTTTCTATTTCATCTTTTACATTATTTTATAGTAGTTCGAGTACTACTTCAATTGGTAAACGACTTTGGTTCCTTGGTTATTTTTATCGATTTTATTACAATAATCAAGGGTGCTTTGTTTTAAGAAACTAAACGTTCTTTCTCTTACGTTGTCTGTTTTGTTTTTCTCCCGTGTTATAATACGTTTATATGTTTGATTTTTTATATATCATATTTATTCATTTTTATATCCCTTCTCTTTCTATACTGTTCTTTTTATGTCCCCTGATCTTTAACTTACAATTAAAAGTGTTATTTCGTTGTTACGTAATAAATCTTTTCTTCTCTTCCCGTTTCATGTTTAGTTATTTGTTCTCTCAGTTTGTCATCGTTTTTTTTTCACATTTTCTTTTATTATACACTTTATTCATGATTCTTCCTCAGGTCTCTTTTTAGTTTTCTCTACTTTATTTGTATTTTTCTCATTCAGTCTTTTCTTATCACTGTTCTTATTCGTTTCTTCACTTTTGTATAATATATCCTTTATTACTATTTCAATTGCTTAATTTACATTTTCTTTCTTTTCACTATTCATGAAAATTATGTTAGTCTTAGTGTCAAAATGATATTAGTTATGTTAGTCCTAGTGTCAAAATCATATTAAATTTATGTTAGACTTAGTGTCAAAAGTTATGTTAGTCCCAGTATCAAAGTTATATTAACGTTACGTTAGTCCTAGTGTCAAAGTGTTAAAAGTTATATTAGTCCCTTGACAAAGTATAAAGTTATGTTAGTCCTAGTGTAGTGTTATTAAAGTTATGTTAGTCCTAGTGTCAAAATCATATTAAATTTATGTTAGACCTTGTGTCAAAGTGTTAGTCCCAGTATCAAAGTTGTAACGTTATAGTTAGTCAAAGTGTTATTAAAGTTATATTAGTCCTCTTGACAAAGTGTTATTAAAGTTATGTTAGTCCTAGTGTCAAAGTGTTATTAAAGTTATGTTAGTCCTAGTGTCAAAATCATATTAAATTTATGTTAGACCTTAAAGTTATGTTAGTCCCAGTATCAAAGTTATATTAACGTTACGTTAGTCCTAGTGTCAAAGTGTTATTAAAGTTATATTAGTCCTCTTGTCAAAGTGTTATTAAAGTTATGCTAGTCCTAGTGTCAAAGTGTTATTAAAGTTATGTTAGTCCTAGTGTCAAAGTGATATTAAATTTATGTTAGTCCTAGTGTCAAAATCACTTTTTATCATCACTTTACTTTTACATTTATTAGTTAATGTATACATTTTGTAATTTACGCTATTTCCCTTTCCACTTCATATAGTTTTATAAATAAATCAAATTTACATATTTCTTTGTTTTAATTTGTCTTTTCCAATTTACCTTTAGGGTACTTTTGCTTTTTCTTCGATTTCTTTTTATCGTTATCGATAACTCTATATTTGTTTCTTCCTTATCGCGGCCCGACATGGTCAGGTTGGGTTAAGGCGTTCGACACGTAATCGCCGGGTCGTTGGTCACTGCTAAATTAGGGACGGCTAGCGCAGATAGCCCTTCTGTAGCTTTGCACGAAATTCAAAACAAACAAACTTCCTTTTCATCATTTTAATTATATCTAATGCTTGGTCTTATATTTCCTATTTATCTAACTTTCACATTATCTGTGTGTTTTCTTTTTTGTTCTTTTAGCATTGATTAATCATACTGTGCCGTAGTATTTTCTCTCATCTCCGTTTATCTAATACCACCGACTTTTTTCCGTATCCATCACTTCTAATTTCATTCTCTCTTTCTAAACCCCACTTATCTTTCATTCACATCTTCTTAGGTTTGCCGATTCCAATTTTTAACTATTTCTAACTTTCTCATTTTTCTCTTCCAATTACACAGACCTGCGATGGCTTTATTGTATTCAATTTTTTTACATGTTCTACAGTAATTTTTCTTGTTTTTAAATTTCGCGCAAAGCTACACGAGGGTTATCTGCGCTAGTCGTTCCTAATTTAGCAGTGTAAGTCTAGAGGGAAAGCAGCTAGTCATCACCACCCACTGCCAACTCTTGGGTTACTCTTTTACCAACAAATATTGGAATTGACCGTAACTTTATAACGTCTCAACGGCTGAAAGGACGAGCATGTTTGGTGTGACGGGGATTTGAATCCGTGACCTTAGAATTACGTGTCAAGCGACATTCTCAGACTCCTGTACAATTATTCCGAAAATTATATCTCTTTTCCTTTATCACGCGCAGATTTTTCACAAAACTTCATTACGCAATACATAAAAGAAAGACTACAACACGTAGTTTTGAGACTAAAATACTTACATTTCACACATACCTAAATCCAAGATGAATGAGGATGCACATTTCTTTGACATCAATGTTCTTCCCTTTCCTTCAGTTTGGTTGTATTTTTGTTAACAAACACAATAATAAAATATTTTCATTGTGGTAAAAGAAGTAATATTTTGATCTAAGTTAGAATTATTTTTCTTCCCGATTTATCAAAAATCCTTACGTGATAGAAAGAATATATATTTTATCTTGAAAATCTGAATTACATAAATCAGTTATTGAAACCAAAACAACTTTTATGAAATTTAGATTCGCGGGCTTGTGTTAATAGCAGTGTTTTTGATGAATTTAGGTTATCTGGCATCTTAATTCAACAAATTGAAAAAAATGAATGTTATTATGGAAAATCTGTTATTAAAAGAAAAACAACTTTTGAAGTTTAAATTCGCACGCTTGTGTTATTTTTTATTGTTTCTACTCGTCTTTCAAACTATTTTCTCTCATACTAATCTTGGACTCTAAATGATTAACAAATATTTTTCGAAAATAAAAGCAAAGAATCTAGATTTATCCAAATGTCAGAATAATTCTGACCCTGGCCTAACTTTTTTTTTTTTTTTTAAGCTACACTATATACTCCCTGTTTACTGGGTAGCTTGAACCCCAAATTTAGCATTGTAAATCCTTAACTTTATTGAGGGGCACTTAGTGTAATAGTAACAAAACTTTTATCAACTGATTCTCGAGCAAGTAAGCGTACAATCTCAAATAATCTTTGTCAATTTGCAGGAGTGTTTGTTTAGATATATTTACTCTCCTAGATGCGTTCCACACGCACTCATAGTTAGGGCGGGGTACCCGCAGCACACCGCTAGATGGCGTTATAGGTATGCCGACCATAGGCGGCCATGAAAGGCGAAATGACGTCATATCTGAACATAGCTCGATATAATCAGTCGCTATAAAACACTAAATAATTAGTTCTGTATTTAATTACATTTCTTGACATACGTACCACACACAGTTGTTTAGACAAGGATGGATAAAATAAGTTGGCTTTGATGGTCGAATACAAAATTCACCAAACGTTTCTTTGGTTTAGTGAGGGCCCGGCATGGCCCAGTGCGTTAAGGCATGCGACTTGCAATCTGAGGGTCGCGGGTTCGCATCCACATCGCGCCAAACATGCTCGCCCTTTCAGCCGTGGGGGCGTTATAATGTGACGATCAATCCCACTATTCGTTGGTAAAAGAGTAGCCCAAGAGTTAGCGGTGGTTGGTGATGACTAGCTGCCTTCCCTCTAGTCTTACACTGCTAAATTAGGGACGGCTAGCACAGATAGCCCTCGAGTAGCTTTGTGCGAAATTCAAAAACAAACAAACAAAAAACAAAATGGTTTAATAAGTTATCACATCTTGTCCTCAAGAGCTCATTCGTTTTTGATAAAGGGTAATTTCGTCACCGCAGTTACGAAGGAACGATAAGGTTATCACATAAAAAGATCTGACAGTGGTTTTAGTGCCAAAGGCTGTATGTATAAGATAGGTGAATCTCATTTGCAATCCACTGTTAAAGCAAAAAGCTTCGTAACACGATTCATAAAGTTCGTTCAGAGATAAATATTCATAAAAAAAATAGGAATACCCAAATTGTTAGATAGTCGATTCAGTAAATTTTCTTAATATAACAAAATAACCTTTAATGTTATTTGTCTTTTCTTAAATACGAATTATAAACAATTAGTTTGTCCCAAAACATGAACAATATAAATAGGCCTAATTTCAGTTTTTTAATAGGAACCTGAGTGAATAAGTAAGCTACACGTGAGATAGCCTAAATTATTTTGAAGCTGTTTTATGACTTGCACTTTAGGCCTAACGTCACAACAGCAACGAGGAAACATAAAAAACAAATCAAGACTTAGCTTTTCCATGGTGACTTAGTAGCTTCTATTAAGCGCTCCTCAAGTTATTTCGAATATTGAAAGAGTTTAATCTTGACAACCATATTTGTATAACTAAATTTATTCCGTAGTCAACAACATTCTTTTTCGTAAATTGTAGTAGCTATATCGTTCAAAATCTTCTCTTACCGAATAGCGGAAGAAAATATCACTGTTACAGCGCTCCAAGCGGAGAATACGACACGTATTTAATGATATGCCGGAAATCGAACTTTGGATCTTTCAACTCACAGCCTGGTTTTCATAATTATTATTAACATAAGTAGCTAATTATTTGCTCTCTGTAGGCCTCACAATAGATTTACATCGGCAAAAATCTGGTGTACGATTTCCTGCTGTGGCCAAAGTGCACACATCCTACTGTGCAGCTTTGCACTAAGAAAATTAGAAGAAAAACTCAAACATTAATGACCAGAAGAAAATATAATCAAATGGCCCCGCTCGTTGAGATGACAGCATTAATTTGTTAATATATACAATCGTGGAGATTGAATAGAACAATCTAAAAAAAATTTGATGTTAAACGTAGACTTTCACAATGGAATCTGTAACAGATTTACTGTTGTACATTTATTTTAGTGCCTACGCTTGTTTCTGTATAGTTTTCTTTTCTGCATGTGACGTATATTCTTGATTGTGTATTGCGCAAGCCCAGTCCTCGAAGTTTGTAGAGAATTCTTGTGCATAAGAATCAACAATGAACTAGGTATGCATGTAATACTAGTGATTGACAGTATTGATGCAAGCGATCTCGTGTGAATGATATATATGTGAATGATATAAATATAATTATGATTAACGTCTATTAAGTAGAAAACTACAGAATTTGACCAGGAACGTTTATTGATTTCGAACATTACAAAGTGAATTAACTTCGCATGCTAGTATTTCTAAGACTATGCTTATAACTGGTGCAAGGCCAACCAAGCTAGCATGTTGTGACAATATTAACTCAATATTAATGTACTGGTTGTTGACCTGTATCGTCAATAGAATATTCAGGTCTTGACCTCATATAATTCGCAGTATTGTCTATATGTTTGTAAAACTGTTGTACATAAACCATCACTTGTAATAACTATTAGTTTGTTTTTGAATTTCGCGCAAAGCTACATGAGGGTTATCTGTGCTAGCCGTCATTAATTTAGCAGTGTAAGACTAAAGGTAAGGCAACTAGTTATCACCATCCACCGCCAATCCTTGGGCTACTTTTTTTACCAACGAATAGTGGGATTGACCGTACCTTTATGACACCCTCACGAGGATTCGAACTCGCGACCCTCGGATTACAAGTTGAATGCCCTAACTACCTGACCATGCCGAATCTACCTATACGCAAACACAAACAAACTAGACAGGGGTTTAGTATATATAGAGAAAAGCCTAAATAATTCTCTCCCCAACAGGGGTGATCAGGAACGTGAAAAATTATTGAACTTTACATGGAAGCTTGTCTTTATCTGTTTTTTTGGGTTTTTTTTTAAGGTGAAGAAGTGAGGGGGGATATGAAAGTGGCGCGAGAGAAGGGAGACCTAGGCAAACGTAGCATAAGGGAAGTAAGACAGGCCAAAAGCCCTAACTATTAGTAATAACCGTAATTATAAACCGTGTTGTTTTTATGTTTCCATATTAAAATATATTTATATTAAAAATGAAGATGTCATGTATCAAAATTGTTTGTAAATAACATAAGTTTCACACATGTTAATATTTAATTAACCTCTAAATTCAAATTTCCGTGTTTGCCAGGTTGTTAGGCATTCGACTCGTAATCCGAGGGTCGCGGGTTCGAATCCCCGTCGCATCAAACATGCTCATCCTTTCAGCCGTGGTGGCGTTATAATTGAACGGTCAATCCCACTATTCGTTGGTAAAAGAGTAGTCCAAGAGTCGACGGTGGGTG
Source organism: Tachypleus tridentatus (assembly GCF_004210375.1). NCBI lineage: Eukaryota > Metazoa > Arthropoda > Merostomata > Xiphosura > Limulidae > Tachypleus > Tachypleus tridentatus. The sequence goes on along the minus strand of NC_134826.1, from coordinate 49,354,323 downwards.
GTGATGATTAGCAGCCTTCCCTCTAGTCTTACACTGCTAAATCTGGGCAGCTAGCGTAGATAGCCCTCGTGTACCCTTGCGTAAATTCAAAACAAACCAAACGAAACCCCCCAAATATGTGATTTATAAATTCTTAAGCTTATCGCTGATCTATTGAAGGAAACTGAGAAGAAGGAAACGTATACACATCACTAAAAAGTAGAATTTGCACACATTGTATAGGACGAAACTTTTTATCTGAAGAGCATTTTAGCGAATCCATTGAATCACACACACTTCGCAGACTATACAATACAGTATAACATATGAATTTCAAAAGTAAGAAATAAAAATATTTGTTACTCTTAATTTTGGTTTTATTTACTCTTGAAACAGGACCTTTAGGGTTAGGGACCTTAACATCTGTTAATAGTGTGGTGGCACTACACTGCCGAAGGACCTGGAATTCGCAATCAATCAATTATATATAGGTGATAAACATAAGGCTCGTGGCGTCACAGCTCACAACTATGGTAACACGCTACTACATTAGCAGGTGCAAATCGTTGTTACAAAACAAAGCTTAATTGTATAATGAGATAATAATGAAACTGGTTTGGTTTATGGAATTTCGCACAAAGCTACTCGAGGGCTATCTGTGCTAGCCGTCCCTAATTTAGTAGTGTAAGACTAGAGGGAAGGCAGCTAGTCATCACCACCCACCGCCAACCCTTGGGCCACTTTTTTACCAACAAATAGTGGGATTGACCGTCACATTATAACGCCCCCACGGCTGGGAGGGCGAGCATGTTTGGCGCGACTCGGGCGCGAACCCGCGACCCTCAGATTACGAAGCGCACGCCTTAACGCGCTAGGCCATGCTAGGCCTAATAATAAAACTGGTCCGTGTAAACCGACAATGCTCTCGAATACCTCTCTGGTGGACTTACGGAATGATAACGCCCATCGGATCTAGGGGTTCTATTGCATCCTCGATTTTACATATTTGACTTATATAACAATTGTAAATTATGTTATTATATTAATTTTCTGGAGTTTATGCCCTCAGACTCCCTTAGATGTAGCAGTTCCTTATGCATTCAGTCTCTCATTGTAACATCTGCATATCTAATCAAGCACACCTACTTTGCAGATCCGGTTGTTGGAAGGCCCGGCATGGCGTAGCGGGTAAGGCGTGCGACTCGTAATCCGAGGGTCGCGGGTTCGCGCCCGCGTCGCGCTAAACATGCTCGCCCTCCCAGCCGTGGGGGTGTATAATGTGACGGTCAATCCCTCTATTCGTTGGTAAAAGAGTAGCCCAAGAGTTGGCGGTGGGTGGTGATGACTAGCTGCCTTCCCTCTAGTCTTACACTGCTAAATTAGGGACGGCTAGCACAGATAGCCCTTGAGTAGCTTTGTGCGAAATTCCAAAACAAATTCCAAACAAACAAAATTCCGGTTGTTGGGGCGCTTGACTCACAATCTGAGGATTGCAGGTTCAAATCCCCATCACACCAAACGTTCTTGCTCTTGCAGACGTTGGGGCGTTATTGTATAACAGTTAATCCTACTATTCTTTCGTAAAAAAGTGGCCCAAGAGCAAGTGGTAGGTGGTGATGACTGTCTGCCCTCGCTAGCGCAGATAACTCTCCTCATGTAGCTTTGTGAGACATTCAAAATAAACTTTCCAACTCCTTCCTACACGACTGACAACACCAACTTACTAAATAACAGTAAGTTATTTGTGCATGTGGGAGAAGGTAACTAAATGAAGTTCGCGAATAAAACTCAATAACTTCTAGACTTTCGAGGCAAGAGAAGACAAAGTATACTTTGGGAAGAGAAACTGGCTGTAAATCTAAGAGATAAAAACGAAATTATGTTTTAAAGCTATTAAGCTTTTACTAAAAATGCAAACATAGATAGCAGTAATATCTTCTTCAATCAAGAACGATTCCCAGCGTTCAGTTCCATTTGTATATTAAAAATTAAAGCGTGTTCTAAAGTTAGGCCATCAGCGAGAAAGTGTGCCTATATAGTTACCGCTTCATTTACAAATTATTTAGTAAATCCGTATTACTAACCAGTACGTAAAAAAACCAAAAACAACACACTCTTAAGTGCATCAAACTCAGAAAAACCAATTTTCCTAATGCCTGTGCACACCGCCAGTGCAGTCGATTAAAAGATTAAATTATTCTTGTGATCCTCCAATAGAAGTGATTTTAATCAACTCATACCACATCCTCTTCCTCCCACGTGCCATGCAACAGCTATCGTCTGCAACTCGAGAGATGCAATCTTCTTTTGTGAAGAATGTACTTTAATTACTTGCGAGTTCCTCGGTCTCGCGTCCAAAATGAAACGAGCTTTTCCCTAACGGGTAATATTAGAAACACGTTTCTGCAAAGACCAGCGCGAACTGAGGGCTGCGACAAGAAGGAAGGCGTAGTGTGGTAATTAAACGAGCCATGATTTGATTGAATCGATTTGGCAAATTACTTGTTATGGCAAAAGAGGACACTTATTTTCAACTAAGGGAGTTGTCTAACAAAATTAGGATGGATACTAATACTTCACAAAGAAAAAGAAAAAAGAATTAATTCTCATAACATATTGTAAAGGCAGAATAGTAAAAGGGGACATCTCGTGGGATAAATAAGTACTAAATTTATATATATATATGTCGTACATAGTTTAATAAGATGTTTCAAAGTAGATTCAAATGATAAAAGTTGTTTTTTTAAATACATTTTATTTTTGATATACGTTTAGAATAAAACTTTACGAAACTGTTTAATTATAAACTTAAGTTTTAAATTAGTGACGATCACATTTGGGATAATTTACTAACTCAAGTGTTATTGTATTCTCTAACAAGACAATTAAGTAATAATCTAGGAAAAAAAACATTTTCAAATGTACAGGGCGTTGCAAAAGTCTTTACCCCTTCCCCTTGTGCTGTTAATAAATTTAAGCTACTTTCTTGTGAAAGACATAACTCAAATGGACAAAAATATTTAATATATTAATTTTAGACCAGGTTTTAAAGATTACAAAGAACTAAAAGTGCATTGTTACTCACTTTAATGATATAACACAAAAAAATGAGTAAAACACGTTTCACAATTCTTCACCCCTTAACGTGACGGCCCGACAATGCCAGGTGGTTAAAGCACTCGACTCAAAGTCTAAGGGTCGCGGGTTCGAATCCCTTTCACACCAAACATTTTCGCCCTTCCAGCCGTGAAGGCGTTATAATGTTACGTTCAATCCCACTATTCGTTGGTAAAAGGGTAGCCCACGAGTCGGCAATGGGCTGTGATGACTAGCTACCTCCTAGTCTTACACTGCTAAATAAAGGACGGACGGCTAGCGCAGATAGCCCTCGTGTAGCTTTGCGCGAAATTCAAAAGCAAACAAAATTATTCCCAGTAGCTTTCACTGTTTTATTCAACCAAAGTCTATTTTATCTGGGAATTTTGGTACTACTGTAGGAGTGTTTTCAGAAAGACCAGTCACAGCCATTTTGTTGTACTTGTACACTCTTCAAAAAGGCTAATCACAGTCGTTTTCTTGTACATGTACTTTCAACAGAGGAACACATTGAGAATCACAGTTTTTGTTTGTCAGGAGAGTTTGGACTCGTATAAGGTTATCTTTCAATATACCAGGTTTAATCCTGAGTGAAACTGTTGTAATTTCGTACTTTTTAAGAGAGAAAGAAGAAATAAAAGTCATACCAGTTTACGAGAATAGACTCATGATTCTCGACGTGCCTCTTTTGAAATTTTGTTTTCCTATGACAAGTGGTTTTATAAAATATAACCATTTTAAATGTGAGGTTCTCTCTATAACTGTAGGAACTCTGTATATTTGTTTTTCCAATAAAGTTTCTTTTGTTGCCCCATTAAGCCATTTCCAAACGTCATTGGAAGCGCCCCCAATGATACTCTTAGTATCTGGAGGACGGTCAGGAGTTTGTGAGTCTGTGTTCCCTGTGCCTCTTGTGTCCAAGGGATTACATCAATGAAGCTTGTATAGGGAATAACAAGCTAACGTAAGTGGGTCACTCTGGCTTGCTGAATCAATAGAATGTACAACTTACTTAGTATATAGTGGGACTGAATATTTCAACAGAGGAGTCTTTCACTTCCGACTGACATGCCATACAGTCCATATTTAGCTAGATACTGTTGTATGTATGACATTAAATGATTTGGCTGACTACAGACCATCTTTAGTTAGATATTGTTGCATGTATGACACTAAATGACTCGGCTGGTATAGATCCAATGACAGTGACCGCAGACCTTCTTCTAACAACTGTCCAAATCTGCATCATCTGTTTTCCACCCATTTTCCACACCAAAATATTTCGCGCTAAATCTTTAGATTTTATAATCAATTAGAATGCGTTGGATTGCGTCACCAGTTCGAACATGCGCTACGTGATAGCTAAATCTCTCTCTCGGGTTTTGGGTATCATATATATACCCTGAAGCGTCAGGTGATCTTTGACCTCTTCCTCCTTCCTTTACTTGTATAGTCATGCAGTGCTGGCTGATATTAGTTACTGCTTTAGGGTCAGAGTGGGCTGAATTTCTCTGACCTTTTCAGGACAATGTCCATGTACTGGTATACATTTACAGATATTTTTTTTCCCTATCAGTAGGAAGTCTAGTTTGATGGTGGCCTTTCCCCCCCTCTCTCTCTCTATATATATATTATTTCTTTATTTATTTTTATGTTTAAAATATATGTTGATTGGGGAGAGGTGTTTAGAACTATCTTCATCATGTATGAGGTACCTGTCTAGTTCGCATAATAATTTATTTTTCATCCAATTTTTATAAAAATACGTTATTGTACTATGTAGAGTCTAATATATGTTTTGTAAATTTTTAGTATGTTGTCTGTGGATGTTCCACTGTTCTTGCCAATTAGACTTCTAGCATAGTTGGTTCTTCGCCAGACTTTATTTTTAATTTCATTTACGTGGTTAATCCATGTTCATTTTGAGTCATAGGTTAGACCTAGAAATTTTGCCGATGTGGCAGTCTGAAGTAGCGTTCCATTCATATACATTTCAGGCTGTAGTTTTTGTGTTTTGTCAGTTTGCTAAATACAGGTAGTTATGTTTTTGCTGTATTTATTTTGATTGTATATTTTTGGCAGTATTCGCTTATTCTATTTAGTTGAGGTTGTATGTTTGTGGCTGCTATTGTTGGTGTTGTGGCACTTTTCCAGACTGCCACATCATCAGCGAACTGTGAGGAGAATTCATGATTAGGACCATTTAATGGCATATTGTTTACACACATGATGAAGAGCATAGGGCTAACCACCCCTCCTTGAGGGACGCCAATAGCTGAATAAACCAAATCTCTGGTTTGGTTTGTTTTGAATTTCGCGCAAAGCTACTCAAGGGCAATATGTGCTAGCCGTCCCTAATTTAGCAGTGTAAGACTAGAGGGAAGGCAGCTAATCATCACCACCCACCTCCAATTATTGGGCTACTCTTTTACCAACGAATAGTGGGATTGACCGTCACATTATAACGCCCCCACGGCTGAAAGGGCGAGCATGTTTGGTGTGACGGGGATTTGAACCCTCAACTCTCAGATTACGAGTCGAACGTCTTAACTTACTTGGCCATGCCGGGCCATAAGCTTCTATGTTTTGCATGAGAACTGACCAGAAGTGTTTGATAATCTCTACATCACCTCGTACAAATGAATAAGAATCTGCAGGTCTGTAAGTATCATTCCCAGTTGACTAGGTATTTATAATGTAATAGTTATGACACTATTCGTTGGTAAAAGAGTAGCCCAAAAATAGTTGTTTTTCTCTAGTCTATCAATCTTTAATTAGGGACGGCTTGCGCATATAGCCCTCGAATATCTCTGCTCAAACTTCTTTTAGTAAAAAAACAGTTTTAGTTTTAGTGTCGTTTGTACCCTCAAAGTTAAGAGGCAATAAATATGTGACTAAAACATAGGAATGCCCCTGGTTTATAATTCATAAATTATTTGTCATACCATCTTTCATAGGCAGGTCGTTTCTAATTTTCACTTTTCTGCACGCAATAGTTGGTCCCTTATAAAGCAGTGGGAGCAGCGACATCTGCTGTGTAGAGTAAATTCCTGTTCTGTTCGGTTCTCCTAAAGAGGGATTAGATGTAAATATCCCAGCAAATGACTGCTCAAGTGTTTTGCTAGAGAAAGCCTGCTGGCCTTAATTTTCGAAATAATCGCTCTCTGCTGATTTATAAGCTATTATCCGGATCTGGTAATTTAGTAGACAGACATGACCAACCTTTACTTTCGTTTTTATGGTATATGTAGACGATAATTTACGAATAATTTACTTTCTCTCTGTTTTGATTGAAAATCTTCAACATAAATGTTCTCTCCTGATAATTAAACGGAACTCTTCTTTTACATCTAAATATTATCTAAGGTAATGCTTTACGCCATAAAAAGGTAAAACTTCATCTTTCTCGTGGAGTACAATGATAAAACTGTAGTTTTACCTGAACTAATTAGTATGACTTTCAGTTTGGGTTTCGTAATCTCTTTCTTATTTGTTTTTAATTACATTCTTTATTGAGTTTACTCATTAAAATAGGAATAAAAAAAAATTAAAGCAACACCCTGCATCTCCCCGAATCGGTTGGATATCTGTGTGTGTGTCTATATATATCTTCCACCATTTTTAGATATCTTAACATATACATAAACATACGTAAATATGAAAATATTCGCGCAAAGCTATTTAGGGTCATCTGCTGTCGCTGTTCCTAATTTTGAATTGATAAGCTAAACAGAAGAAAACAAGTCAACAGCACCCACCGCCCATTCCTGAACTGTTTGTTTGTTTGTTTTGGAATTTCGCACAAAGCTACTCGAGGGCTATCTGTGCTAGCCGTCCCTAATTTAGCAGTGTAAGACTAGAGGGAAGGCAGCTAGTCATCACCACCCACCGCCAACTCTTGGGCTGCTCTTTTACCAACGAATAGTGGGATTGACCGTCACATTATACACCCCCACGGCTGGGAGGGCGAGCATGTTTAGCGCGACGCGGGCGCGAACCCGCGACCCTCGGATTACGAGTCGCACGCCTTACGCGCTTGGCCATGCCAGGCCCTATTTTATTTTATTTAAATCAGAATATCATTTTGGGAACACATTCCTGAACTATTATAATCGAGTTTGGCTATCATTCTCATAACGCACCCGCAGACCTAAAGCTCGATGCGTTATTTTTGTTTTGTGTTAACGGGACGCAAATTATGAACCCTTGGATCCAGAGTCCGGCATGCTAACCATCAGACCACGCTCGACCCTGTAGCAGTAACAGAAAACACTCTTACATTTGCAGAATTTAATTTTCCTTTATTTTTAGTATAAACCTATCGCCATTACAGTCGTATCAAAAATCTACTGTTATAGTTCCTTGTGTATTATATATCCAACTGATTTCGCCCCCTAGCCGTTAATTATCAGAAACAATGTAATGGTTCCTACCTCATTATCTATATCAGCACGAGCGTTTTCCGAGTCAATTTGCCACGAAAAGCAGTAATTACTGTAGAACTGTGATTTTTTCAACGTTTCTGTAATTAGATTTTTTTCTCGTTCTTGAAAGAAAAGTTTTCAATCATTCATGGATGTTTATCTTTTTTTTTGTTAGAAATGTAAGAATGGTAAAAAATGAGATATATTTATACAATAAAATGGCGCCTGGTATGGCCAGGTGCTCAGGGCGCTCGACTCCTAAGCTCAGAGTGAGGGTTCGAATCCCCGTCGCACCAAACATGCTCTCCCTTTCAGCCGTGGGTTCGTTATAATGTGACGGTCAATCCCACTAAAAGTAGCCCAAGCGTTGGCGGTGGGTGTTGATGACTAGCTTCCTTCCCTCTACTTTTTCACTGCTATATTAGGGACGGCTAGCGCAGATAGCCCTTGTGCAGCTTTGCGCGAAATTCAAAAACAAACGAACCAACAATTAAATGGCTATACAGTTATTGGATATCTGTCCATAGTATCGGACACTATAGGAATTAGAAGTGCTTTTGTTTTTTTAGAAAACCGAGCTAGATGTAGTTCAATTATAACAATCCATTTGACATACTAGAGCAGAAACGAAAATAACTAAGAAACAGTTGGCCAGACACGTCATAAAGAAGTGATTTTAAAAACCAAAAACACACACACCTGAGGCTACTTTACATTTTTCTGCTCATTTATTAGACCCTTAACTGTAAATCTGGGTGATCATGGTTACATATCAATTTCTATACAAACATATTCCGTGTTTTTGAAGGCGTAGGGCCTAGCATGTTTGGTGACATAACGAATGACACACTATAATTTTAAACTCTCGTTCTTAATGTAGGAAAGGTTCTCCCAAATTACAGAGACAGTTACCTTACATTATCTTGGGAAGTCAACTCCTAAAGATAATAAAAATAAATAAATGAAATTAACACTTCGGTTTCCAGTTTCCTTGAAAAATTAAACAAGTAGTAGTTTTGTGTTCTTAAACTCAACTCCCCTCCAGAACTGACTTGACGTATTTCTTACCTTGTTTCAGTATAAACTTGTTTTATTCCTTGTTTTGTTGCATTATTGTGCTGTTTTATTCCGGTATTAATCCATTTTATTTCTTGTCTATTTTCTAAACCCTGATTCTCATGCGTGGTATAATTACGTAACAGAATATTTTGTGCATGCATATTACAAGAAGCAACACTTTGTTTATCATGGCTGGTGTGAGACCTAATGTAAGTCTCTTTCTGAATGGTTCTGATACCTCAATATGATCCATATCCTTTTATTTTCTTTATTTTCTACAAACTACAAGAGTCATCTTCTTCAAATTTATAAGTCCTTCATCTGAACACATTTTAACGATCTGAATGTATGAATATTTTGTCTTAGAAGCAATCAATTTTCGATAGCATTGTTCTACGCACAAAACATCAAACAGTGTCTGGTAAATTCCGTTTCACTTATCACTTGACATGCTGATTTGCATAGCTAAAATCTTTTAATATCACATACCCAATTCCCTATTACCGTGTGTGTGTGCGTGTGTGTGTATCATGATTTATTCTATTTTCAATTAACCTTAATACGGAAGTTTTAAATAATGGAAATTTGATAATTGCACTAATCTATCTGGCATTTAGGTTTTCGTGATGATTTCAAAATGTCTTTGGACCACCTGTAATGTTTGAATGCAAACTCTTACTTTAACTTCATATGATTTTGATATTATTAAAAAATAAAACAACAAGAACAAATAAAAATAACTAAGATTGAAATATCTTATATCGTGTCTATTACTGCACGATAAATAAACAATAGAAAAAAAATCCACACTTTTTTACTTATTATTTGAGTAATAGCGACACACCAAAATTACTTTTGTTCAACCTAATTTAATATCATATGACTCCATATATTTACACACAAAGGTTTATGCAAATAACACTTTAATTTATACTAATATGTACCTTAACGTATTATCATTATTAAGAATAATAATAATATTCACAAGTTTAAGATTGAGATAACAGACCAATTAATAAAATCTACTTTATTAGTTTAAAGTGTAGAAGGTAGTGTTGTGGTTCGACGAATAGAATCCCTTCTCGAGTCCCGTCGTTCTTAATTTGTAAAGTTGAGTTCCCAAGAGAAACTGAGACAAATTGTAAAATAATAAGATTTACATAGAAATTAAGTTTATATCTTGGCACGTAGAATTTTAAGGTAAACCTGATACTACTGAGTCAACAAAAGGAGATGAAACGTAACGCCAGAGGTCGTATATGTTAATTGAACGCCCGAAAGAAAGTTGCTTCTGTTTGAAAGGGCTTCGAAAATTAAACAACTTCTGTTTTCTCTGGACTCGTTGTAGATAGCTTACATATATTGGTAAAATTATCTAAAATCAATGCAGACGCAGCTACAAGGGCCATTGACAAAGATGACGATTGTTTGCTTTTCTAATTTACATGTTCTTATCTCTTCCAGAGACACTTTTTTTTTCATCTATATTTCCCAGTTGATGAAAATCGAGGAATAAAAATACTGTGAATACAACAAGATTTAACAAAATTTGTAAGTTTGGTACGATTCTAATCCAGACACATGACAATGTTAGTGATACATTAGAAACATTGACTTCACACAATCCAGGTACATGACAATGCTAGTGATACATTAGAAACATTGACTTCACACAATCCAGGTACATGACAATGCTAGTGATACATTAGAAACATTGACTTCACACAATCCAGCTACATGACAATGCTAGTGATACATTAGAAACATTGACTTCACACAATCCAGGTATGTGACAATGCTAGTGATACATTAGAAACATTGACTTCACACAATCCAGGTACGTAACAATGCTAGTGATATACCAGAAATTGATGTAGTTATTGTAGCTACGTCACAGTCAAGGCCAACTCTCTTTCTCTCTGTCGAGATGGCACATGATTCCTGGTGTTGAGCTTTGAGGCACAACCGGATGAGGATAGTAGGACACTCCTCCCGGACGGGATGCCAGTCCATTGTATATTATTCCACATTTAACACCTGGTACTAACCGCCTCACAGTATAGATTGAAACAATTGGATAAAATGTCTCGCTCAAGGATACATTAGTACGACGTATATCAGCGTCAAACTGACAACCATCCAACTAGGAGTTTAAAGCACATAACCACTGAACCACCTTGCCCTATGTAGGCTAAAGTGATTGTATAAAAAAACGTTGATGGGCCCTCAATTCCGCAGACTGACCAGAACACTAACCACGTGACCAACGTATTTAGTTGAATGTGTAAGGTTTCGTTTCCATAGTGAATTTAAAGTTTGAATTTTTTTTTAATATTTAGTTTTACGTGCAGTAACAGTCAATGTTTCTAACCAAATATGACATATTGACATTAACGTTTAGAATGCTTTACTATTATCTGTACAAGATGCCAGAGGACACACTGTTTTCATTCTACTCAACACTTCCTGAGGACGTACAGTTCTCAAAATAATATTAAAGCACAATTAAAAGACGACATGGAAAATTGTAATAAAATATTTTTCGATCATTGTCGAAAACGGTAAGATATTTCAAACATTACGTTCACTTTCAAAATATTCGTCCAATACCATTATATGTTTCTTCGGAAAAGTAGCAAGTACAATGAAACGCTGTGACTCAAAAAGTGGTATGCTGTCAATGCTACAGACTAGTGCCTTTCTGAAGTCCCATACGATCGATTTTTAAGATTCCTTATGCATACTTGATTCATAGAGGACGCCACATTCCAAAATTATTTAGTTTGGAGACTGTTTGTTTTTTTAATTTCGCACAAAGTTACTCGAGGGCTATCTGTGCTATCCGTCCCTAATTTAGCAGTGTAAGACTAGAGGGAAGGCAGCTAGTCATCACCACCCACCGCCAACTCTTGGGCTACTCTTTTAGCAACGAATAGTGGGATTGACCGTCACATTATAACGCCCCAACGGCTGAAAGGGCGAGCATGTTTGGCGCGACGGGGATGCGAACCCGAGTTTGGAGACACCCCTTTCTCGGGACGACAACAAAATCGACATAAATATATGTAAAAAAACTTCACTTTAAAACAGCAGCAAACAAGCAGAACGTACAAGAAAACAGCTACCAGATCGTGATTGTCAAAGAGAACAGAAAATCGTTGATACCCGCTATTCATTCTTCGATTGTTGTATATATTATTTTCTAATAATCTTTCTTTTTATTTTTCGTTCATTCACAACATGCTTTGTATTTGCATGTTAGAAATGGCAGCATTTCTAGTTATATAATGCAAGATATTTCTGACATAAAAACACTCCAAAAACTACAACCACGTAACATAAGAGAGAACTTATCAGCTCTGCGTAACCCTATTACTTTCCCGATAACTACAAGTTTGGAAACATCTGGCATCGTGACAAACAAAGATAAATTTGTAATTAAACAAAAAAACACGCGGAGGTGAACTCCGCTGAGCTCCACGAGACTCGCACACATTAAAAAAAAATTAAATACACGTGTATATTATTTTATCTGAAACTTTAGCCTGGCATAACCTGATAGTTAGGGCACTCGACCCGTAATCTGAGGGTCTTGAGTTCGAATCTCGCTCTTTTAGGTTTTGGAACGTGATAATGCGACGGTCAATTCCATTATTTGTTGATAGGCTAAGAGTCTGCAGTGGGTGGTGTTGTCAAACTGCTTTCCCTCTAGTATATCACTGCTAAATTAGGGACGCTCACCGCATTTCTCTGAAGACGTTTTAGAATCACTAAAACGTTAAGTCTTTGCTGATTCGTAGTGATTCTACGATACTACATAAAGGTGTCGTTGTGTGTTAAATACACGCTCACTATAAGCAGAAAAAGTAAGATGTAATATTACACCATAAAAATATTCTCATCTTCCTCACTTAATACTGAGTTTTAAAACATAAGATGAGGACTAGCTGCCATCCCTCTAGCCTTACACTACTAAAATAGGGATGGTTAGTGCAGCAACTCTTGGGCTACTCTTTTACCAACGAATAGTGGGATTGACAGTTACATTATACCGCCCAAATGGCTGAAAGGACGAACATGTTTGGTATGACGGGGATTTGAACTCGCGAACCTGAAATTACGAGTCGAGCGCCGTAACTACCTGATCATGCCAGTTGAAGAACTGAAACTTCACATCTATGATGCTGTCTTATCCACCAACCTTACAGCTGTGTTAAAATTATGTTCTTAGAATTTGAACATAGAATTAAACTGATTATAACAGCTGGTGGAAGACATGCAATGTTTATTTAACGAACAAACTTCTACAAATCTCCAGAATATATTTTGTTTTCAATTCTGTTGTTATCTTGAATAATAGAGGTACTATTCTATTGTTGATACAAAAAACAAAATGGAATTATGTATATCATAAACAGCTTAATCGTTTCTTGGACTGGATTTAAGGTCGAAATTGACGTTTTTATTGTCGGAATCGATTGAGTTATCAATCTTATAATGAATCGAGTTACTCTGATAGTTGTTAAAGTACAAAAAGAAAAGTAAACGAAACGTCTGAAGGATTAACTGAAGATTTATCTTCCAGTTGCTAAGGTAATGTGTGGAATTATTATTATTATGAATGTTCTTGTCGATTCGATTTAATGGGATAAGAAATCGATAGACTTAATGAGAACTAATCACAACGTCAGTCGCTAGAGTGCTGTTTGGAACTGAAAGTCCATCACTGGAGTTCGTTTCGTTTGATGGAACATATAATCTACTTGGAGCATATAAGTGTAAAGGTATCTGTACCTTGCAGGGTCTAGACGATCCAACTCGCCAGTAACTCTTAATGGCAGTTTCAGAATCTCGAACACCTTCAGTAGAAAGTTTCAAAACCGCTTCACCTCAGAACTTTACTGACCAGAAGGAAGAAACCCAGTCGGCAACACCCAACATCTACACTAAGAAATTAACTGTCACACGTATATCACGCTCGAGCGCTTTAAAATAGTTGAATAACCATCAGAATAACGTACACATAGCTAAAAGTTTGTGTGTGGGGGATATTTTGTGCTATACATAGCCTGATTATCCATTCGATCCATTGGGTTCCAACTCAGTTTCATTAAGTTGATAACATGTAAATGATTTATGATTTCATAACAAAATTTTTACCCCATTTTTCATGAAAAACTAACATTCTTCTATTCAAGAACTAGGGAGTCTCGCGCGATATGTTTGTGTGTGTGCTCAATTTTGTTTTATTGTTTTTAAACTAGTATCAACACAGTGATATTCACATAAGTGTGATTGTTACGAACATGATTGTTGATAAAATCTTAAATTAAAAAGGTTTTTAGCGTAATAAATTCTGAGACTTACGGCTGAAACACCAGGTAGAGCTAACATAGCTCATGTAAAACGTCATTGAAGAAGTGGATTAGTTCGTTATTGTTGAATGGACTATAATCGCACTTTAACGTTGCCCGACATGCCCAGGTGATTAAGGCACGCGAGTCGTAATCCGAGGGTTGCGGGTTCGAATCCCCGTCACACCAAATATGTTTACTCTTCTAGCCATGAGGGGCACTACAATGTAACTATCAATCCCAGTATGCGTTGGTAAAAAAGAGTAGCCGAAGAGTTGGCGGTGGGTGGTGATGACTAGCTGCCTTTCTTCTAGTCTTACATTGCTAAAGTAGGGAAGGCGAACGCAGATAACCCTCGTGTAGCTTTAAACAAAACTCACAATGTTTTCATTGCTTCACTCAAGCAATATGAAGACTCAGAATTTGGCATGCATATATAATTGTTCTTAATAGGCATAAAAGGTACAAAATGTACCGTAGGTTATGCGACTCATATGATTTAGAATATATATCATACTGTTATAAGTTATATCACTGGGTGGGTTCTTTTAGATTATTCGTTAACATGCGTTTTTTTTTTGTATTTCGTGCAAAGCTACACGACGTACTATCTGCTCTAGCCGTCCTTAATTTGATATTAGAGGGAATGCAGCTAGTCATCACCACCAACCGCCAACTCTTGAGCTACTCTTTTACCAACGAATAGTGGGATTGACCGTAACTTATAACGTTCACACGGCTGAAAGTGCGGGCATGTTTGGTGTGACGGGAATTCGAACCCGCAACCCTCAGATTACGAGTCGAGTATCTTAACCACATTGTTAGGCCCGGCATAGCCAGGTGGTTTTTCCCTTTTTTTTGTTTTCATCTTTCGAAGCTCTGCTCAAATAAATGGTTGAGTTTAACAACGCAAAGTGCATATTTTTTCTTTATGCTCATTGGCCTTAAGATTTTGGCCAGCAGTGTATAAAGAAAAAATATGCACTTTGCGTTGTTAAACTCAACCATTTATTTGAGCAGAGCTTCGAAAGATGAAAATAAAAAAGGGAAAATAAAAATAAAAAACTCTTTTAGCATTTAATAGGGAAAATGAACACTATGAAATTAGCCTAAATACTAGCTGGTCAAAAGTTCAAGACCATACCAAAAATAAGTCATAAACAGGGTAGGAAATGCCAACAAGAGGTCTCAGTAGTGAGTTGCAAGGCCGTCATTGCGAATAACTTCAAACATTCGCTTTGGCATGGTTGAAATAAGCGTTTGCAGAAGGCTGGCTGGAATGTTATTCCAAGTGGTGAAGATGGCTTCACGAAGATCATGCACTGTTTGGAATTGACGTCCATTTCTATAGACTTCCCTTGCCATCCACCCCCAAACATTTTCAATGGGGTTCAGTTCGGGCGAACACGCTGGATGGTCCAAAAGAATCACGTTATTCACCGGGCATTGTGGATTGCAGCGTTGTCCTGCTGAAAGATCCAGTCATTTCCACACAAGCGAGGGCCTTCAGTCAATAAGGATGCTCTCTTCAACATGCCAATGTAGCCAGTTGCTTTTTGACGCCCCTGTATAACTTGAAGCTTCATTGTTCCATGGAAGGAAAAAGGACCCCAGATCATGATGGAACCTTCTCCTCTGTGTCGTGTAGAAAATTTCTCCGGTGGGATATCCTTATCGTGCCAGTAACGTTGGAAGCTATCTGGATCATCCAGGTTAATTTTTTTTCATCAGAAAACAAAACCTCTTCCACTTTTCTACGTCCCATGTTTGGTGCTTCTCAGCAAAGTTTAACCGAGCTGTTTCGTGGTGTAGAAGGAGGCGTGGCCTTTGAAGACGTTTACGGTTTTTAAAGCTTTTCTCTCGTAGGTGCCGTGTTATTGTTATTGAGCTGCATTCTGCCTCCGTAAGGGCCTTAATCTGGTTCGACGATCGGCTGGTGTTTTGCCGGACAACCCGTCGAATCCTCCTGCTCAACGCCGGCGAAATATTCTTGGGATGACCACTAGAAATTCCTGTTCCGTATCCATCAGGGTCTTTTAAGAAATTTGCAACAGCAGTTTTACTACGCCCAATCTCACCAGCGATGGCACGTTGAGAGAGACCTTTCTTTTGCAGCTCGACAATTCTGCCACGTTCTAACTCTGTCAAATTTTTAGCTTTTTCCATGTTTTTACCCAATGTAACACAGGAGATGTCAGTGGGAGATGTTGACAACGCTAATGCTTGAACACAAGTGACTAAATTTCGTTACGTGTTTGCCGATTAACGCTTCGTTTTAGTATGGTCTTAAACTTTTGACCAGCTAGTATTTAGGCTAATTTCATAGTGTTCATATTTTTTCTATTAAATGCTAAAAACGTTTTTTATTTTTATTTTCCCTTTTCTTATTTTCATCTTTCGAAGCTCTGCTTAAATAAGTGGTTGAGTCTAACAACGCAAAATGCATATTTTTTTCTTTATGTTCATTGGCCATAAGATTTTGGTCAGTATTGTATATTACACGGCACAGTTTATTTTAATTTCAAAATTTATATTGTTTAAACTAGATACGGTCACGAACTGTGCAACATTATAGAGGAAGTATTTTGGTTGTATTCGTTTTTTCGGCATGTTCCAAAGCTGCGACACCAACAGTAGGAAACACGTATACCCCTAGAAATTCTACTGGTCTTAAGTTCTAACAGCGGTGTTTACGACGACGCCAGTTCACTTCCAACTTTCTCCCTACGTTTAGACTCCAATAGAGCATTGAACAAAGTCACGTGACAATCCATACATTGATGGGAATACGGGTTTTGGAAAATCATCTTTTTGAAAGTAACGACCCGTGACGCCATGTGTTTATTTACAAAGGGCTTCGCCAGACTCCATTTGTACATACTTTATTGAAGATATTTCACTATATAAGCCAACGTCATCCAGCCACTGGGGGTACAAATAATACGTCTAACATTTACATAAGTCCACAACAGTTAAATTTCTTTAACTGCATTAAAATTATTAGAGCATATAATATTGAAGAAGTTTTATTATATTTTAAATTTAAGAAACTCATTTAACTCGAATAAATTATCTCTTCCCTTCCTCCTTCCATCAGCAGTAAACTTATATTACTAAAATTAAGGGTTCGATACCTGTTGTGGACGCAGCGCATTGCGCATCGTTGTACTTCGAAACAAACAAACATCGTGACAACTTCACAATATAGGCTAGTTGGAGTAGAACTTCCAAGCGTTGTTATTTAAATTCAAAGTGCAGTATTAACTACATGTACTTCCGCAGGGCCCCTGAAAATGTTGTTTCAAAAGTAAATAAAACACAAATTTTTATTTCTTGCTTTTAAAGTTCATATTTCGGATGTCGTGCTGTATTGTAACCTACTTGTGCGTGATCCATGGCATGAGGACGTTATACTGACGTCACGACAGTACAAATGGCAGTGCTAAGCATCCCTTATGACTTCATGTGTAGTGACTACTGACTGACTGACAGACAGACAACAATCTATTGTACAGTAGTGAAAGTGATTAAAACAGGTGACCCCTCCAGGTCAGCTTTCAGGAAGTTACATGTACAAAAGGCCGCTTTTAATACAAGAATAAAGTTCGTGGGGTTTATGTTCATAAGAGTCAAAATGTTCTTTACCATGAATCACGTGCTATTATTAACGTTTTTTTACAAATTAGAGATTGTTCTATTTTGTGCATAACGTTTTTACCTATTTTTAAGGGTCGTGTAGCTACATCCATTGAAAGTAAAAACTGTTATAGCTATTTCAAGTTAATTTTTATGTGTTTCTTCTCACAGTAGCTTGCCGTTTCCTTCTCCCAATTTATTTTCAAAATAATAGAAAATTGTGAGGGAAATTATCTTATTAGTTCTGTTGCAATTAAGGTTAAATAAGCATTGTTTTGAGAAAAGTGGCGCTTCCCAGAATCTACGATTGCAAATTTTTTTGGTTTCTTCGTGATTTGTTTTCATGGCCAAATAACATCTCTTTAAGGTTAAGATTTAACCCTAATGTTTAACATTTAACGAGAAGAAGGGCAAACAGCAACAAGTACCTACGCAGCTGTTGTCAACCGAATACGGTTTTTGCTTCTCACACTTATAGCCGTCCCAAATGAAACGACGAAAGTGAATAGTGCAGGGGGGGCGGGCTGTTAAGTTTGAGGAATTTGCTCGAGTGATACTTTTTGTTTTTTTTAAGTAAATTATTAGCGCGTGGTAAAGTGCCGTGAGCGCCGAAGGTTATCACCTTCTAGGTAGGTCTGGGGGTATGTCCCCCCGCAACATTTTTGGTTTTAATAAAATAATATGGTGCAGTTTAGTGGATTTTCTAGCTCAGTATGATGACTAGTTCGACCTCTAATCAACCGGTTAACCAATCATGTTATAGAAAGCTTCTGATTTGCCTACAAGAGGAGACGTTTTAAATAATGCGCGTGAATGTAGGAGTAGATCCAGAGGCACGAATATCACACTCAATGGTTCAGGGTTGGTATCACTGTTCAGTGGTAAAGCATGGTATGTGTACATTTGACTTTCTGATCTGTAGTCCAGCACACCAATCAGTCTTCTCCTCCCCCCAGAAAAGAATGAATTGGGCTACGATAAACAAATTCACTTGGTAATAAGTAAAATTTATCCCCTAACATATTCCTATAATAGTCGTCTCTCTATACTTATAAGGACAACATATGAATTGTCTATTACCATTACAGTAATTAAATAGTAATATTCCCTCTTTCAAGCCTAAACAGTTAGTAATACATAATTCCCTCTTCCTGCTTAATATGTTGTTAAAGTGAGTGCTTAACTGCATAAATAATCCTAAAAATCACGCATAATATCTATCCAACACGCACGCACTATTCACACCAGGTAACAGGCGGGTGGTGAGCTCTAAAACCTTATATGGGTAACCTATATTACGATAATCTTTAGTTTCACTTGACAGTTTTGTAGAAGGCTACTGTTTTATCATAATAATTTTTTTCGCGATCACATCTTAGAATATTTAGTACTAAACATTTTGAGGCAGCTCTTTAGAAAAATCCAAAGTAGAGACTGAAATTCAAAATACAGTGGTACCTCGGTTCTCGAACTTAATCCGTTCCAGAAGGCAGTTGGAAAACCGAATCAGTTTTTCCCATAAGAAATACTGTAAATTAAATTAATCCGTTACAGACCTTCAAAAAAATTACGCATTATGAAGCATTTTAAGTAAAAATGTTGCTTATTTATACCTGTATAATAATACTTAATGTCAACCACAAAAAGTGTAAACACAATAAAAAAAACAATAAATGAAAATTTAACTGCACTTTACCTGTGCTGAGGAGAGCTGATGACGTAAGTGAAAGGTGGTGAGGAACGTGGAGAGTAGGAGGGTTATTATTGTTTGGAAGGGGAGTCACCTTCCATAAAAATGTCAGTTAACTCTCCTTCTGGGGTTCTTTCTCTTTTTCTGTCTCTTTGCACCGCTACAACCTGCTTGAGACTCACTGGATCTATTTCTCACTAAAAACTTGTCTAATGAGGTTTGTTTCTGCCTGGATTTTAAAATGTTTCTGAAGTATGACATGACATTGTCATTGAAAAGGTTTATGCTGCGGTTTGCTACAGCTTTGTCAGGGTGAAAGTTTTCCACAAAACTTTGTAATTCTCTCCATTTTCCACACATTTCCTTGATTAGTGAACTAGGAACATCCTCCCTTCCCTCCTCCTCTGAAGACACTTCCTCAGTTGCCTTCTGTTGCTGCTCCTTCTGAAGGTCTTGGAGTTCTTCCATGGTGAGTTCAGTGTTGTGGTCTTCCACCAACTCCTCCACATCATCACCACTCACATTCAAGCCCATACACCTTGCCCAGTAAGACAATATCCTCGACAACAGGCTCAGTCTCAAAGCCTACAAAGTCTCTATCTGCTACTGAGTCTGGCCACAATTTCTTCCAGGCTGAGTTCATGGTCCTCAAAGACACTTCCCTCCAGGCTTTGTCTATGATGCTCAAGCAATGGAGGATATTAAAGCGATTTTTACAGAACTCTCTGATTGTTAACTCTGTGTCAGAGGCCACTTCAAAGCACCTTTGAAACAGCGCTTTGGAGTAGAGTTTCTTAAAATTCAATAGAACCTGCTGGTCCATGGGCTGAATGAGAGGAGTCGTGTTAGGGGGCAAGAGCTTTACCGTAATAAAACTGTTCTCCTCCACCAACCCGTCCTCCAAGGCTGGTGGGTGAGCAGGTGCATTGTCCATCACAAGAAGGGCCTTGAGTGGCAACTGCTTTTCCGTGAGGTAATTCTTTACACTTGGGGCAAACGTTTCATGGACCCATTCCATAACCAAATTGCCTGGCTACCCATGCTTTACTATTAGCCCTCCACATGGCATTTAGTTTACTTTTCAGGACATTATTTTTCTTTAAAACCTTCGGGTTCTCAGAATGGTACACAAGCAAAAGCTTAAGTTTTAAGTCCCCACTTGCATTACTACATAACAATAGAGTTAGCCTGTCCTTCATTGGCTTGTGTCCTAGCAGTGACTTCTCTTCCTTGGTAATGTAGGTCCTCTTTGACATTTTCTTTCAAAAGAGGCCTGTCTCATCAGAGTTGAACACTTGTTGGGGAATAAAACCCTCAGCTTCTACATAGTCCTTAAATTCCGTAACAAATTTATCAGCTGCGTCTTTGTTAGAACTGGCACCCTCCCCATGTCTTACCACACTATGTGTACCACTTCTCTTCCTAAATTTTTCAAACCACCTCCTACTAGCCTTAAAGGCATTACTTATATCAGCACTCGTTCCAGGGGTGATTTTCAGGAGGTCAGCATGCAACTACTTTGCTTTCTCACAAATGATGGTCTCAGAAATGCTATCACCAGCTAACTGTTTTTCGTTTACCCAAATCAGCAACAGTTTTTCTACTTCTTCCATTATTTGTGATCTTTGTTTCGTAAGCACTGTCACTCCTTTTGCAACATGAGTTCCTTTGATGACCTCTTTATTTTTCAGTATGGTGCAGACTGTAGACTTCGCCATACCAAACTGTACAGTAAGGTCAGACACGCGAACACCACTCTCATACTTCGCAAGGAGATCTTTTTTCACTTCTATTGTGGCTCTAACAACTTTTCTTTCTTGTTTGCTGCTTCATTATCTTTCTTTGACCCCATGGTGACTTATTTAATCAGAATATTTAGAAAAACAACAAAAAAAAAAAAAGAAAACGTTCACAGCAGATTTTAGCGGGGGTGTGGACTGAGCGACAGGTGCAGGAAAAATATTTTGGGCAAGCTTGGTGTGGTCCAAAAATGGTCAAAGGGTCGTTCGGGCTATTAGTCGGGTTATTTCGGGGGTTTGGGCCACGACAGCTTGGTTTGACAACCGAGACATTTTTTTTTCTCAAACAATATGTTCGAAGACTGAATTGTTCGAGAAGGGAGTCGTTCGAGAACCGAGGCACAACTAGTTTTGTTTGTTTTAGCGCGAAGCCACTCATCAAGCTATCCTCACTCTGTCCAAAACTACTTAAGTTAGAAAACTGGAAGATAACAAGCTGTAAATAATATTATTTTCTTTCCTTACCTAAAAAGAATGAAAAGTCTTAGCAGTTAAACATAAAAGTTTTAAAGAAGTGTAGTTTGTAATAAAATAGTTCTATTGTGTTAATTACCCAAAATGGAACCGAAGGCCGTCTCGCGGAATCACCTGCTTTAACCAGACAATAGTGTATTGTCTGTTATTCAGTAAAAATACACTAAAATGGCTTTACATAAAGGATAATTAACGTTAAAATTTGTACTGTCGTGAAGTCAGTGAAACGTTCGCATGACATGAATCATGGGAAGAATTATACATTTTGTAAGTTACAACACAACAAGATATGAATTTCGAAAGAAAAAATGAAAATAGTTGTCACTCTTAATTTCTGTTTTATTTTCTCTCGAAACAAACACTTTCGAGGATTCTGCGCAGAGTTAAGCTGTAGTGTTGTAGTCATCTCGTTGGCGGGATTTTGAAATTATCTGGTGACAGCAATTCAACGTCAAGTACAAGCAACGACAAAAAATAGTTATTTTACCTCCTTTAACGTTTCTATAAATGTTAATCCATGCACACTGTCGTAAATTCTTATAGACCTTCGTTACAAATGACGTTAACTGACATAAAACAAATCAACTTGCTTGCAAAAAGTAATCGCATTACTTAACCCACTGGCTAGTTCTTCAACTGTCAGTATTGAACAAACTCTACACACTGCACAACTATTTTATATTAATAATATAACTAGCAGTGTACTAGAAAAACAAAACAACGTCTTGCCCATAAAATTTTCTGGGCATTGTATGTTTTCATGTTAACAAATCAACATTAGAAATACAGTTTACAACAAGTACTTTATCCGCCTTTCAACACTTTTTCTATTTATAAAATTTTGTACAGATGTTATCTAGTAAAGAAGACCTACTACAACAAAAATATATAAATACACTGTATAATATATACACACACGCACGGAAGGAGTAAAAACGACAGTGTATAAAAAAAAAAGGATCATAATACGAAAGGTATCTACTAACTAGGACTTGCACAGTTGCAGGGATTATATATTAAAGTTAACGGCTATTATGAAGTCTCGCTTGTAACATGTAACTAAATATAAACATAAATAGATCACATGTGGGTTTGTTTAAATATAAAACATCCCACGTCATAAATAATACGTGTTTGGTTGAATCTCAGGTGAAACTACAATACAGATAGTCCATTGGGTAGGTTTGTGGCTAACAAAACAAAAAAACATATAATATTTTTATTACATAATTTTTACCTGAAAAATATCCTGCGCAGATGCAAGTAAGTAGTAAGACTGCGATAACAAAATATTAAATTAAACGTAGTGAGTCATTGCCAATAAAACCACCAGAACTTTCCAGTTTGTTTGATTGTTTGTTTGTTTTTGGAATTTCGCACAAAGCTACTCGAGGGCTATCTGTTAAAATAACGAAAGTGTGGATATTATGGTCAAAGAGCACGTAACATTATTTGAAGGCAAGACCAATGGTAAGAGACTAAGTGGTGTAGGCCGAGAAGGAATTGGTAGAAATATACAAGTTAATGGGTACAACTGGACTATGGAGTGTGCATCAGAGCGACACAGGAAGACGGGACACAACATGATGACGAACGTTTTGTTAGAAGATGCCAACTCAAGACAGGTCATTATACTGATTACAATAACTTTGTATTTAACTTGCGGTTTTAAACTTTAAAGCTTCGCGGACATTGAGAGAACTGATTAGCGATTATCCCGAGTTCATAACGACTGAATGAAAACTCTTTGGTTTTCACAAATGAGTAAAATTGTTGTATGTTGAATAATCTAAACAAAACAACAACAACATTCAGTATGGACTTAACATAAGCTAAATTACACATAAAACCAAGAATCAAACTGGAAGGCAGGCGTGATCTTGTGTAACCGTTTCTTTGTTGTGCTAGCCGTCCCTAATTTAGCAGTATAAGACTAGAGGGAAGGCAGCTTTTACCAACGAATAGTGGGATTGATCGTGACATTATAACGATCCCACGGCTGAAAGGGTGAGCATGTTTGGTGCGACGGGGATTCGAACCCACAACCGTCGGATTACGAGTCGAGTGCTTTAACTACCTGGTTTAAATTTCTGACTTACAAATAGGTAAAACAAAATAATGTGTAACTTAGACTGTAAAAAAATTATATAATGGTCCCTTAAACACTAGTTTGTTGAAAAACAGATGAAAATCAAATCAAACTTTTAAACACAAAACATTATAATAACTACGATGATTTCAGTTTAAAACAAAAACAATAATAACTGTTAGTTTTTTTCACAAAATCCCAAAAATATCTGACATTATACACTTGTAACACATACGGCTATCTGCCGAGCCCACCGCAAAGAATCGAGCCCCAGACATTAGCGTTTGAAGTTTATAAACTTACCGCGGTTCGCTGAGGGACCTAAAATTTATTTGTTATTTTCAAGCTAGTATACCATCATGTAGAAAATCACTGTACAGTTTTGCGCTTAAAAACCAACTAACCAAGAATTTTGTCTTAACCAATACAGCTCGAAATATTGACACTAGATGGCACAATATGCCTTATAGACCAAACTAAAAATATAGGACAAAAAAATCATAAATGGAATCGAATATTCACTTCAAGTTATATCATTAATTTCCTTTCTCATATGTAATTGTTACAGTAAATGAAATAATCTGATGAGAGAAATAAATGACACATCTGTTGTGAATAAAAAGGCTTACTTCTTTATCGCAAGAAACCCTCTGCAGATGTGTCCATGTTTGAATTGTCAATGAAGATGGGCTGCCATTCCAGGTATCGCGAACCGTTAAATAATTATAAAAAACAAAAAAACTGATTCGTTATAAAATGGAAAACAGGCCAATTAGATTAATTAATAATAGTTAATTTACTATGTTAATAAAAAGAACTTCATAAAACTACCTATCTCAACATACTAAATAATTAAATAATGAATTACAGAATTTCTGCAAAATTATTATAGTCAATTGAGAAATTACCACCTTCTCTTGGTTGGAAGGACACCGAGATAACTGTTTATATTTATATAAAGGTCGCTTTTTCTGACGACTTATCTGCATTTCGTAGATTCCGTCAAACAAACCTAAAAATGTTGATTATTAATTTATTTTTCATTACAATACTTAAGACTATTTAGCTTTCCTATATAACTATAAACTACGTTGACTTATGGATATTAAAATAAAATGAAATGTCACATAAATTATGATAATACTATCATAAACGAAGGTGAGGAGATCGTCCATTCCCCTATTCTTGTGATGTGGAAAAAAATATGCTTATAGAGTTATAGCGTATTTGTTTATGTTATTTAACGTTTGCCACATACTTAACGTTCTTCTGTTGAAGCATTAGCATTTCTTTAGCTTGAAATATTTGCAATGCAATTATTTCTGAGGACACTCTAAATGGAATTCTGAAGACGTATTGCTACTGTGAGGTCTTGTGGGCCGGATCCTTTACAGTAAGTATCTGTAACTTGCTGACGATAAATTTCCACAATAAACTCAGTTCACTTGTTTCAAAATAAAACAAGCCAAACGTATATACAAATGTTCGTTTTGTTATCACAGTTATATCTAGAGCTTTAAATTTTTTTTTTTTTTATGAAACTCCACACAAGCTGAATAAAATTACACGAGGTTTACACATATCAAAGAAAGACTGCGTGTTCCAGCTTTAATAATAAACATTCTGACACTGCTATTAACAATAAATCTGTAAACAAGTTATTTGTGGGAAAATTCCCCACAAGGATGGAACATGCTAATATGTTATTTCAGTTGTGCATACATACATGTACGCGATAGATAACTACTGAAAAAACTAATAAACTATTGTTGTGCAGAGTCGTTTAAATTAGTAATACAATTCAACAATTAATAACTATTCTGTATGTAGATAGAACAGTACTTTATTATAATAAAATAAAGATATTAATTTAGGTCTAGCTTTCTATGCGATGTTACAGCAGACTGTTCATTTGTTGACTTTTCATTGGATGTTTGTGGATTTTAAGTGAACAAACATGCAGTTGTTTAAGCTACACTTTATTCAAAGCGACTTCCGTACTTCACTGGGACGGCGGAAAGTTTTCGGATTTACGACGCTAAAATCAGGGGATAAGATACCCCTCGGTGGGCACAGCAGACAACCGGATGTGACTTTGCTGTAAGAAGAGCCACACACTCAAAACTACTTCCAGGTTTAATCTCATAGCAACCTTTATATATTAATTTTCTGGGGGACATGCCCCCAGACTTCCACAATACTTGTTCGCTTTTGATATCACGAATTAGAACCCTCTTTCAAGCGTTCTGTGTACGCGCCTACGTATTACGCTGCTCTTTTTGTTGTTCTAAACTTCTAATATTTTATCCTAAAATATTATTTTAGCAATTATGAGGCGTTCAAAGCTTTTTTTTTTACATTTTTTTACGATACCAGCGATAACATGGAAGTAATATAATTGAGTAACTTCCTTTGTAAACCTTTGTGTACGTTAAAGTAAAAGGTTTGTCACGAAATTTATTTAAACATATACTTAATTCTACATCCGTTACAGTCTACCATTAAAGTACGACACTCGGTCGGCTAGAGTCTGCGAGTGACTTTTTTGTTTGTTTGTTTGTTTTTTCCCATCAAGAACGATCTATCAGAATCTGACAGAATCGGGATAGAAATAAGTGCTTTCGGTGTTGTTCGTAACACTTCGTGTACAAGAACTAATGATCTTACTGCACTTAGGACAGTTATTCATCATTTCTTTGTCGTTCGCCCACATCAACATCAGCTCTTGGTACTGGATACATGCGGTCGTTAGATTTATCGAACTTCAATCCTATATCACGTGTTGTCCTCGTGCACATCAACTTGATCACGATGTAAACGTGGTTTGTTGAGAACAGTAAGATTTGAACACTTTCTTGTTCGACAACAAAAAATATTAGTGTTCAACCCAAAACAAGACTTTGGGTTTTGTGCCCTTCATTAAGGTTAACTCTGACATTTACGACAGTTTTGTCTCACAGAGGGGTGAGTGGTGTGAAATATTAAAAGGCTTAATACAGCGTGTTCAGAAGAAGTGGTCGTATCAAAATATGTTGTGTAATATATTCTACAGAACGGCTCAGGAACTGAGTATAAAAAAAACGTAATTATTATAAAAGTTAAAAATAAGAGGAATTCGACTATATTTTATGCTGTTGGTGTGAAAATGTTAGATAGAATAGGACGCTTAAACTTAAAACATAGGAAAGAAAATGTAGTAGAGTTCATTGGATTTGAGGTGGGGTGTTGATTATTTAATGGGAAACAAAATAGTAAATATTGTATTAGAACATTCAGCACTTTGAATTCTAATTGAACACAAAGCCAATTTATTCACGTGTAAATTAACGTTCAAAACACTCACAAACCTGTAGTTCATGAGTTTACAAACAAAAGGATACAAACGTCGCCTAAAAGGCTATTTTATACAGCAGGTAATAATGTACAGGCAAGTCTGGGTGATATATGCAGGAAAACAAAGATACAATAAACTAATATTACTCCTTGCTAGAAATGAGAATAAAGCTACTTGACGTTAACTGTTAAGCATATATTGTTCTCAGCGTTTATAACAACGGAATTGGGTGCTTTTCTGGAGTTTTCATTGTATCAAACTGACGAGACAAAAATATTTTTTTAAATATAAAGTTCACACATCTACCGTAGAAAAGTCAACTAGAAATTTTATCGAAATGCGTTTTTATAACGAAGAATTACGATAGACGAATATATATGCATACAATCAGACCAACTGCAAATTAAGATGCATCTTGAGCCATATCAGCAAGTCACATTACGGATTCCTATATTCATTCTCTAAAACTTGCAAAATAAACGAGGAGATCACGGAGTTACGCTCGCGTTTACGAAATTAAAGTTGAAGAACAGAGAAAGTTTGGACGTTCATAACTAACTTATTTGTTAAGCCTTCTGGCGTTTCACATTACTAGTAATTGCACTACGTTCTTATCGTATTTTAACTATAGATAAATATACGATGTCCTTCTTGTTACCACGTGCTTTTATCAAAAATACGCTCGCGTTTACGAAACTAAAGTTCAATAACAGAATGTCTGGACGTACGTGACAAACTTGTTTGTTAAGCCTTCTGGAGTTTCACTACACGTTCCTATCGTATCATAACTATAGAAAAAAATACAATGTCTCTTGTTACCAAATGCAGCAAAGGTAATACTAATACAATTCCTATCAATTAACAATCTACTCATATCTAAAAATGTTTTATGTGTAAAATTCAGTTAATTTAATACCAGGAAGTTATCACGAAAACTATACGTGAAATGAAATAATGAACATAAAAAAATACTACTTTATATTTTTCTGTTGTACTTCAACGTGTAAAAGGATTCTTAAACGCTAAGACTTAAATAGCTAATATTACACACATTTAACACTGCTGCGTGGTTTAGAAGGCTTAGTTTGCGAAACTAACTATTGTGTCAGTTTTTTCTCATTAAAAGGAACATAAAAGGTGAAATTAAAAATATTTTGTTACGGAACTGTACAGATAGGCTAGTTTGAAATTCTATCATTGCAGAAAAGTATATTTCACAAATTACAAAACCATTTATAACTTTAAATATTTGAAAATAACAATGTTTGATATTTGTAACGAATAAAAGGTAATTTCTCGCAAAAAACAGTGATCTAACCGCCAAGTGTACAACTTGAAAATGTCACGTTTTTATTGTTTCTTTTTGTTAAAGAAATATTGGGCGAGAAGAGCAAATTTAGTTGACTGAACTTTAGAGAAAACAAAAAGTACAATATTAGAAAAAATAAAAGGTAAACTTGGCTTTGCTGACGTGTAAGAGACGAACAGTGTTGGAAAACGAACATAATACAACAATTATGAGGCATAAAGAGACAAGGCTTTGACAATCTTCGGATCTTGTTTTGATCCTTCCTTAAATTCCTCCATTGACAGTTTGTTATCATGGTTCTAGAGGTGAAGAAAATAAAACTGTTACTCATAAAATCAATATATACATCTTACATTATACAAAAGTCACGTAGAAAACATGAAGGTTCAAGGATGAAGATTGATTTGTTTTGAATTTCGCGCAAAGCTACACGAGGGCTATCTGTGCTAGCCGTCCCTAATTTAGCAATGTAAGACTAGAAGACAGCTAGTCATCACCACCCACCGCCCACTCTTGGGCTACTCTTTTACCAACGAATAGTGGGATTGACCAGACATTATAATGCCCCCACGGCTGAAAGGGCGAGTATGTTTGTTGCGACGGAGATTCGAACCCGCGACCCTCGGATGACGAGTCGAGTGTCTCTAGCCATGCCGGGCCTCAAGGATAAAGAAAATATTTCCAAAC
The DNA here is from genome assembly GCF_004210375.1 of Tachypleus tridentatus. Lineage (NCBI taxonomy): Eukaryota > Metazoa > Arthropoda > Merostomata > Xiphosura > Limulidae > Tachypleus > Tachypleus tridentatus. The sequence goes on along the minus strand of NC_134826.1, from coordinate 49,325,393 downwards.
GAGGCGCTACAACTAATTATTAGAGGAATAGTTTGATTTTAGCGAAATTATTCAAAAATCGCGCCAAAAACTTCAAGGTCCAAGTATAAAGGAAATAGTTCCGACTGGGCCGCTACCTTCACAACAAAGAAATTGAAATAAGATAGAAGAGAGATAAATATTTGACAAGTAGATTTCTTACATTATATCCATAAATTAAAATAGAAATAATAATAATAATAATAATAATAAATGACACATTACAAGAAGAAAATACATCCCAACACACAACATTGGTATATCGGGACAGTCCTGGGACCAAAATACCGCAAAGAGGGTAAGAAAATCAACCACGACAAATACAAATAGCGTCCCAATACGGAACTTTTTCCATGATATACAAACTATATTCATGAAATTGAGCTTTATTACTTGTTGTTGTTTTCGGCAATTGGTGAGAATTATGGGCTATATAATTCACAGTCCCCTGTACAAACCAGTAGGCCACGGTCAACTAATTTTTTTTAGAAGAATTTTATAAAATCAACGATTTATGGGTTGGAAAGAAAAAAGCGTTTGGAGCTATTAGATCATGTGAAAATAGTTATTCAAATCTAGAAATCAATTGCATTTGTTATTTACCTACATTCTTCAACACTATGTTTTTTAAAATTTATCTCTGTAACGAGTGTTCGCCATTACAGCGTTTAGTTACTTATTATAGAATTTATAACACTGAATTAGAGGTGGTACCTGGCGATAACATTATTAGAAGTTTAAAATTATTTACTATACAACCAACAGATGGCAGGAGCTAATTTGATACTCTAACAGCAAACGCAAATAATATTTGCTATCATTAAATATTCGACTAATTACAGAAATAAATGTGTTGCCAGAAGACGAAATGTTTTTAACTACCCGACACTAAAACACAAAGAAGTTGGGATGGTATCTGAAGTAACTATACGTAATTAAAGACTTAGTATAAGTTAGTAATGTATTTCCCACATTCTATCCGATTTAAAAAATAAAAGTACTTTTATAGAATTTAAATAATTATTTTAAAATATCTACTTTGAACGAACGAAAAATAACAGAACTAAAAAAGTTGAATTCTTTTCTTGTCATATTATTACTGGTTTGGTTTGTTTTGGATTCACGCAAAGCTACACGAGAGCTATCAGCGCTAGTCGTCCCTAATTTAGCCATGTAAGACTAGAAGACAACTAGTCATCACCACCCCCCGCCAACTCTTGGGCTACTCTTTTACCAACGAATAGCGGGATTGACCGTCACATTATAAAGCCCCCACGGCTGAAAGGGCAGAACACGTTTGGTGTGATGGAGATTCGAACCTGAGACTCTCGGATTACAATCAAGTGCCTTAACCATCTAATCTTGCCGGGCCTAACCAAAAGTCATGTGAACCTGATGCAGAATAAGTCGTTAACCCTCGCCAGGTGTTCCCACGAAGATAACTTAATAAATCAATATTACGTAAGAAAAACGAGAAATGTTATAAATTTATTTTACTCTGTGTCGATAATACAATTATTCGTAATTTTCAAACATCCACGAGAAGGTGGCAATTTCCTTCTCCAAATTTGACGTTTAAAGTCGTATGTTCATAATGGTTTCTATCGTTGAGCGGGCTGTTTTTTTTTGTTATTCTGTGAAAATAATAAGTTAAGAACACTTAAAAAAAAGTAAAGCGTTTTATTTCTTCTACCACCAGTTCTGCAAGCACATCGAGACTTGCCTTAAATAAAACTAAATACTCACTTGCTAATTTTCTTCCCATTGTAACAGATTTAATATAATTTTAACATTTATGTTTATTTAAATTAAATATATATTTAGAAATGTATGTAAATTATAGTTAAATGTGTGTTGCGAAAGTCTCGCTTGTTCTATAAATTTGTAAAAGATTCTAGAGCTTAAGAATCAACAATGAACGATATATGTAAAATATCAGTGATAAATGTATTGTTGCCAAATGAATGTTTCTTCCCCCTTAAAAAACCTTCTGATCCTTACCAAGGTATGCGAGTACTTTGGAACTAAAAATCAATATAATTTACAACTGTACGTGGTTTTAGTACGCTAAAATGTGTGCGGTACTATTCCCTTTAAAATTACACGGGAAGAAAAATAAATTTTGGCGTTGCCACAGAGTAAAACCTTTAAGGAAGGAGGTAATTTTACTAAAACTTTTGACACCAACTCACTCAGATGACTTTAACCCTTAAACAGAGAGATGTTGTAGGTAGCAGTATCAATTGATGATGGCTGCTGTTTAAGGGTTAAAAGTAAATGTTTTGAAAGCGTACGTGTGTTAGTAGACATTCAACATCAGTCTATTTATACCGGTCCGAGGTCCCCTGCTTATAATAGAGATTGGTTATCCTTGCACAAGAACGTTGGAAACGCCCATTTTTAAGTATTAATAAGTTTATTACATTAATCATAAACCTGTCTAGAGTTGATGGTACGACGTTTATGGTTTCAGATGACAGTTTGACAAGTAAATGGGGGTCGGTTTTGTTTGTCGATTCCACTATTTAATAAAAACATACTAATTAAAATGGATCCCACTTTTGAAATGAATGGGCAAACTATTTCTCAAGACTTCTACGGAATGGAATTGTAGCAATCTTACAATCGCTTCATAACGCACACGATTCTTAGTGCACGGCTTAAATAGAAAGTTTAAGCAAAAGAGAAGTAACTTTAAACTACGAAATGTGTTAGAAGTATTTGGAACCTTTTAGCATATATTTTAAAGTTAATTCTCTTAAAGACAAACGTTCTTAACGTTTAAAGTTTATGATTTACGTTGTTTCAATTTTAACAGGCAAAAACATATAAACAATATTGCAGTTTGAATCAGTTTCAATAAGAAAATAGAAACTAGTGTTTTCACTCAAGAGTGAACACGAGTTTGGTTCACCTTAAGTACCTATTGTTTTGTTATTACTACACTAATGGTTACGTCAGAACTAACCACAAAAAAAGCTGGTTAACATGTAATAGCTCAGAACTTATTTCAAACTTTTAAATATTTCAGATTTAACGGCAAAAATAAAGTCTACATTTTAATTTTTTTTAGTTCTCAGTACATCTTTGAAATTATTATATAATAAGATTCACAATAATATTATGGACCATTTTTTACTAATATCAATATTTGAATAGCTGTACAACGAATACAAGGCCTCCTTTTTATGAATAAAACTAGGAAACTTATTACAAAAATAAAGTAAAATAATAATAAACTATTATTGATCACATTCCTCTTAATTTGTTAGTTTTGGATTTTAGACACTAGGTGTATATAAAAAAAATTCAAACCTATCGCTTGCCTTCCAGAAATCATTGATTAATTTATATATATATATAGACACACGTTTCTAGCGTGATTTTTTTTTAAATTCACAAATAATAAATACTTTGATTTTCAATTCATCGCCAACTTTTGGGTTTAAACCCAATTTTAAAATGATTATACATCATATACAAACAGTTTCAGACAAACATTTTTTCGCATCTTTCAGTCCAGTTGAAGAAAATCCAGTACTAAATGAAAGGTTTCCTGCGTAGTAAAACTAAAGGATTGCAAGTATTTAGTTTCAAATACAGATTTTATACTACGTTAAATGTTAGGTCTGTCACGACCCTCCCTGCCCACAAGGGATGACAGGTTTATGTTTGAAAGATAAAAACATTGATAATTTCGTTGTTTACAAAGGAACTTCTTCAAAGCTACGCTGAATACTAACATTTGTTAAGACCTACGGTCACGAAAAACCGACCCCTCTAGGCGTAGAGCCAGATTTTGAAATATGTCCCAGAAAGCGTTAATTTGTAGAAATAAACTATTTGGTTCTACTATCCAGAATCTTTTTTTTCAGATTTCAAGTCCATGAAGTATGAAGAAAGATACAGCTGTATTTAACAGTAATGGTTTCAGAGTTTCTATCTTCAGAATCATAAAACTTGTTTAATATTTATTCAATTATATTGTGACCTCTCAGGTCACTTGTCCATCTCATTACTATTCTTTCAACATCATTTCTTTGCTTTCATTTAATATGATTTGCTCTATTCGAGCACGAATCCACAGATAAAAAGCATCTACAAATACCACAGTCTCCTTTGTTTCTCTGCTTATGTTCCTGGAAAGACATTATACAGATTTCACTTATGATTATATGTTTTAAATCATAAGAAGAAACTTTTTTCAGATTATACTATTGGATTACAATTACGTAGTCTGACGATTCCAATCTGTTTTTTTTTTGGTTCTGACGGTTTTTTTTTAAATTAGGTCAGTGTTTTTGCAACCGAGTGCCTTAAATTTTTTCTTCACAAATTTCGCTAAAGAAATGGACAAAATATCGATTGTAAAACATTTTTGAGTTAAAAATTGTCGAAATAAAGTTGCTGTTATCATTTTGAAATAGGATATTTGGATGCACGTTTTGACAATTAACAGTTATTCTGACCTTAATACCATTACCTTGATTTGGCTTATTTTGAATTTCGCGCAAAGCACTGGTTAACCTTAATTTAGAAGTGATGGACTAGGAGTCTAGTCAACACCATCTACCAACAACTAGTAGGCTACTCTTTTACCATTAGGATATTTCGCGGGACGAAATTCGAACCCGTTACCATCGACTTTGAGCTGAGCACCCTAATTTTATTTGTCTTTAATTTCGCACAAAATTATTTGCGAGGGCTATTTGCGCAAAAAAGTCCCTAATTTACCAATGTAAGAGCAGAAAAAGCAGCTTGTCATCACCACCCACCGCCAATTCTTTGGCTACTCTTTTACCAAGTAGGGTTTGACTGTCACATTACAATAGATGAAAGGGTGAGCATGCTTGGTATAACGGGGATTCGAACCCGCGATCCTCAGATTACGAGTCGAGCGCCTTAAACACTAGGCTATGCCAGCTCGGTCCTCTGTTTATATTTTTCCAATTTTTCAGTATATTCTTGCATAGTGTGTAATCTTCAGTAATGTATCACATATCATGATTTAATATCAAATACACAGTATTTTTAATGAAGAAAAACATTCACTTATCAATTTCGTAAAATATTATCATCTTTGTTCATTTTTGTACCTTGTCAAGTTGTTCAAATATTTTAGCCACTCTTCTCTTAGGATTATCTTCATTGTCTTCTGGTTGGACTTTACTTCCCTAAGTAAGAAAAACAAAACGTAATTCTCTTATTTATTTATTCTTTTATTTTATTAACAAAAATGAAATTCCAATATGGTTCATTTCACGTTCCCTATTTCTCCGTTTATTATGACATTAGGCCTACCTAACTTGTAATATTGCTTCCCCTAAACTAGTGAAAAGAAATTTGAACAGCTTTCGTTCGTGCGTAATACAGGGTATCTGAGAAGTTGTGAAATGAAAACTTATAACAAAACACTTCAATTTTAGGTATGAACTCGTGTTGAAGAACGAAAGACAAGACTTAAGAAACTAAACTAACCAGTCGAGAATAACAACACACCAACAATTAACAGGATATCTAGAGCATTTTTTTGTAATTCGTTATTTCCTATGTTTGTATTACAGCTAACTTTCTAATTATAAACACGAAATTTTATTTAAGTTTGAACAAAATCTTCACTTCCTTAAATGTTTCGATTCTGTTTTCATTGTTTATAAGGTCATAACTGTTTCATTAAAAAATTGTGTATTTTAATAATTTTACGTCGTTCAACTACGTTTGGTTGAACTTTAGAAAATAACTTGTTATTATCGTTTTGTTTGTTTTTTGAATTTCGCGCAAAGCAACACGAGGGCTATCTGCTCTAGTCGTCCATAATTTAGCAGTGTAAGACTAGAGAGAAGGCAATTAGTCATCACCACCCACCGCCAACTCTTGGGCTACTCTTTTACCAACGAATAGTGGGGCTGACCATCATATTATAACACCCCCACGGCTGACAGGACAATCATGTTTAGCATGACAGGAATTCGAACCCGCGACCCTCGGATTACGAGTCGAGTGCTTTAACCACCTGGCCATGCCAACTCTTGGGCTACTCTTTTACCAATGATTAGTGGGATCGACCGATACATTATAACGCCCTCACGGCTTAAAGGACGAGTATAGTTTGGTGCGACGGGGATTCGAACCCGCGACCCTCAGGTTACGAGTCGAACGCCTTAACCCACCTGGCCATCGTTAATGTAAAAAATCGTTTCATCTCGCACAGGTTTCCTTATTGTGGGCTTGATCACGAAATTGCACACTTGTAAAAATAGATGCACAGTTGAAAACTATAATATATAAGTAAATTCAATGGATAAATATTAATATACGAGTACATAATTCAATTTCAGAGTTGATAAATACATGTATTTACTATTTTTTCATTTTTAGATCATTTGCTACTAGGCCTGAATATACGGGTTCAATAAGATGTCATGTGTTAAAATATAACTGTGTGGTTCAAATAGATCTTCAGGGAAAAGTTCTGTCCTATCATTAAGTCATGGAACTCATACATAAATATATTTTTATTTTAATTTGACAGTGTCATTGGAAATGTTACCAGCATCTTGGAAGTTGGTGCCTGTGGTACTCACCAGCATTTTATAAATAGCGTCAACAATACTGTACATTTCTTCTCGTGTTATGAATCCGTCATTGTCCACGTCATAAAGCTTGAATGCCCCTGTAAGACATACATAAAGAAAAATTAGCGCTCCATCAAATTTTCACCATGTTTTATTTATCGAGTTTTCAGCTGTAACTTTTTGAAGAATTTTCAGTATGATTTCGAACCTGGATACAACAGGTTATCCAATCCGTCACAGTTATGACAAGTGCTTTTTTTTGGGACGTAACTGCAATTTAAAATTTAAAAAATGCCACTCCCACTTAATTTTATATTTTGTACCACGCACACACAAATTTACTGCACTAGATAGGTGCACGTGTACTGGCTGAAACAACTGAATCTTCATTCAGAACCAAAATAGCTTATGTCGCGTGCTCGACATGTAACTGACTGTCCGCTTCATATAATAGCTCCATATAATTGCTTTTAATCTAGCAATATGAATAGTATGAATCCATTTCACGAACATGACACGACTTAACCTCTCAACATAAATTATATTAAGTTTTTCTCATATGAACTCTAGTATAAAGTATGTCATAATACACGCGCGTGCGCACGCACACGCACACACATGCACGTGTGCGCAATTTACGTAACACCTTTTTCTTCTACTTACAGACAAGTTTCTCGTCTAAGCTTCCTCTAGACGTCACAGAAAGGGCTCGAATGAATTCTTCAAATTCAATGGTACCATCCTAGTATACAAAGAGAAAAATGAATGGATCTCTATCAGAGAGTAAACAGAAGGGAGAAAGGTAATACATCTTTACAAGTTGACTAAACACTTAAACTACATTAAAATACTATCAAGAAAAGTTTGCTGAAAATAATTATTTTTACAGAAAATTCTTGCAAATAAACATAAGCACAAAGTATTCGTTTTATTGAGACCATCTTGAATATTGTTTAGGTATTAAATTTTGCACCCACTGTGCACAGCAAAAAAGCTTAAATTACGTATTTGTTGACATATTACTGTTAATTCTTTTTATAATGGCAAAGATCCTTCAAAATTTACAATGTTTACTATAAAACGCATTTTACAATGACAACATTTTGTATACAAGATGGTGACCGATGCCTAAACGCCGCACAAAATGGGCTGTCTACGTAGTGCCCAACACAGGGATCGAGCCCCAAATTTTGCATTTATAAGTCGCCTTAAATCTCACTGTTACGCTATTGGAAAGGGGTTAAATAATGTATAAACGTGTAATCGCCAAGTTACGTGAAACTAAGAAACATTACAATGCGCACTAAACAGGTTACATGTGTTCACGTATTCGATTGTTTGTACTTCGAGCAAAGCTTCTCGAGGGCTCTCTGCGCTAGCCGTCCTTAAGTTAACAGTATAAGACTAGTGGAAAGGCAGCTAGTCATCATCATCCACTATCAACCCTTGGGCTACTCTTTTACCAAGGAATAATGGGATTGACCAGGGGTCAATTATATTACAAGTCAAGTGTCCTAATCACCTGATCGTGCCAGGCCACACACATTCGAACCATGGTTGAAGAGACACTGAAAAATTAAAAACGGGTTAGTTCGCTTTTTCTTAACGAGTATCACGTAATAACGTTTACTGAGTATTTCGTCACCACAGTTTAATCAGATACAATATACAACGAATGGAATTGTTTTTTAAGCCCTGACGGAACATGGCGTTTCTTGGTGAAACGTTGCTCTTCGTCTCTACGTGAGAAACGACTTAACACGTCGTTACACAAGAGAAACAGATGCACAGCGAAAAAAAAAAAAGGTAAAATTTGAACAGAAAAAAATGGTTTTAAATAATTCGGCGTCTAACTCTTATGCAAACAACGTAGGGTTAGCTGGTGTATATTCCTGACAAAAATTCACCTTTGTCAGTCGAAACTGGTTCACACTTTTAGCACTGATTTAAGTTTGGGCTTAGAGGGTAGGAGCAGCAGATCCCCCCCCATTTGAGAGCCTTGTGCCCCCCCTCCCAACAACTGATATATACTTAATGATTTTTAAACGTTCCTACATTGCTTCTCCCACTAAGCGTTAATTTTTCCTGCTTCAACTATTTACCCTCTTAGCCCACAAAAAATACTATAAAAGCTCTACTATAAGAGAGTAAGCATCAGTGAATGTTTGTTTGTTTGTTTTGGAATTTCGCACAAAGTTACTCGAGGGCTATCTATGCTAGCCGTCCCTAATTTAGCAGTGTAAGACTAGAGGGAAGGCAGCTAGTCATCACCACCCACCGCTAACTCTTGGGCTACTCTTTTACCAACGAACAGTGGGATTGACTGTAACATTATAACGCCCCCACGGCTGAAAGAGCGAGCATGTTTGGCGCGACCGGGATGCGAACCCGCAACCCTCAGATTACGAGTCGCACGCCTTAACACGTTTGGCCATGCCGGGCCAGCATCAGTGAAGCTGACTGTTAATAGATTTACATAAAATGCCCTTTTTAATATTCAGCTGAAAGACTCAGAGGGTGGACAACTAGTCAACAGTACCTTCCGCCTCTTAATGGGCTCTGATCGAACAATGACATTTGACTTTTTATAATGACGCATTTACAGTAATCAAACATCGGATCCACTCCCGACTTATTATTTTACGAGGTGCCCCACCGAAAAGTCTAGAAGCATAGGTGATTTGTGGTTTTTCTTAATTTCAGATACGTGACTGATTATGGCGCTGTCAAAGCATGAGAAGGACAGGTTAGTTCTGTTGTATAGCGAAAAAGATTGGTTCCATGGAAGGGTGCTGCCGAATGTGATGTACGTCATCCAGAGAGAGAGAAAAATGACAAGTAACATCCCTCAAAGTGTTGTTCAAAAGTCTCTAGCTAAACATAAGGGCATTGGCAGTGAAGACCATTGACAGTGTTCAACAGAAAATGGAAATATCGTATCCAAAGTGTTTCGAATTACAAGAACAGCATGTAGAATACATTCTTTAAACACCCTTGAAGTGCCTATGATTATAGATTTTTCGAACACCCTGTATTTTAAGAAGCTAGTTTACCTTGTTTTCGTCAAACACCCTAAACACCAGTGATGCAAAATTAGCAGGATCTCCTTGTGGAAAGAACTGTTTGTATATACGTAGAAATCCCTGGAAATAAAACAATCTTTGCTTAAAATCACTTAAAGAAACTTAAGAAATGTGTTCGAACAAGAAAACGACGTAACTTTCTTATCTGAATTATGCGATTTTTAACTGATTTTCAGTTTGATGTGCAAAACAAAATCCTCACCTGGTATCATTAAGGATAACTTAAATTTTAGTTTTCAACCGTGACATTTTATTACTTACAGATTACCTTAAAATCTAATAACAAACAATACAAAACTGGCGTAATTTAATGATGTCCTGAAAGCAACAATAGTTAAATGGATTAAGAAAAATTAAATATTGAAATATTATACGTCTCGAAGTGAGAGGGTGGTTCTTAGATTTGAACCCATGTGCAAGAAAATTGGTTATGAACATTATTAAACTCCCAAGATGCACCACAAAAACAGATTAATATCTTGAATGTTGAGGCAGTCCTTCTCCAAAAAGGGAAACAACGCAGCTGGTGGGCTCTTATGAGTGACTTTATGAAATTTTGCTGTCAAAAGAGCAGGTAAACGAGTTTAGATTGTACTGACCTCTTCTGAAAGTTGTCCTTCGGGACAGTCTTTGAGAAAACCTCTGTACCTGAAAATCAAATGAAAGAAGAGCAAATGCATAAACAGTTCTCAGATAAAAACATGAAAAAACTAACAACATCAAACTTCACCTTCAATTTAAAAACATATTACGCTCTATGTGCATGCTAGTTTTCCAGATTTAACTATCGTTAGCAGAGCGATTGTAGGTTAATTTGTATATAACGTAACAGTTACATAAACTATCCTTTAACCTGTCTCTACAACAAATTGAAAAAAAGATATATTATGTCCTCAAATGTTGTCATACACAGTACTGACGGGTTGAAACGACGTGTAAATACTTTTCGAAATAGAGTATTGGAACTTCAACACGTACAAAATCAGCATTGCTTAAGTCACAACTATTATGTTTGTACGATCACACATACGAAAATTTTCGACTCAACGGGGTAATAACACTAATTTCTTGGTGTTTCCGCTTAATCATATTTTCAAGCTGATCTTGAACCAGATAGACAGGCTGTTGGTAAATGTTTCACTCGAAACAATCAACTAATTTGGATTGTTTTTCTTTATTGTGTTGAGTATTGTTGTGGCACCAGTACCAAATGTTGACCATTAGCGTGTTACAACCGAGGAGTGGATTCCATTTATTATAATGATGGCGGTGAAACGTTAACATCTAATAAAAAAAACTCTTTTCATTTTCCTTTGGATCAAAATTGCACGGAAATCTTTACCAGAGTCTTCTACTATCCAGACCTTTATCAAATCCCGTTACGTATAACTATGTACGTCACGAAATACGTGTCCATTCTACTCACATCTGTGCCAGTCTTTCATTCCTCAACGCTGCATGGACTTAGAAGGAACTGTTGATGGTTATTTAAACTCTAGTTCAAGTATCAAGTGCCAGTTGATTCAGTTTTAAAACGTCTGGACCTTGACATCTACAAGATGATTCGCTCGTCGCAGACACAATGGCTTAACTAGTAAAACGCATTCTTAAGCTTTGTGATGCATTATAAATTTAATGGTACATGTTTTTGTTGGTTTTGTAAGTGACTTATCGCTGGAAAGAAAATGTCTTAAAGTGTTCGTGATATCTTCGTTAAAGTGTCTGTCACGTCTTTGACGTGGATTTCACCATGCTCAACAAGTACTTCCAAAGCACAAAAGTGGTCGTTAATATTTTCATGACAAGAATCCAAATATGTACAGGAATACCGTGTTCTTCTTCCTAGAAGGACCTTACATAACGATCTACGGTCCGAGTACTCGTGATCCATTGATTAATTTGGTGTGTATTTAATTTCATGCAAAGCTACACGAAAGCTATCTGCGCTAGCCGTCCCTACTTTAGCAGTGCAAGACTAGAGGTAAGGCAGCTATTCATCACCACCCACCGCCAACTCTTGGGCTACTCTTTTACCAACGAATAGTGGGACTGACCGTCACACTATAACGCACCCACGGCTGAAAGGGCGAGTATGTTTGGTGTGACGGGGATTCGAACCTGCGACCCTTGGATTACGAGTCGAGTACCTTGACCACCTGGCCATGCCAGGTGATGCGATCCATTGAAAAAGTACCTTGGACCAAAGTTTCTGTATCTTGATATCAATGTTTCAAAAGCAATAAAACAAAGGATATCATAGAACGATCCGAGTTGGTACAGAACCCATATACGTGATGCAGATTAAAAAAAACAAGAAGAGTATATTAACATCAACAATATCTTGTTGGTGACTTAATGAAACTCCTGGTATTAGCTTCAGTCCTTACTAAATACACAACTGGATATGCGAGTTTAGTGTTTGAGCATTTGCTTTCAACTCGTACCACTGAAGGTTAACATTCATGGTCATCACAGTACCATGCAAAAATGTCTACCTCACAAGGATGACCTTACGTCGACCTTGTTCTAGAAGAATTCTATTCTTCATAGCCCAGATTTTAATGATGACATTTGTAAAACATTGCAGAAGTTGCCAAAGAAAAAAGAAGCGTATTATGCGTATTTTTGAATACAACTTGGGGATCAAGACAAATAATGGGCTCCGCACAATGTTTTCACACTTTGTATCGAAGAGTTGAGACATTGGACTAAAAGTAAGAAAAATATTTTGCCTTTTGGAATTCCAATGGTCTGGCATTAGCCTAAAACCATGGAGATAACTATTATTTTGCTCATGTAACGTGCAAAGCTACAATACTTGAAATGAAAAGGACATTTCTTATCCAAATCTTCAATCTGCTATAAAACCTGTTGCTCATGGACCTATTCCAGTGTAGCCTCTTGATACAGTTAGAACGGTGTTTGGATATTGAGAATATATATTTAATTTTAGAAAATCTGTATTACAGTATGCTTAGAATTTACAAAAACTTATATAACACGTTTTCTAATTTAACTTTCACGGAAACACAACATGAAGTACAGGTTTCTTGATGACAAGAAACCCACTTGAAAACCTACTTGTTTGTTAATCTAAAGATGACCTAGGAAGGTCAAGACGTTGTTCTCCGTTTATCAATAAAAGTGTTAATATTCGTACCAGCCGTTCTGAAGTACAGGGTTGTTTCGTACGGAACAGAACAGTTCCTTTTCATTGTGACGGTTACTGTTCAGTGTGTTTGTAATTCAAATACTTTGTACCGTCTTAAATTTAAATTCAATTCCATGGGAACTTTTCTATGATTTAATACCATATGATTTCACTAAAACAAACGGGATTTTAATATCTAAATGTAAATCCCCATAACTTACCATTGTCTGATTTCCTTTTCCGTAACTGAAAAAAAAACAAGGAAAAGAAATTAAGACTCAGTTAGTTAAACCGTAACATTAAAACGTTAAAACGGTCCATCTGTTTACTTAATACAGAAACACAAGTAATAAACTACACTAGTTTGCTTGTAATACAACATGAAACCGTTAACACGACTTTCATATTATTAATATTGATGCCACAAAAAGCAATGAATTAAAACATCACGGTATGAGAAATACAGTAAGTGTTAAATATCTCTCTATAAAGAAAAACGTGCTACAAACCGTGAAGTCACAGAACACTAACTGAACTAAGAATACAAGTTAAAAACTATTTTCAGGATAAGGCTTATTTGTTTGTTTTGGAATTTCGCACAAAGCTACTCGAGGGCTATCTGTGCTAGCCGTCCATAATTTAGCAGTGTAAGACTAGAGGGAAGGCAGCTAGTCATCACCACCCACCGCCAACTCTTGGGCTACTCTTTTACCAACGAAAAGTGGGATTGACCGTCACATTATAACGTCCCTAAGGCTGAAAGGGCGAGTATGTTTGGTGTGACGGGGATTTGAACCCGCGACCCTCGGATTACGAGTCGAGTGCCTTAATCACCTAGCCATGCTGGGCGCCCATAAGTTTGTTGGAATTTTTTCTGGCGATGTTATATTATAGAAAGTTTTGAGTTGTTTTTTTCTGGCGATGTTATAGAAAGAATAAAAATTGTTCCAGTTGGTTGAAAGCTGTCATTCATTACTGAAAGAAATGCGCGTGGTAACAGGAAATTTAATTAAACTACACTGTATCACGAATTACTTCAGTTAAGATTTATATATCACGTTACAATATGAAGATATTTATACACAAGTGAATATGACGTCACTATTAGCGGTGTTAGCGGTCATGCTTCAAACCTTCAAAATAATAATAATAAAAAGCTTCAATGAAGGGCAAGTTTTTCGTTACGATAAAGCTAAAATTAACTACTTAAACTTACTCTTCAATTATTACATTACTACAAACATTACTACAGTCATAAACAGATTAAACATACGTACTTTGACTTCAGTTTGAACTTTGTCCGAGTAGTTATTGGTGTATGTTAAATAAGAAATGTACACACGAGCTGAGAACAATTAGTGGTGTTACAATTACGCAAAAAATTTCTTACTCTCAAACTCAAATAACTTTGGCACACACAAATGTTATAAAATAAACTGACCACCACGATGATGAACTAAGTTATTTCCAGATAACTGGTTATGAATATTTATATTATCCATTTAATACCATTTATAAAAGCCAGTGATTGTAATATGTACTGCTAGCAGCTACGGAAAGTAAGAAATACCCTGTTATTTTAGCGAGATGTGGCGGAGTTTAACTACTAGTGACTGACGTTGGCCGGTGAAACACGTATTGTCCAATACAATTACGTCATGCATCACATCCATCATTAATATCAACTTGGTATTATACCAAGCCTGGCTATGACAACGAAGATGAAACTATGATGACAACCTGTACCAAGAAAGACTGCGACAGTCTTCTGCAAGACTGCCACCGTCTGCGACAACGTTGACGGACAAGATACGACTATATCAAAATGCACCAATATGAAAACACGTAAGATTTTTTTTTACTTCCAAGATTCTTAAAATCATTAAGCTAACCCCCACTCAATGGCACTACGATAAGTTCGCAGACGTATAACGCTAGAAACCGAGTTTCGATACTTGTCGGCACAGCACAGTGTGCCCAAAGTGTAGCAAAAGAACTATTTGATGTTACGTAAATATTCTCTTAATTTAGGTGATTAACTAGGTTTTCCAAGATGAAATCAAAACGCAAGTTTTTTGTATGATATATTATTGTTCCTAATCAGAGTTGTTGTATTCTAATGTATAGTAATTTCAAAACATCTACTTTTTTTCTAATATAAATTTTAAACAAAATTGTATCACTTCTCTCGACAACAGTAGCTTTCCAGTGACTTAGCGGTATGTCTGAAGTCTTATGACGCTAAAATTCAAGTGTTGAGAACTATGGTGGACACAACAACCCATATTTTTTGATAACTATGGTGGACACAACAACCCATATTTTAATCCGTGATGACGAGAAAACCCATTTGTAGAGAAAAATATATGTGTTAAAAACGGTTGGTATGGATTGAGAAAATTTTATGTAGAGGAGCGAACAACGTTTCGACCTTCTTCGGTCATTGTCAGGTTCACAAAGAAAGAAAGAGGTAACTGACCGATAGCTGACCACATATCATAATTCACCCAAGGACCAAAAGGGCGGAGCGCATTTTTCTCATGTTTTCAGTGAAAAGCCCACAAATTACAGAACATCAGCTTCACAGGTCCGACACACTTATTACTGGCCACCACTCGGCTCCAAACATAAGCCTAACATATGATACAGATTAAAAGTATACAACAGTTATCTGAACATATTAAGTTTTGGTTTCAGTTGGTCACTAAATTTTAGAACATTATTTAATATAATAGAAAAACGAACATTTTAGTGTTGACACCAAACAAGTAAAGTTTGCATTACAAATTTCTAGATGTAAATAAAATATATTACATTTCGCCTTTAAAACTCACTGTAAATATTGCAATACACTACTCGAAAAAATATCATCGAAAACAAACTTATGAAATTTTAAACTTAAAAAAATTTTCAGGATTTTAACGCGAATAATTGGCATTGAAGTTTAGAGCAGACATTAAGTTTTATGTGGCTATAAAAATTACACATTGTCATTATGTATATACAGTACCTGAAATAATTATGTAAATACATTAATTACATGTACAAAAGTCAACCTACATATAACAGCAACTCCATCTTGAATATGCTAATACAATAAACAACACCAAAGTAAATATTTAAATACACGAGAGAGTAAAGTACACCAGTATTCCACGATCTTATATACGAGCTCTTTGCTTTACACAGCATGTTAACTTGTTTTAAAGCTACCACATAATTTATCAATATAAGACTTTAAAATACTGTTCCAAGTGCCCTTTACTACTCCCCCACATTTCGGCCGAGTTGTTCGTTCGCCGTTTAACCTTTTCAGTTTTATAGCCTTAATAATGTTTATATTGGTTGTGAATATAACACAACGAGTTAGTTATCTGTGTTGTACTGCTGTAAGCAATCTTATGTGCTTCCTTACTGAAGTACAATTATTGTTGTATTGGGTGTTCGTTGTAGTGTTCGATTATTGTTTACTGGTCAATAAGATATTCGGTTTTAAAACGCTTCAAATTGTAAACATCATCGATACTATTTTGATCGAAAACACACATTTGGCATTCACATTTAAGAGACCTTTTGGACCACGTTGTGCACTTGAATCACACGAGTAACACTAAACAGAGAAAAATCTCAAGAAGACCTTAGAGGAATTCTAAACAAGAAAAATATATTTTATAATAATATGCTATATAAATTTAACAAGTTTAAAAATGGATAAAATAACAGAATAGCAAGTAATTAAGTGTTTAGAGGAAGTTCAATCAGAAACTAGAAGAAAGAAAACGTACAAGGTCTCATGTTTTACATGATTAAAATGAAACGAAGTTTCACTCCTATGAATAAATCATTCGATTTTTGAAGACCGACTGCACGTGTGCAGTTTTCTCCAATGTATTGTACAAATAAACGAGTTAAGTACAGCTAAAGAAACTGTTGCAACAAAAATGTTATGAGATGGTTTCGATATCAAACTATAAAGTAACCAAGGGAGTCTGTTAAATAACTTGGATAAGACAAATGCTTGCCTAGGATCCGTTTGGTTCATCATAAACTCAAACAAAAAACGTCAGGGGCTGATCTAAGTTGTTTAGAGCATAGTTTAACCTATGTTGATTAGGACATCGTTTATAGAGTTTGGGCGTCAAGAGTTATTGCTTACTCGACGCTTACAGACTTTGTTTCCAGTTATATTTACATAAAGAAGTCATCGAAACACTTTTTTGAAGCACCTATTTTTGGTTATTAGCATCAGAAGCTAATATTGAGTATATTGACAACACCACATCCATAGCGGCAGTATCAGTTGTTGTTTTTTATTTGCCATTTCAATTTTTTTTCTGTCATAAAATAAAGACAATCACTTTACTTAAAAAACGCTTAAACTAAATCTCTACGATTTTGGTAACATCATGCAAAGTTTGAAATGATACAAACGTTTTAAATATAGCTTCCGAGATTATTCGCATATGTTTCACATAAGCAACAGAAACAATTCTGTGTTAAATGTCACTCGTTTGAAATTTGATTACGTATTATCACAATGCATATAAAGTGATCAAATTATAAACATTGTGGGGGACTCCAAAAAGTGTTCTTTTGAGCCTGTTATTAGCTTCTTCAATGCAAAGTTTCCGGGCACCTCTCCTCAGATACCCCTCTCTCCCCCACAAAGATGAATTATTCGATGTTCCAACTTAAACCTAGATTAAGCCTTGAATGTAAATCAGGTTTATACATAGCAGCCATTTTTAATGGGTTGAATCATAAGATGCAAGTATGAATCAAACTAAGCCTCGTTTGATACCTGCTACTGCAAGCGAGATTAACAGAACCATATTGAACACAGTCACGTACAGAGTATTATTTTTTGCTTTAGTGTAACCAATAAGGTTGATTATCTAAAAATATGCATTTACTATAACAAAAATACTACTTTGATATGGTAAATACAGCTAGATTTAAATTAACCATTTCTCAGTGAAAACTGGCCTGGAGTAGAATAAGAAACGTTATGCGTATATCAAAAACTCAACTTTAAGATAAATTACTTTACTTTTAATAAATATTTCAGACAAACCTCATAAACTGAAATAAAGTCTTCAATGACAAGTAGTTACGTTCTCTGAGACTGTTTTAAAACTTGATGTAATTCAATTCTACACTATCTGTTTCTTCCCTTCCGCTAAAATCAGGGGTTCGATTCCCCTCGGTGGGCTCAGCAGATAGCCCGATGTGGCTTTGCTATAAGAAAAACACACACACTGTTTCTTCCCTTCAAAGGTTTTTCTTCAAGATGGGCATGGTTAGTTCATTTGTCGAAGTGTTCTTTTGAAATGGAGAGAAAGATGCCATCAAAATCGTGCGCATGCTTATGTACTCAGCCCTATCCGCTTATATAAGCAATAAAAAAAATCATTTTGTAAATGCAATATGATGTAACATACGCAATGCCAAAAATTAATGCAAATACCAATATAGAGATGATACAACTATACATAGGTCATCCCTACACGTCTTTCAATAATAAAATTTAGTGTTACACTATAAAATGCACAAATACGAAGCGGTTACGAGATCAGTCCATTAAACCGACCTCGAAGCGAGAGTCTAATAACCAGGACATGTTTTGACTCAGCTTGGTTTTCCTTGTACGTTAAGTTCTAGGGTCTTAATTACAGATACAGTGATACCGACACGACCATGATATTATGATAAACAAACTGGATACCAACAGTCGGAAAATATACAGTTTTGAACTGCAGTAATATTAAAAGTCAAGTATTCATTTTACAGAGAAACATTAAATTGTAATACTTAAAGTAATGTAGAGATCATCTATGTATAGCCAGCTAGCTGTATTATCCTTAGAATACAAACAATATTATTTGTGGTATTACTATCCCTACCTCACATTACAAAATGATTTTTATTGCTTGTTTTGTGAGTTTTTTTCCCCTTGACGAAAAGTTAGTATATTCTATGAATTTATGTAAACAATTTAATATTATATATATTAATATTTTCTAGGCCCGGCATGGCCAAGCGTATTAAGGCGTGAGACTCGTAATCTGAGGGTCGCGGGTTTGCATCCCCATCGCGTCAAACATGCCTCCCCTTTCAGCCGTGGGGGCATTATAGTGTGACGGCCAATCCCACTATTCGTTGGTAAAAGAGTAGCCCAAGAGTTGGCGGTGGGTGGTTATGACTAGTTGCTTTCCCTCTAGTCTTACACTGCTGAATTAGGGACGGCTAGCACAGATAGCCCTCGAGTAGCTTTGTGCAAAATTCAAAAAAACAAAACAATATTTTCTGCTCCTTCACTTCATACGTAACATATGGATTGACTCTCTAAAACCATCGACTGTATAGTATACAAAGCATTGAATATACTATATGTTAATTTATTACTGGGTGCTAATATCTCTCTCTTTCTCTCGTGATTTGGGTGATCTTATGTACCCCAGAGGGTAAGGTACGCTTTGACCTCTTCCTTCACTTTCATGATCATGCAGTACGAGTTGGTATGGGTTGTTTTGTTTTGAATTTCGCGCAAAGCTACTCGAGGGTTATCTGCGTTAGCCCTCCCTAATTTAGCAGTGTAACACTAGAAGGAAGGTAGCTAGTTATCATCACCTAGCGCCAACTCTTGGGCTACTCTTTTACCAACGAATAGTGGGATTGACTATAACATTATAACGCCCCTATGGCTAAAAGGGTGAGCATGTTTGGTGTAACGAGGATTCGAACCCATGACCCTCAGATTACGGGTCGAGTGCCTTAACCACTTCGCCATGCCGGGCCGAGTTGGTATGGCTACTACTTTAGGGTCAGAGTAGTCTGAGTTTACTCTGATCCTTTTAAGGACAATGTTTATGTATTGTTTTTGTACATTTATCGATATGATTTCCCCTATCAGTAGGAAGTCTAGTTTGAAGGTAGCCTTTTTTCCCCCTCTCCCTTTTTAATATTTATATTTATTTTTTTAAATATGTGTGTTTTCTTATAGCCACATCGGGCTATCTGCTGAACCCACCGAGGGGAATCGAACCCCTGAGTTGAGCGTTGTAAATCCGAAAACATACCGCTGTATTAGCGGTTTTTTTTTAAATTTATTTTTGTGTTTAAAATATATGTTGATTGGGGAGAGATGTTTACGACTATCTTCATCATGTATGCAGTACTTTAGTTCGCATAATAAATCATTTTTCACCAATTTTTTATCGAAATACGTTATTGTACTATGTAGGAGTCTGTCTACTATCGTTGGTATGTTTGAATATTTGTGTAGGAAGTTGGATGATGTGGTTCTGTGTGCTGTTGTGAGTAGTGTGTTTTGTATTGTTTTCAGCTTGGTTTTGATTACCTTGTCACTTACACTAATCGAATGTGGAGCTGCATAATCAGTTACTGGTCTAATGTATATTTTGTAAATTTTTAGTATATTGTCTGTTGATACTCCACTATTCTTTCCAGTTAAACTTCTAGCTTAGTTGGTTCTTCGCCAGACTTTACTTTCAATTTCACTTAAGTGGTTAATCCATGTTAATTTTGAGTCATAGGTTAGACCGAGAAATTTTGCCGATGTGACACACAGTCTGAAGTAATATTCCATTCATGTATATATTTCAGGCTGTACTTTTTGTTCTTTGTTAGGTTGATAAATACGACTAGTTGTGTTTTTGCCGATTCTATTTCATTATGGTTGTATGAACGAGGCTGCTATAGCTGGTGTTGGGGTACTTTTCAGATTGCCACATCATCCGCGAATTGTGAGGAAAATCCATAATTAGGATACTTCAGTGGCATATTGTTTACATAGCTGATGAAGAGTATAGGGCTAACCACCCCTCCCTGAGGGACGCCAGCTTCTGGAGTAAAGCATTCAGAAAAAGATTCCCTCTTCATCTATTCTACATTTTCTGTTTTCCAAGAAGTTAGAATAACTCTACTCGGTAGTCCCATTTCATGCATACTGAACCGTAGACCATTGTGCCATACAGTGTCAAATGATTTCTTAATGTCAAAAAAGCAGGCGACAGTATATTGTTTTCTGTTGAAGCTATCTGTTATTTCTTCAGTTAGTCTGACTAAGTGATCAGTTGTTTGTCAAAATTTCCTGAAGTGATTTTGTTCTTCAGGCAGTTTAGAGGTTATTTCCAAGTATGTGGAGAGTCTCTTACTAATTAAGCGTTATAAAAGTTTGCCTACATAGCTGGTCAGACTGACTGGTCGGTAGCTAGTTAGTTTCTTGGCTGGCTTTCCTTCCTTATGGAACATTAACATATTAGCATGCTTCCAAGAAACTGGTATGTATCCAGAAGATAAGTTGAAAAGTGCTTTTAAATGGTCAAATAATTTTAGAGTGCCCCTTTTGAGAAGGATGACTTGTATCTCATCTTCATCCGGAGACTTTTTTTTTTTATTGTTTCACGAAGTTCATGTATTGATATTTCTTTCGTTAGCATCGTGTCTTCATAGTTGGTTATGCGTTTTGTATTTGTCTCAGATATACTTGTTGGGAAAATTGGTTCAAATTGTTATTTATTGTTTATTATATAATTTGTCGATCAGTATGTGTTTTAAACGCATTCTGTAGTTGGTGTTACAAAGTTTCGGTTTTTTCTTTATTTGTATAAGATATTGTATTATTTATTATACTCTAGTGTAGGATATTTTCTTGCGGCTGAATTGTCATTGGTGAGTCGTCTGAGGTGTGTCCAGAATTTTCTCGGGTCAGTTTTATCGTATAATTTTGAACAAAAAAGTGTCCCATTGTATCTTGTTTTACTAGTTTTATTTGTGTTCTAATGCGATTTCTTATATTGTTTATTTTTGTTTTGGTTTCTCTATCTCTTGTAATCATGAATTGTCTTCGTTTTTTGATTAGTGTTATTATTTAGGTGTTTGGTTTCCGTGTGTTATTTGTTGTTTTATGGTTTTGTTTCCATATTGTTTTATTTGCCGCTATTGGAAGGCACTCCGTTATTGTTTGACAGTAGTTATCCAATTCTATATGGCTTTTTTTTCTCCTTCTAAAACGTTACTAGGTAATTGATTGTCTAATTCTTTTTTATAGTCTCGGTAATTTGTTTTATTGTAATCAAACTTTTCTTGTCTATAGTTTGTATTTTCATGGGAGGCGAGATCGAAGAGGCAACATATTGGTAGATGGTCGCTATCAACATATTTTCCCACCTGAAAATTAATTAGTTTCTGGCTCATATTGTACGTGCTAAGACAAAAATCTTTTATGTCATTAGTGTCAGTGGCATACGCTGTATATGTGGGGGTGTTATCATTCATTAGGGCTATATTATTATTGTCCATAAACTGTAATAGATTTCTTCCATTGTTGTTGGTACAGTTACAGTCAGTGTGTGTTTTTCATATAGCAAAGCCACAAAGGGTTATCTGCTCAGCCCACCGAGGGGAATCGAACCCCTGATTTTAGCGTTGTAAATCCGGAGACATACCGCTGTACTAGCGAGGGGCAGTTACAGTCAAAATTAACAATTTTACTGTTTAGGTCTCCAATGACTATAGAGTTTCGGTTGTGGGAAGAGATGTTGTTGAGTCTAATTGTTTATGTGGTGAATAGTATATTCCGGCTATTGTCACTTTTGTCATATTTATTAACAAAATATCCACAGTAACATGTTCGTTATTACTGCTCATGTTGATTTCTGTGACTGAGAGGTCTGTTTTGTGTATTATTATACCTATATTTTTATTATTATTTTTTTATTCTGTCTTTCCTTCTTGCTATGTAGTTTGGTATCTTAAATATATTGTTGTTATAAAGTAATGTTTCGCTTAATATCATAATGTGGGGTTAGTTTCTAATATAACGTCTTCGATCTCGTGTTTCTTGGAAGCTATTGCACTTTGGATGTTGATATATACCACTGTGAACTTTATGGTATTAGTGTTATTATGTGTGGTATACGAGGTATATTTTTTTCAAGATGATGATTAATATATCAATACAGTTGGTTTTTTTGGTTTGGGTTTGTATATGCTGTTATAAATTCTATGATGATGTCTGATTTTGGTAGTCAGTTGGCTTGTTTTCTCACGTGTGTTAGTGTTTGTTTCTGGAAGTGTGGTATTGTTTTCTTGTGATTTTTGTGTATGTATTGAGGTGTTATTTTCCTGTGTAACATTACTTTGCTCTTGCTGTTTTTGTGTTTTGTTTCCTTTCAGCATTTGTGCATAAGTTGTTTGAGATGTTTTACTAACTTCTGTTGTTGCGTCTTTTGTTTGTTGCGACTTTGTGTTAAGTTGTTCCTTTTCAGTCGTTGTTGTTTTTATATCAGATATGCATTGTTTTAATTGTTTGTATTTGTCGCATCCTTTGTAGCTAGTTGTGCGTGTTTGTCCACGATTACAGCATTTAGGTGTTTCTTGTTCCTTTTTGCACTGAAATATGGTGTTCCCCACCACAACCGCAGCACCTCGATGTTGCTAGACATGCCACAGAAACGTGCTCATATCTTTGACAATTGTAGCATTTAGTTACTACAATTGCCACAGTTTTTAATTGTTCGACTTTGCATCTTTCGTACCAAAGCATTATTCCATTATTTATAAGGTTTGTATGTTGTAGTTGTCAACTATGCCAACTCGTATTAACTTTGTTGGTGCTTATGTTTTTTTGTAAATTATTAGTTGAATTTTTGTGTATGGTATATTTTGTCCATTCAATGCTTGGGTCATATTGTCAGGGTTTATCGATTGGTGCACCCCTCTTACGACTATAGATTTAGGCTGCGGCTTGCTTCCTGGTAGGTGAATTTCAATTTTACCAGGTTTAAATGCGTCTTCCGGTCATTCCTTCAATAGCTTGTTAAAGTCAGCGGCCTCTTACCCTCGAACAACGACAACGCCCCTGGGCAGACGCTTCATATAGACAATAGAGACTAGCGGTTTGTTAATATCTTCGCTTCTTCTTTATGGGTGTTTGGGTATGTTGGAAATTTTGATACCCAGGAAGGTCAGGTGCAAAAGACCTCTTCCTCCATCCCTAACTTTCATTCTCCGCTGTTACTATGTTGTAGTTGTAGTGCTTGAGGGTCAGAGTAACCCACAGTACTCCAGCCCTTTTCAGGGCATTGATAATATATGTTTTATTCTGTTTGTTTCGAATTTCGCACAAAGTTACACGAGGGCTATCTGCGCTACGCGTTCCTGATTTTGCAGTGTAAGACTGGAGGGAAGACAGCTAGTCATCACCATCCACCGCCAACTCTTGGGCTGCTCTTTTACCAACGAATAGTGGGATTGACCGCCACATTATAACACCTACACGGCTAAAAGGGCGAGCATGTTTGGTGTGACGGGGATTCGAACCTGCGACCCTCAGATTACGAGTCGGGTATCTTGACCACCTGGCCATGATAGGCCGTTTCATTCTGTAAACAAGCTTTTGAAATTAGCACAATACAGAAACAGGACACCCGATTTTTCCCTGTAATTTTAGAATTCTGTCAATAGCCAAACATTATGTTAAACTTCTTATAAAAGAAAAAGTGTACATAAAATCTCTCCTCCTGTCCTTAAATAATGCACAGTCTCCACTAGGTTTAAAATTATTTTAAATATTTGAACATTTCCACGTTTTCTAGACTTGTTTATTCAAATTGTTTACTTGTGTATATATTTTGTTGTAATTAGAAATATTGTTTGTTTCGTGTTTCTATCTTACTAATGAAGTTATGAGGATTCTGAAAATTTTAATACATACTTCCTATTATCACGTTTGTGTGTTTCATTATCAAGCTACGTTTAACAAAAAACAGTCGATAACTTCGAGTAGTAATGATAACATCGTTTACACTAAAATTTTGATTAAAAAAAAGACTTACTGCTACTCATTACGACTATGCGAAGCCGTTGTGCACTGTCCAAAAACAGTGATTTAGGTTTAAACTGAAATTAGTTATGAAGTAGTTTTTAGAGTTCTGTACCGAAACAAGAGAAGGAAAGACGAATAATTAATTCAGTGGGTTAGTCACTTCCTGGTTTGGAATCTTAGCAACGGCTACTTGCCTTTTTTGGGTAGAAAAATCAAATAAAAGCAAGTAGCTATTATCCTTTAAAATAAAACTATTTAAAAAACAGTTTTATCATACATGCTTGTATTATGCCTATTGAGTACTGTCATAAATTAAAGGTTATGTTCGCCAATTGTCAATTAACAGGTTTTACTTAAATTTTCTTAACACTAGATATATATTGTGTTATTGTTAGATTTAGGATTATTCTGCATCAGGTGTCTAACTTGTTGATGATAAAAGTTCAAAAATAAACTAACAGCAAACTCTTCATTTGCTTTAAAAATGAATTACACTAAAGGAATTACGGATCTAATTCTCTTCTTCTTGCCTAAAGTTCACTTAGGCCTATTCAGTTGCTTTAGAATTTCAGTTGGCAAGCCGAAATATTTATTTCTATCGCACTTTTATTCCGTGTGTAATCCACTTACAAATATGGCGCGAATTACCGCTGTCGTACATTGCGCTTCCTGTAATCGCTTGTTTTTTCTCTTCAAATTATACTGTTACTTTTGTCAGAATGCATTTAGGGCTATTCAATTACTTTCAAACCATGCTTTGACAGAATAACTTGTTCTTTTTCGCCTTATTTTTATTCTAACATATAACCGTTAGGCCTATTACTTTTATTCACGTACAACGTTTTCTTGGCTGCCACATTGCTCTCTTCTGCCATTGTTTTTGTCTGTCTGCTGTTTCCCGCTCATTTTATAGTATTTATATGTTTATTTACTCCTTACATTCTCGACACAAACGTGTTACAAAAAATGTCCGATGATCGTCTGCTTTTAACTGTGTTACAAAAACTTCCGATAATCGTCTGCTTTTAACTCTTTATAATAAAAACTAAACAATCATACAATATTCACAAAATAAACTAAATAATTATATCTACACTAAACAATATTTATACGACAAGTAATTTAACTATCACTACATATAATCTACTGACTATGATAACGAGATGGTTGATTTAATCGGGCAAAAAAATGTTTACCAATTTGCAAAAACTTTCATTAATCCAGATTGCAATATTTAAACACGTTTCTTATACTGTCTCCTAGAACATGGAAACACTTATTAATGGCGTATGGGAAATACGAAGCCTTAAAACATGTGCGAACCAACGATCCTCATCACAAACCAATGACCATTCACTATATGACTAATAACGTCAAATCAAGAAACTTTACTAGATAACCGTGCATTCTCTAAACTGAACACTATATCGTTGTTTAAAGTGGCTATTCTAAATGGCTTTTACATAATAAAAGCAAGTATATCTATGCAAGTATTTCTTTTGTAACATATTCACTGTTATACGTTTATTTTAATACCTACGTTTCTTTTAGTTTGATGCATGTGACGTATATTGCGAAAGTCATGCCTGTTCTTGAAATTTGTAGAAGATTCTCGAGAGCAAAAATCAACCACATATGTTTTACAAAAATACCATCGTGTCTTCGAACATTGTTGAACGTTCCAGAAGCTCGTCTGATTGGTATAAAAGCTAGCCGAGAGATAGCAATAGAATGTTGTCGGGCAGCTACAGAAAGTAAACAAGTCTGAAGTTTTAGTTGTGATTAACGCTTATTAATCTGAAAACTACAGATATCTGTCCAGGAACGTTTTTAGACTTCGAACATTATGAACTTCAATGAATTGCTTCGGACGTTAATATTTTTACGAAGACTTTAGATATCTTCCTCTGTAAAAGGTAAGCTTGTAAATCGCGTTAAGCCTAACAAGAAGTAAGTTGGAATTTCATTGTTCATTGTTCCAGTTTTCACTGTTTGAATATTTTACCCCCACCCCTCTCCTTAAAGGGCCTTTTTCAGACTCGTTCGTTATATGTAAATGTTAAATTTTATAGCGACATCTAAAACAACGATGTTTAGGCCACTTGAAAACAGTAATGTAGCCAAGAACAGAGCTGTGGTTAGCCAGCGCATGATTGAAATCTCATTAAATTTTTGGCCTTTAAAGCACCTGAAGCGAATAAACGTACGAGATGTGGAAAGAGGAACAAATAAGTGTTGACTTACGCATCAGTTTGTACGGTAAAATGTTTCTCGTACGTAAACCATGTAACTTGGCTAGATCTTTATAAAATACGATTGTTTTGATGTAATTCTATCGAATAGAATGTCAGAACACTAAATTTCTTTATTTTGTATAATACGTACAAAAGAAAACGACCAAAATGTTGTCTGCAAGTGTTATCCACGCAACATTAAAGTTATGAAAATGACAAAATCTTTAGTACGCTACTCGAAATTTATTACTAAGTGCAAAGTTACTCAACGAACTAACTGCACTGTGAACATTACAAGGATGGAACTCGGTAATTTAGCGTTAAGCCCTCACGCTCACAGACAAGGCATGGAAGCGTTGTTTCATATACAATTTATGAAAGTAAATAGAGACAAAAACGTCATATAGGTGTTCCTCACACAAATACAAATAAAACACACGCACACCTTAAAGGCTGTTAGAATATATAAACATGCATTGAAGCATTTATATATCAAATGTACCCTAGGTTTAGAAGGAAGCTGCGAAATAGTACCCACACAGCGGTGTTTTAACCTTCAGTCTCACATAAGAAATAAAGAATAACAACAGATATAGAATTAATAGTTCTTGTCGGAGATTTGGATTTGCATTTTTTAACGCAGTCATTCCTCATGATTTTACTTATTTGACTTCATTAAAACGCAATTATTTTCACTAAAATAAATAAATAAATATGCGCACACATTATATATATATATATACACCGTTTCAATTAAGTAAAAATAATACACAAGCAACACCGACGTATCTTTAAACACTCAGAAAAATTTATCTACGTTAATAAATTTTACTATGCGTATATAACATCTAGTTCATTTAATTTACAGTTTACTGTTATCATTATTGGGTTCTATTTTGAACGTTAGTAAGTTGCACGTTGTTGTTCCTGAAACCAATAGTGAAGCTCAAAAAATGACAGGCGATATTAAATATAATTTCCATCACCTTCGCAAAAAACAGACACAGTAAGTAAGCTGAATTTTAACCTGTTTTTTTTATCTAGGTGGCGCAATTTAATATTTATAACGTTCAAAATTACAATGCTTATTTTGTAAAAGCACGAACAGAAAAGAAGTGTAAATCATAGCAAAAAAAGCCGATAGGGGTTGTCGATTCCGACTGTTGAATTTTCAGTAAGAGTCGAAAACAAAGAAATGCGAAATAATATCAAGGGGAGAAAATGAGAAAGCCGCCATCACTATACAAGTGCGAGAAAAAAATATCCTGTTTCACGTACAACTCAAAGGTGTCTTAAGCCTTAAAACAAAGAAATTCTACACGTGCTATTGTCACATATAATGAAGTTAAGAAAAACAAATAAACAAGTTATAGGAAAAAACACGGTTATGTAACTTATTAGCCACGACGACATTTCTAATTAGCAACTATCTAAAAAGGTTTTCTCGAGTTTGCAATAGCATTTTCAAAAAATAAAATCTCTCTCAATTGTAGTTTTTCATTAAGTAAATATTACGCTGGGTTTGAAATGAAATAACGACAGAAACAAATAATTTTGTGCTTAATCTAGGAGATGTAGAAGTAGAAGCAAATGCATATCATGTTTTTAATATCATTTGAGAACAACATCGAAACTGAACGCACCTCTCTAACGTTAAGACCACGATACTCACACACCCACACTTCTGATGAAAGAATCTCCAACGTTCAAATCATAGCTCTAGCATCCGATACTTTTCGCGACGCAATATCTTGAGTTTATTATTTAGAATGTAAGCTTGTGTACTTTACAAGGGTTATTACTGATTATGCTATACATGTTTGTGGACGAATTCTCAATGCTCCTTGACTTAGAATAACCTGATGGTTAGGGCCTTCAACTCGCAAGTTGCGGATCGCGGGTTCGAATCCTCTTTACCAAACATGCTTGCCCTTTCATCCGTGGAAACGTTATAACATTCGGTCAATCCTCTATTCCTTGGTAAAAGAGTAGCTCAAGAGTTGGCGGTGGGTAGGGTTGACTAGCCAACTTCTCTTTAATCTACACTACTAAATTAGGGACGGCTAACGCGGATAGCACTGGTAGAGTAGCTTCAACTGAAATTCAAAAGAAACCAAACTCAATATTCCTAAGTTGCTTATATCTGCCAGAAGTTCCGATGATATGATTTAGATGATATCAGTTACGCGTATCGAATTTTTAGTTAAAGTTAACTAAACAAACACTAACACAGCCTCTAACAAAAACAATTTACCGCAACCTAAACGCAATGTTTCAACTGTACTTCACCAGCTATCAAGAAACTTAAATCAATAATACTGTGTTGTTGTTTGTAATTACACACAAAGCTGCACAATGGGCTATTTGGGCTCTGCCTTCATGTGTATCGAAACCTGAATACTAGCGTTGTAATTCCGCAGATATGTTGCTGTGCCACTGGTGGACGATAATACTGTGTTTCCCATTCCTCTAATGACTGTAGTGGTAATTCGTTGATTGTAATACCGTTTTCGCAGTCGAAACTCATTTTTATTTTAATGTTTTAAAATTCTGAATGAGCAACTATAACGCACGTTTTTCGGTACTGCAGTTGCCATTCAAAAACGATGCGCGCGCGCAATCTAAACTTTTACAGTTATGCTTGAAATACGATGTGCTTGTACAGTCTAAACATCTCCAGTTAATATTAGAAAAATACCCGAGATCAAAACGTGGGTAATTTTGGTTTGTTTGTTTAACACAAACTATCAGTTATACCCAGTTTTACTAGGTAGTTGAATTTATTTTAGTAATAAAATACAAGTGGTTT
This sequence comes from Tachypleus tridentatus, assembly GCF_004210375.1. Lineage (NCBI taxonomy): Eukaryota > Metazoa > Arthropoda > Merostomata > Xiphosura > Limulidae > Tachypleus > Tachypleus tridentatus. Next base: position 49,295,672 of record NC_134826.1, on the reverse strand, counting down.
GGTTTGTTTTTAATTTCGCGCAAAGCTACACAAGGGCTATCTGCGCTAGCCGTCCCTAATTCAGCAATGTAAGACTAGAGGGAAGGCAGCTAGTCATTACCACCCACCGCCAACTCTTGGGCTACTTTTTTACCAACAAATAGTGGGATATTGACCGTAACATTAAAACGCCCGCACGACTGAAAGGGCGAGACATTAAAGGGTCTGCTTAAGAAAATAATACAATGTAATAGCCTATTGAATTGCATACCAAAAATTAAGATTAGCTTTAGAAACCTACAAGTAGTATCACGTCTCGTGAAAAATTTTAATTGAAGTGAAACGTGTAATTAAACTGGCAAGAGATGCGAGACAAAAAAAACAAAAAACAGCAATTATCTTTGAATCCTCAAAAAAAAATAATACTAAATTAGAAGAAGGTTTTCTAATAGTACGGTTGCGTTTGCACACGTTATTCTTCAACAGTTTAGTTCTTTATGTTGGCTCATGCCAAATTTCCTCAGATATAAGACTAGTTTGTTTTTTTAATTTCGCGCAAAGCTACACGAGGGCTATCTGCACTAGCTGCCCGTAATTTAGCAGTGTAAGACTAGAGGGAAGGCAGCTGATTACCACCCGTCGCCAACTCTTGGGCTACTATTTTACCAATGAATAGTGTGATTGACCGTCACGGAATAACGTGACCTCCATGGCTCAAAGCGCGAGCATGTTTGGTGTGACGGGGATTCGAACCCGCGACCCTCGGATTACGAGTCGAACGCCTTAACCCACCTGGCCATGCCGGGCCTTACAAATATGAAAAATATATAACAAGTTCTCAGTGTTACAGGTAGTCTTTAAAGTAAACAATAACACAATAGATAGGGATAACCAACAGCAGTCCTGTCAAGCTGTTCAACCTTTACTTTATTGTAATTTCAAACGTTTCGTTTTGATAGAATTTGCGAAAATATAATCTGCAGCAAAAGTTGTTTAATTTATGAAAAATCGGTCTATGTGGGTGAGGGGTGGTGGGACTCGTACCCGGTCGGTTACTTGTTCGAGACTAGTTCGCTTCATGCTATTATCTCTTTGGGAAAACACTTTCTCTAATTGTTAGCCGCGGCATAACGGCTCCGACGTTTTCGGGTACAAACTTTTAGTTCGTAGCTCCATTATCTCTTAACTGATTTAAGCTCTAATTACAATTTTCGACTGCGGTGGTCAAACCCTTTTGATTGATGTATTTGACCACACCCAAAGTCTCCTACATTAGTTTACTCTAATATTGCCTAAAATATTTCAACTTGAGGATAGCCTGGTAGAGATACTTGAGTAATAAAATCAAATCGGGTATACACACGTCCCACAGTCGGTATTGGTAGAACAAAAGAAATATAGCTAACAAAAAGAAAAAAGGTCTCGTATACTAATTTACTCTAATTTTGCCAAAAATAATTAAATGCCGCGTCTATTGAAGATTCCCTCTTGTTTCAGCCTATTCTACTGTCAAATAAGGGTTAACACTTGAGGGTGTAATATCCTGTGAAGAAGTAATATGGTATCGTTCATATCTGCTTGTGTCAGTTGAGCCAAATTTTCACACCAGATCCCACGTGCCAGCTCGGCATGAGAGGTATTCGACTTCAAGTCAACAATCGGTTTGTGCAACAGATACAATTTAAGAGATCATAGTTACCTAGTTTGGCTGCGAATCTCGTGATTAAACCACATTGTAACAGTAACACTCAATCCCAGTATTTGGTTTCAAAAACGAAACAAGGCTCTTGCAGCGATAGACACTGCTGATTAGCCGCATTTTCTCTGGCAGTAGTTTTTAGTCCCCGTGAGCATAACGTTCTGCACAAACAGAAAATTATTATAAAGTGACAGTTTAAGTTTGTGTTGGGAAAAATTACTTCACATTTATCAAATTAACCGATTGGTTCATGATCTATATTATGCCGTTTCTTGCTACAACAAAAGTAATAACTTGAAAGTCCATCCAGATAGATGTTTAGTCATTGCGCGAGGCTTAGGAAGGTTAGTTCAATTCAGACCTCTTCCTTCCAATATCTCGATAAACAGTGCATGTATACCCTTTGCAAATTGTTTTGCTAATTTTTTCATTTACAACTCCCGGGTTAACTAAAACTGCACGCGATAAATCAATACTTCTCCCCCAACCAATTCTCAGTAATTAACATCATTTTACATCATTACCTGGTCATAAGAAATTATATTTCAACTTTAAAAGCACATTTAGCACAAAACGACACAAGAAATGTCAAGTAACGGCATTGTAACGTGAAAGTCAATTTTATGAACAAAATAACGTTTGTTCTAGCCTCTAAGGGAATACGAGTCGTAATTATTACGCGTTACAGTGTGACTTGTGAAGATCTCGTTAGAATACACACAATTAGTAAATATGGTTTGCATGCAGTATCAGAGATAAAAGGGGTCACAATTCTCTCCTACTTTTCCAAGTTAAAATAATTCTTTCCGTTTTCCCTTTTTTTTTTACCACTCTTTGTCAAATTATTTTTCAATTTTTGAGGTTCATGGCCACCCTGTTTTCTTTGCAACCAACTTAAGTTTACGTTCATTGGCTGTTAGTTACGCTTTCCTGTCAACATTAGACCCTCACAACAAAACTGCTGAATGCAAGACATACCATATCATGCATACTCTCGGAACAGGTGATATACAGAGTGTTACGACAGAGAAAAGCTGGCCTTACTACTACAAGGTCCACACATAGGTCAGCAAACCCAAAGACATTTTTCTCAGCACAAAATCCACGAAAATGCAGGGGAAAAACTGATTGAGAGAGTGCCCCCTATTCCATATTCTTCTCCTTACTTGCAAGCTTTCGATGGCCCAATTATAATAAACTGGTAATAAGATAACCATTGTATATCATATGGTGTGTTAAATCAAATTAATTTAAAAAGAAATATGCACTTATTTTTATCACGTTTCAATGACAATGTTGCCACAACAATATCAGTAGCTTATACTGCTATAGGAAGTTCCAATAACTATGTTTATTGTATGTACCTTTGTTGTCATTAACACTAACTATACCACTAAAAGAAATATTTTATGATTTTAGACAAAGACAATTTAATAATTACACACAGTATGTCTCCGTGGCGAGCCTTGTAACCATCTCACTCCTCAACTTGCTTTGTTTCTTCCCCATTTACACACTCCTTTATTCTCGAATAAACAGAACACACCATCAAATATTCATTTGACTAGCAACACGTTGCTCACACTCTCCACTGTACCCGCAAATTTACCTAGGTTAGTGACTGACAAGAAATATAATCCAGAGGAGCGAAACTACTTTCCGATCTGCCTGCCATCTTTTGGCAACTTATCGATCTATAGGTGATGCTTAAATGTAAGCGACTAAAAACAATTATTATGGAACAGTTTAGATGAAGAGAACATAATTATTTAATGATATGTTTTGTATGAACAGAGCAAATTAAATATTAAACTATTTGGTCATAATCTGTTCTTTCTGTGTCTACTCTTACAAACTAGTATTAGGCATACAGTTACACCTACCTCCGTAATTGAACGAGCTGACAATTTATTTCACTTGCATTTTACCCTTTCACATTTGTCGCCAGGCCTTTTATAGTGCTATGTGTTGATTTTACTTATTACTTTATAAATACTTAATTTTAAAATTACACTAGTCAACCTGAAACAGTAGCAATGTTTGATTAGAGAAATGACGTAACGTTAATTGTTAATCTGACGTCACCGCCACTTCAGCCTTTCTTCTTGTGTATCGACTTAAATTTTGTTTCCAAATCCTTACGGAGTCATTAGAAAAAAGTGTTTTTAAACGTTACCCAATCTGTAAATTTCTCACAAAGTGCCATCCCGTCAGACAGCTGTTCCAGTTGATGTGAATGTGTCATAAAGCGATTGGATATAAATAACATGACTCCACTCATAACAACAACCCAACAAATCGTTCTACAGTTTAAAAAATAAATACAAAAATGTACGTCCTTAAAACAGCAGTTCCCTAAGGTTTAGGGTTAACTTATCGCATCCTCGGTATTTACTAAATTCCGGAGGTTTCGGATACAATCAGGAGATGAAAAACTGACAGATTAGTCATAGCCACAAAATGGTATATTATTGATTTCGTTAATTCTTAAATTTGACACAAAATCGGGCACTGACTTCGGTAAATCTTAAATTTGCACTTGAGGCTGTAGTCTAGCATGGTCCGGTTGTTAGGAGGCGCTTGACTCACAGTTTATGGGTCGTGGGTTCGATTTCCCGTCCCACCAAACATGCTCATCCTTTCAGCTGTGGGAGCGTTATATTGTGAGGGCTAATCCTAATATTCCTTGATTAAAAAAAAAGTAGCTAAAGATTTTGCGGTGGGTAGTGATAACTAACTACCTTCCATCGAGTTTTTCACTGCTAAATTATGGATAGCTAGCGCAAGTAGTTCTCGTGTAGCTTTGTGCGAAATTCAAAACAAACAGATAATTAAATTCATGTGAAATGTTAAACCAGTGTTGGGCTTTTTCGTGGGAGTATATGTTTTTACACTATTCGATCTGACGATCCAGCAGTTCGTGGCTGGTACATTTAGTTATTTATCTGCAACCTTACTTGATTCAGTTGAATTTGCACATTAATTATTTACATAACATCTCAATTTTTAAATATATTACCAACGTTGTGCCTGTCAAATTACGTGAGCATAATAGGAAATCTTGAACAACTCTCTCTCTCGGTGTTTGGGCATGATATGCTCGTACCCTGGAGGGTCAAGTTCTATTTGACCTCTCTATATATATATATCTGCAGGTGTTTAGGTTTAGAATTAATATTTCCTAAGAAACATTAATCCCCTGGGGTGCTCGAAGACTAACTAGTCCTCCTTCAACCCCGCACCAGATAGGAATTTATAAAATAATAGCGTTTGTGGATAACACTGATAGACAGATTAATGGATTGATTTAACACATGCAAATGCTTGTCTGGAGAGCGTGGCAGGCAACAAGGCGAAGGCAAAGCAAATCCCACCCAAGAAGAGAAACGGAGAAATACGACGAGAAGCAGGTCGGATAAATACAAACAACAGTCAAACGGGTCAGTTCAGGGCCGGGCATGAATCGATGGATCAAAGTGCCCAAGCGGGGATCTATGGATCCAATGCTTAAGGATTAGGTGTGGAGGGAAACGGGAGTACCCCGAGAAAACCCACTTTCACGACCTGGGTGCCGAATAAACTACCCAGATCGTGCCCGATGGTAGCTGTAAGGAAAGAAAGTCAGGGTAAATAATCACAGGAAAGAAAAAAAAATCATAATTAATAAACGTAATCATCATAAGAGATAAAGGTTGTTTCTGGTGGTTCTGTTGGGTTAGCACGTTCACGATTATCACAAGCGACAAAGATTGGTTCTGGTGGTGCTGTCGGGTTGGCAAGTTCTGCGTGGAATATTCGTCTCAAATTAGCTCGACTCAGTTTTAGTGACCTTCTCACAGGTGAAATTTCAGATGGAGTTTCTGGGCTTGGTGGTTCTGCACTGGTCTGGACAGGCTTATGTCTTCTTTTAATTAGAGATTGAGATGACTTGGTACTTGTGGACTTGGGTTCGGTTTGAACCGAGGCGTCTTTAGTTGTCGGACGCGTGGTTTGTGTCTGAGTCGAGGTGGTGGAACTAGGAACGAGAGGTGTGGTCTGGCACGATTTGTTACTAGACTTCTGATGCTCCAGGTGGTTTAATTCAGGTCGGTCGGCAGACGTATATGGTGAAGTTATAGGTTGTGACACGTGTTCAGGTGGTTTGGGTGCTCTCGGATTAGTTGGGCGACGTCGGGAGCGTTCGGCACTAAAATGAAAAATATGGTAATAACAGCCATTATGTAGGATTGTATCAGCAACATGCTTGGTGGTGGTAACTATTTTCATAAAACTAGTAGGTTGTCTGTTAGATTTGGAAAATATACGGTGTACGGCGTATATTTCAGACTTAGTCTGGGTTTCTATGGCATTTTTTATCTCAGATGGATGTATCGAAGGGTGTATACCTCTCAAGAAGACAGTGTAAAGGCTCGTTGGGCTTTTTGTTGGAGAGCATCTGATGTCAATTGCAGTGTTCCACGGTTGACAGAAGTAGGAAAAGTCGGCAGGAGTAGACGGTTGAAGGAGAATACCTCCTCGGCGAAGAAACCGTGTCTTAGAGGGGTCGATAGAAGCGCCGGGCTTAGCTTGCGTGACGAGCGTAGCAACTTGTAAAGGCGAAAGGTGTAGACCGTCGACGATGACCGGCGGGTCTTTGACCTCTTCCTCCTCCCCGTACTTATGTGGTCTTGCAGTATTTGATAGTGATAGTTACTTCATTTTTGGGTCACAGTGAACTGATTATTTCTCCGACCCTTTTCAGGGCAATGCTCATGTATTGTGATACATATAAGGGTATTATTTTGCCCTATCAGCAAAATGTCAAGTTTGTTGGTGGCACCTTTTTTAAATTTTTTAAAAATTCATTATATATATATATATATACATACATTTTAATTATATATTTATTTTTTATTTTTATTTATTTATTTATTTATTTGTTTAAAATGTATATTGACCGGGGAGAGATGTTTAGGACTAACTTCATCATGTATGAAGTACCTGTCTAGTTCGCATAGTAATTCATTTTTCATCCAATTCTAATTAAAGTACGTTATTATACTATGTAGGAGTCTATCTGGTATGGTTGGTATGTTCGAATATTTGTGTATAAATTGAGACGATGTAGTTCTTGGAACTCTGTATGCTGTTGTGAGGAGTGTGTTTTGGATTGTTTGCAGTTTGGTTTTAATTATTTTGTCGTTTACAGTTATCCACGCTAGAGCTGTATAGTCTATTACTGGTCTAATATATGCTTTGTAAATTTTTAGTATGTTGCCTGTAGATGCTCCACTGTTCCTGCCAGTTAGACTTCTAGCATAGTTGGTTCTTCATGGGTTAGATCTAAAAATTTTACCGATGAGGCAGTCTGAAGTAATGTACCATTCATATATATTTCTGGCTGTAGTTTTGGCAATTTCGTAAAGATTACGAGTTGTGTTTATTTTTATTCTATATTTTTGACAGTATTCGCTGATTCTATTTAGTTGCTGTGCAACGTAAGTTTGTTTGTTTTTTGAATTTCGCGCAAACCTACTCGAGGGCAATCTGCGCTAGCCGTCCCTAATTTAGCAGTGTAACACTAGAGGGAAGGCAGCTAGTTATCACCACCCATCGTCAACTCTTGGGCTACTCTTTTACCAACGAATAGTGGGATTGACTGTTACATTATAACGACCCCCACAGCTGAAAGGGTGAGCATGTTTGGTGCGACGTACAACGTAAGAGGCCATTCAACTTGTTTGTATCTAGTGGTTACAACGTGTCTAGAATGAGCACATTCACGTGGGTGAGATTGTGATTGGCTCGCTTGACTTGACACGTTGCTGGGTAGTTACGTCACATTGCTAGATAACCACTTATGGTCCAGTTAAACATCCACTGTGACTAGAGAACTAATATTTTAAAGTTTGGTAACTTCAGGTTCTACGTACTAATTCATTTGGTAAGAGAATTATCAATACAACTGTTTTATGGCTAAGAATTTAGCTTTTCTCTAGAAAATGTCATTAGATAATGTATATAATAATATTATTAGTTTCTTACTACTAATACATGCACTTGTTACTTGTAAATGCAGTCATTTACAGAAATCAAATGGGCAACTGGATTTCGTTAATATAAATATGAATCAACTGCAGAAATAAATTTGTTGATAGAATAAAAGTGGCCTTAAAACAAATGTAATCACACGGGCCATGCGCTTTAACGGACACCTGGTTCGTATACACTGATCTGTATTACGCATTGGCTAGATTAACTGTCGAGTGGTAGCCATATTTATTCTCAAGATGGCTAGTATGGGTATTAGCACTTTAATTAAAATAAAGTACAGAACAACGTTTCGATCTTCTCAGGTCATCTTCAGGTTAGCAACGTTGTTTTGTACATTATTTTAACCAGAGTGCTAATACCCATACCAGCCTTCTTAAGAATACATTTTCACTTCAAGCAGGTTTTTCGTCATCACGAAAGGTAGCCATATTGTTAATTATTGCACTGTAGAATGCAACCGCGTTAACAACAATGGTTATGATCCTAGAAAGTTGTCTAATTAAATAACTATTTCACTTCAGGTGACGTCAGTTTTTGCTGTATTTCTTCTCAATCTAATGTGCAATTTTTAATTTATTTGTACGTATTTTCACACGTCTAATCCTGGATTTTAGAGTTTTGAATCCGTAGATTTACTGCTGTTCCACGGCGGAACACCATCTTGTGTACCCACTAAAATTATGTTGTGGATCAGTGATTGGGTAAGATTACTGTAGAGCAAAAAATTCCCAATCTATCAGTAGAAATGTAATTTTGTACATGTATTTTTTTTTCGAACATGTTGGACTGTTGTTATAACACTTTTTTTTCTTTGCAGGCTCTTTTAAATTAGGCCTAAAAAGAGTGAAGAAAATGTATCAATGTTTTGTGTTGCGAATACCATTGGCAGCACTTGTTCGTTTTAAATAAATAATTCAGGAGGGAGGAAGAGCTCGAAAATGTACTTGAACCTCTCAGGTTTTTAACTACCTAAAACTCGGTGCCGAAACAAGTGTGTTATAACACCATGATAATACCCCAGTGACTCATAACTTATACGATACCCGTGATGGGAACAGTACATATAACTTATGTAATTTTTGTGCTTAAAAAACAACCAAATGATAGTTTGAATACTGTTTTTCAACCTGTTGATCTTATGCATAATTAAAGCAAGGTTTCACAAAGATAAAAAGTAACAAGAGTGACGTGTTGAAAAACATTGCAAAATAATTTCTGTCGTAAATAGTTTCATTTCAATAGAAGTTCATCTTATCGAAATAATATTATATAAATGTTTAAGTATAATGCAGAAAATTAGAGAAACAATAAAACGAAAATAAACTTTAAATATTTATAGTTTCGATAGTATTTTAAACTATGTCAGTATAATTGTTAATGGGCGTTACAGGCTGATCAGTTTTTAAAGCTTTAAAAAAGTAATTATTAACTTTAACATATTTAATAATTTGTGAATGTCCAAAAGCTAAGTAAGCAAAAGAGCTCGTTCCATTCTTAACCAGAGCATTTTGAGAACAGCAGAAGGGGCACATTATTTTGTGAAACAGAATGGATAAACTTCTTGTCCATGAATTAAAAGTACTCTATTGAGAATAATTAACTTTTTAATTATATTAGTAATGCCACCTCTTCATTTTTCTCGTTCACTTATGTAGGCCCGGCATGGCCAAGCGTGTTAAGGCGTGCGACTCGTAATCTGAGGGTCGCGGGGTCGCATCCCCGTCGCGCCAAACATGCTCGCCCTTTCAGCTGTGTGGGCGTTATAATGTACGGTCAATCCCACTATTCGTTGGTAAAAGAGTAGCCCAAGTGTTGGCGGTGGGGGTGATGACTAACTGCCTTCCCTCTAGTCTTACATTGCTAAATTAGGGACGGTTAGCACAGATAGCCCTCGAGTAGCTTTGTGCGAAATTCAAAAACAAACAAACAAACGTTCACTTATGTATTCTGATGTCGGATATTTTGCAATAATATTGCTACTTTTGAAAGGATATAACATAGTAATGTAGTTGTAGCAACTGAAGTATTTATTCGTTAATACAAAATGTGAATTCATGCTTGAAATTTAACAACGTTAATTTAAGTGTTGGGTGCCTTTGCATGACAGAATAATTAGACAGACGTTAAGGAGTAGGACTTGACACAATGTTAGTGCTATTGGTAGTTTGATAGTGACACTGTTAGCAGTAGTTTTATCTATTTAATTTTAATCGGCTAACGTTTAACTGAAATAAATCAGTATTGGTGGTAAAACCACATCACTACGCCTGTACTATGCACGTCCACTACCACACTAGTCTGTAGACGTTTTATTGAGCATCTAAGTGCCTTTTTCTGTGTGAATTTGGAGACTAGCACTATAACACTAACACGTGCCGTAACCTTATAATTTTATTTTAGTTTAATCATTTTTTCTCTCTCTCTGTTGAATGTGGTTTGTGTCACCTTCTGTCTTAGCTAGTAATATAAATAGTATTAATTTTAAAATTTCACAGCTTGTAAGCTTAAACTGAGTGTGAAATGTTGTAGAAATTAATTTTGGCTTAGATTTATTCTTATTTATAATATACTTATTATATAGTCGTTAGAGAATGTTTATTTTCTTAAAGAATACTTCTGAACTGAAATACTTGACACATCGTACTAACGATTTTAGATTTTATTAACTTTTAATCTTATCCATGTTCTAACACGTTGTAATTTTAGAATTAAATTGTAAAGTAATTAAGATTTTTTTTTGAAAAGTTAGATTGTAAATATATACTGCTACCGGTATATAGTAATAAGCTTAATGTTTTAACTTGAGAGTCTAGTGTTAGTTTTGAAATATTAAAGTTTAAGGCAACAACTATAAATCTAAATAAATAACGTATTTCAATTTTTAAGCAGCAGAGAATTTTAATTTTGTTTAAGTATGGCAGACAGTCAACCAACCGAAGCAACAAAAACTTGCAGTCCATATTTTATCAGGTAGTTTAATTTTCCAACTGTATTTGTTTTTTCCATCAACTGAATTAAAAACATTTACTAACAATAATAATTGGATTTGTTTCTTTTTCATAACCATCAATTTTCCTCTCACCCCAGAAGTTAGTCCTTTCAAAATACCACAATTCGTAGTAAATAATTTCTATTTTTAGTAATAAAACTTCTTTTCAGCGCTAGGATTTTCTTCAGGAAGAGGTCTGAAATCAATGACACTTATAGGCGTAAGTAAGACCTAAGTGGTTAGTATTTAGGTATAGAGTTCATAAAAAGGTTTTTGCTTCCAGCAACTCCCCCATTCATTCACTCACTGGTGATGCCCATGGTTCTTTTTATGGCATTTTATCAAAGGCTTTGTAAGAGTAAAAGTAATAGACAAAATTTTTATAAATATGGTGTTTTTATGTATGTGGGTAGATTTCCCATTATACAGTCACCCCTCTTAAATGGATTTGGCAATAAAGTTGAAAATCTTAAACCATTTGGTAACTTGTTAAATATTAGTTTTTCAAATGCTTTTTACTATGGGCTGTAAGAGTATATTTAAATACCATGTTAATAGTTAATGGTAAGCTAATAAACCTAAATATTTAAGTAAGGTAGTATTTTTGAAAGGTGTGATAAAGAGTTGGCCTGGAAATTATAGACCAATTAGTCATTGTCCTGTAGGGGAAAGAGTTCTAGAGGATCTAGTAAAACATTTGCAAAATCATTCATTGGAATATTGTAAAAGAAAAGTGTATGGATTCACTGAGGGAAAAATCTTGCCTAATTTATACTTGAAATGTTGAGAATGTCATATATTGTCTGGATGATGGAATGGGTGTGGACTTTGTACGTGGATTGCCAGAAAGTTTTTAATAACACACAAAAGAATAGCTATGAAAATCACTTTGGTAGGGGTTGGGGAAAGATGGGTTAATTGGTTTATAGGTTAGTTGATGATAGAAGGCAAAGCATTATGAAATATACTGTTTATAGCCAATAGTAAAAAAAGCATTTGAAAAACTAATATTTAAGTTATCAAATGGTTAATATTTTTTTACAACTTTATTGCCAAATCTGTTTTTGGGTGGCTGTATACTGGGGAATCTGTCTACTTAGATAAAAACACCATATTCATAAAAATTTGGTCTACTTTTTGACTTTTAAAAAACCTTTGATAAAATGCCATAAAAAGAGGCATGGGCAGCACCAGTGAGTTGTTGTTAGTTGATGGTAGAGTCCAACTGTACTCTCGTTTATAGTGGACAGCCTTAAGTGGTCTATGCTTGGGTCTTTGTCTTGTTTATGTTAATGAGATTGATAGGGGATAATTATTGAAAGTTGTTGGTGTTGAACTCTGGAGTTTCTAGCTCTGTTGAAGTACCTCAAAGTGACTTAGATCAGCTGGACAACCACTTGCCAACTGATATTCAACTGTAATGAATATATGAGAATAATTATAATAGCATGACAAAAGAAAATAATCCTGGTTGAGGTGGATACATTACTTAAGCCATCAAAGGAAAACAGTGCTTTGTTGTTGGTAGTAAAACTAGTATAATTTTATATGTTTTTATGGAGATATTGATTATAAGACAAAAGTAAATAAATCTCTCCACACCAGTCATTTGTTACGCCTCATCTGAAATGTCTTTTGCAAATTTGGTCTCTCTATCCAAGATTGGATTCTTACTCATTGGATAGAGTTCATAGGATGGTTCCAGGATTAGAAGTGTTATCTTACAGGGAATGGCTAATATCTCTGAATATAATCTTTCTTGAAGAAAGAAGGGTGGTTTTTACATAAATTTACAAGAATATATGGAGAAGTTTGATAACAAAAAAGGTATTTGACTTCCTTGTCTTATATTCCAAAGATAATTGGATAAGAGGATATAAATTTGTATATTTGGAAAAGATAGACTAGACCCTGTTTAAGATGGTTTTTGTTGTCCTTATAACAGTATGAGATGTCATCAGCTGCAGTAAAGATTTGTACCTCACAAAAGTTTACTTTTTCTCTCTCTCTCATGTGTAAGTTTGCAGCTACAGCCACGAAGGGCCATATGATGTATAAATAAATAGTAAATACAACAAATAATAAAAAAAACAACATTTTTCAATAGTTTTGTCACAGTTAGGTAAGCAATATGAGATACTGCCCATAAGGCTTAGGTGTGCTTTTAGAGAGAGAAGCTAGTTTAGGTTCTAAAAGATGTGGGAATCAATATTAAGTGGTGTGTACACAAATGTTGTTCAGTTTTGTATACGACTAAAGTAGGTTACCAACAGGGATTTATATAAGCGGTTCACCATTGTGAATGCATACCAAAATGTAAAATTTAGTAATGAACAAAATAAACCAATCTCATAAAAAAAAAAAAAATCAATCTATAGTACTGTGATAAAAAATTCTAGAAGTATATGAAAATATATTGTTCAGAGGAAAGAAAGATCTACTGGTCGAGAGTAAGTTTAACACCCTAAGAAATAAACCTTAATTTTTTTTTTTCCTGCATTTGCTTTGCAATTGTCTTATACAGTTTTCATCATGAATGTGGTTGTTTGTGATTTACAAACAGGTGTACTAATTTCTTTTTTTATTGGAAGTACACCTTTTTCTAATAATACTGTCCAAAAATGACACAATTTTTCTTGTATATTTAGCAACAATTTTTTTTATTATTTTAAATGCAACCTTACAATAAATTATGTTTATTTTTTTCAGCTATTAACCACTGGAATTATGACAGTATAAAAGATAGCCAAACATTTGACCCATGTGTCATTTAAAATGAATTATTTGAAACTTTTCGTGAATTTGGATCTCTGGTTTTGGAATGAAACCTAAATGCTTACATTTGTTCAGTACATTTGCATGACCGTTATGGTGACTGTCATATATCTGATGACAAGTATCATCATGGGCCACATTGAAATTAGTAAATATTAAATAAATATAACCTGTTTCATTGAACAAAGATGTTGAATATCGTACTGTTTTTCACATCCTTTGCTCCTAATGAATAGTGCAGTTGAGGTAGATTACATAGGTTCCTTTTCAGTCTTGTTGGTCCAAGACTTTCTTATACAGCTTCTCTTTAATATTTGCTACTACAAAACATTTTTCTACCAATTCTTTTTTGAACATAAGTTCTCTTTTCCAGATAATTATATAGTTGGCTATTTCAGTTTTAACTAACAATGTGCACCTGTAAATAATAGTTTTAGAAGCTACATATTTTTTACAAATTATTTTATTATTTGTTAAATATTTTTAATTCCTAACCTGAAAGACAGAAGCTTTGTATGAAATGGTTTGAAAGTAACTTGTTTTCTTTCTCCTCCATAGGATTTCTATAAAAAGGATACCCCCAGTAAACAAGATCCAATATAAGTTTAAAAGTTTTCGACTTGTTTTGATTTCATTACTGAAGAAGTTTTTTGGATCACAACAACATTTCCAATGAAAGGTAGTTCCATAAGCATCAAACTGCAGGTTGAGGCTGTCACTGCTCCCGGAGAGTCGGTCTGTGTAACTGGTAACCTGCCAGAACTGGGATGTTGGCAGGTGGCTAAGGTTGTACCTCTTCATCGTCAGAATCCAGAACAGTAAGGATTCTGGATTTAATAGAAATTGTTGCTTTAGTAGTTTCAGAAGTATTTAATTTTGAAAGATTTTCTAAGATAAGCTAGCATTTTGTTTTATACATATGCCATTATTTTGTTTTCCAGTGTGTGTGTTTTTGTTTTTTCCAAATGTGCCTACATACGCTCTTTTTTTGTTAAGATATCTAATGTGTCTATTACTCTCCATCTCAAAAATAATAAAGTTTATTAATGGATAAAAATTTATATGTATAATGTAAAAATACACCAGTTCATTGAAATATGCAGAGGATTATATTAATACTATTGTTAATGGGAAAAAATAATTTGGATTGAATATAAAAAAAATTATTCTGTCTCTTTTTCTGAATTTCTTCTTTTATGACTAGTGCCTTTTGTTTTTTTCTTATCCAGAAATATTTGGTCTGGAATGATTTATGTTCCTGGTGATCAAACTGTGGAGTTTCGTTATCTCATAGCCATCATCCTCGAGCCTACAGTAGAAATTCCAGAGACTAAAGTAATTGTTAGACGCTGGGAGACAAATCTTCATCCAAGGACTTTGAACCTTGTTAATGACCTTGAATTTGTTAACAATATGCCAGTGGATGTATTTGGTTGTTATGGTAAGAGAACAGAACAACAGAATTTTTGGTACATTTTTCTGAAACTGCAGAGATGTCATAATTGTTACATCTCTTCAGATCACAGTAGCAGTTTTAGCATGTTGTCAAAGGTCACAGTTGCATATTTAAAACCATTCTTGTGTTTTATTCAAGACCTTTACCAAATTCCTTATATTCATGTATACATTTTAATTGCTCTTGATAAAAACATATTGCAAAGCATGTTGCAGAGAATTATCAAAACAAGAAACTTAACTTTATTTCACTCAGTTTTTGAATCAGTTTCATTCTTGTCGATTATTTTGTAACATAACCTTTTTAAAAACACAAGTGAGGGGCTAAGTTGGTTCTTAAAAACATGTTCTGTGAAGATTGGTGAACAGTGTCTTGTCATTATTTGAAAATGTCAATGAACTGTACAATGTTTAAAACATAAGTTTTAGTTATACTTTAGAATATGTGATTTAGATACTTTAAGCTGTTTACAAGTGTATGCATCTCTATGAAAAGATCTTGCATTTAGGGTCTGAATCAGCATTCTGGATTTTCTTCAGGGTTCCTAAAAAGGAAAAAGAAATGTTTTCTGTAGAAAGAATAATATATTAATACATCATTTGTATGTGTTTACTTTAAAATACTTATTTTCCTGTTTGATGCATTAAAAAAAAAGTTTTGATTACATGTGTGACAATTAATATTTAATTTCTCTTGACATGTCAGTGCCAGGTTAGGTTTGCTTAACATGGTTATTCTTACAAAAAACCCTTTATTCTTTACTATTATAAATTTTGTAATGAGATACTTCATAAAAGTGGCTTATGTGGCCTCTTTTCCTCAATTAACTTGTGGTCAAAACCAACTACCTACATAGATCAGAATTAAAATCATATGCAATCACAAATAGGCACGATTAGTTATGTCTGCTATTTAAACTATATTACATATGATTGTAATACAGTGTTTTATCAGTGTTAAATATCTCCTTGTTAACATTTTCAGTTGTAAGTCATTTTTCTTAAGTTTCAGTCAGCTCAGATTGCTATGACATTTTAAAAATATTATTATGTGAATGTTTTGGTTACTTGGGGCTTGACAGATTAATAAATTATGCCTAACATTATTAAAAATTGTATTTTGATACAGAGTCTCTTCCAAAAAGGTTAACCATGTCTTGTATTTTAGTACCAGTGTGAAGAATGCTTCTTTCTTATAGTTTGTAATTTGTTTCATATTAAAATAATAACAGGAATTTTGTTTTATTATTTGCTTATCATGGCACACAAGGAGATACTCTATTGCATTATTTTGCTGTTCAGTAATCTGTTTTCCTAATAGGTTATATTTTTATTCTTGCACATTGTCCAACATTTAAAATATTGTTGCTGCATTTTTCACACAGTTGTTTCACAACCATGGATAAAAATTTTATGGAATTGGTTTCCTAGTTTCTAACCTGAATCTTTTTTTTTCTTCCACATGCCTATATTCAAAGTATATAGCATATCTCTGAAAACCTCTCAACTCGCCCATGTTCAAGGTTCCCCTCTTTTTAACATGGAGATCCTAGTTCAATGTATGGTTGATTTCTATATAATTAAAATCTGTAAGGAAAATAAAATAAGCACATGCTTGTATGAAGAGAAACTTTTATTCATTTTCAGATACTTACCTCTTTATAGGTAACCATTGTGGTACATTTGTTTTATTAATACATGAATTTGAGAACCACAATTTCATTCAAGAACACGAGTTTTAATTGTTCAGTATGACAAATCAGGGGTGGGTGAGGCATGTTTCATTGGGAGACCAATGAAATTGGCAGTTCATCTAATGGAAAACACGTACGGGAATTCTACTTTAATTTAAATAAGTGCATTTTGTACTGTTTTGTGAAAGTTGTAATAAGACAGGTCTAAAATTCACTTTTAGTACTCAAGATCATAGGGAAACCAAAGCTGTTTTATGTCTAATTGATGAAATGACATTAGAAACAAAAAAACACTTGTAAATTTTGTAAGAGAGTTTTTTTGTTTTGTATTTCGAACACTTTGCCCACAGGAGTATTTTATACTGTACTATGGAAGATTGCCAGATGTTAGTTCACAAAGCAGATTCTAGATGTAATATGAATTAGCTTTTATATTGTTCATTATGAATTTTTACATAGCTTAGCATGAGTAGGTGGTTAAGGCACTCGACTTGTGGGTTCGAATCCCTGTCACAAGAAACATGCTTGCCCTTTAAGCCATGGGGCATTATCATGTTATTGTTAATCCCACAATTCATTGGCAAAAGAGTAGCCCAAGAGTTGGTGATGACAAGCTGCCTTTCCTCTGGTCTTACATTGCTAAATTAGGGATGGCTAGCACAGATATCCCTCCTGTAGCTTTGTGCAAAATTAAAAAAACAGAAACATGCAGTTTTAGATATCTAACTCACTTTTGTGTATTTCTTGTTTAGTAGATAGTATGTATCTGAAGATCAGAGATTCTCATTTTACCTGTTGTATTATCAGTCTAAAAATTTAGATGATACTAAAATCTTAATCAATAGATGGCCAAGAGAAGATACAGCAAGGATGGTTAACAGAAGAAACTGTTGTTCAACTCAAGATGCATAACAACTCAATAACCATCTGGAAAACTAAATACCAAAATGTTTCATTTTCTGTGCATGTTTCTCCAGTTGATCTTGGAAAACGAGAATCGGAGGTATACATTTTTATGAATTCATTAGAAATGACAATGGTTATTTATATATTAAGATTTTAGTGTTTTAAATTATTTTGTATTATGTATAATAACTGGCACTAATTGCAAATAAACAAAGGATAAAATGGTGATTATGATAATATCTGTGTAGATCACATGTGGTATTAGCACCATTTTTTTGAAAAAATTGAACTGTGATGTGGCCAGAAACTCATGGCACAGACAAGTAATATCTTATAAACTGGTCAGAAATTGAAAATAAACCTATTCTAGATATCAAACTTAATGTGTTTTTTTCTGTTTTAGTGTAGAAATGTTTTTGTTTCCCCAGATTTTCAAAATGTTCCTTGCAAGTGTTTGCTGAACACATGTACAAGTAATGTGCTGATACCTGCTTTGAAATTTGGAGAATCTGTTACTGAGCTCGTTGCAAGTTGTCAAAGCCTATTCCCCTTTAATGTTTTCAACTATTCCTTGGAAAGTGTTTCTGGAGAATTACTTAGGGTTATACTAGTGTGTTCTCTAGTTACATGCTTAGAAGTGTGTGTCGGATGTGTTCCCTTTCTTTTACTCAGCTTTTGTGTAGGCATGGACATCACATGTAAGGTAATGTATGTAAAAAAAAAAATTATTGTTCAATAACTCTGCCTTTTGTGGTAGTATATTTTGTTATTTTTGCTAAGTTAATATGTTATCACATTCCTTTCAAGAACAAGTTATGTGATCTTTATTCATGTAGTAAGTTTGATAACATTTAGTAAATGCCCAATCCATGCACCATGTTTTGTTTCACAAAGGTAAGTTGGGCTACACTGAGTTTTTGAAGTGTCCCCCTATAATTTATTTAGAGTAAGTTCCTTTAGAAATACGTGTTTTAGGTTATCATAAAACTACACAATGTGCTATAGTTTTTAATCATAAGCTTGAGAACCAAATGTTTTCTAATTCATAAAAAGCTTATGTTAAGACTATTAGATGTTAATTCATAGTTTTATTCTTGAGTATACCACAGATGCTTACATATTGACACAAACATTAGTGTAAGCTGTCTTTATGGCATGATCAGAAAAGGTGCCATCATAAGATATGCTTACCAGCATGTCATTCTATGATTTTTGTGATGTAACTCTACCAACACGCAGAAAAAGGACCCATAAGTATATAAACATAACAAAATTAGAATCAAGAGATTTAAAAAAACAAACTATACTTTTTTTTTGCTTGAGATTTATTCTCATGTTGTAAATATGTTTACAGGAGGATTAAAGATTGAATAATTAAAATGTGGGCTAATTGTGCAGACAGTTGTTTTCATAGCTGGTAGGAATTTCCTTCCAAATGTATGTTCTCAGTCTTGAAGCCAGCTGTGAAGTACAAGTTTTAAAATACTCAAACTTTGTACACTATTTCTCATATTCAGGGGTTTGGTTCCCCTCTGTGGGCTCAGCAGATAGCCAAATGTGGCTTTGCTGTAAGAAAACACCAACACTATTCCTCCTGTTCAGTTACTTTGACAACATTTTTGTATTGGCATGATAGAATATCATAATACTTCACACACAGTAGTACTTCTGCAGTTTTGGTAAAGATTATCCTTTTTTTTATATATTTATTATAAATACTATAACAATATAAAGGAACCTTATAATGTAATTCCATTAAAGTTTGTGGCAAAGTAAAATGGGACTGATAATCTAACATAATTATTATTACTTTTGCTTGGCCAGAATCTATTCCTTAGTTAGATATCAGAGAAACATTAATTTTCAGTTCTTAAACATATAGTTATAAACTTACAAACAATAAAAATTACGTAAATATGGTACTTTTACTCATTTTTGTTTTGCAACTAAAATACCTGAAAAGAATTTGAATGGAATACAAGTTTTTGTTTTAAGTTTATTTCTTTAAATAAAAGGTTAAATAGATTAAATTTATTGTCAAAACTTACAGATTTGTATTTTTCCTGTAAATGTTCAAATAACATCTTTTATATGTGTTAAAAATATAACCTTTTTTCACTTCAGGCAAATATTCGCAGAGAGGACAGTGAACAAGAGAACCAATTTGGTCGTGCAAATTGGCCTGTTATTGAAATTGCTGTAGGTTTATCTCAGCTCTTTTAAACCTGAAAAGTTTTTCTCTCCATTAATAGTACATGATAATATGTAAACATTAAGTTATTTAGTGATTATATTATGAAAGTATTTAAATATGATGAATTTTGCCAAGATCTTGCTAACTCTGTTGGTAGTGAAAAAACTACAAGAAAAGAATTCATGGATAATGACTGTTGTACATTTACTTCATCAAAAATATCTTTAATATTACTCTGTGGTAATTAATGTCACATTGTTTTCTTCCTACCATTATTGATACTGAGAAAGAATTGTCAAACATCAATAGATGTCATGTTGGTCCTGATGGCTTTGTGACAAAAACTGTGTTGCACTTAATGCTATAAAGTTAGAAGTGTATTAAATGTTAGTGTTTGATTGGGTTTATAGGAGTTACTTAGTGTTTCAAAGTAACAGTAATGTTGTTATCTCTAAATTAAAGTTTTGTTATAGAGAGTTTTGTAGCTTTTGTTATACTCCCCTATGTTTCAGCATTATAAAGTTTAAGCCTGTGGTTCATTCTGACAGAAGGATCCATGAAATTAAAAGGGATCATCTCAAGGCATTTTTTATACAGTTCAGATAAAGATGTAAAAAGAAACAAAACACACACACACACACACTTTTAGAAGGTTTAAACATTTAAAAGTATGATGAAGTGAGGCAAGCTTTAATGTCATATCTCAAATTGCTTTTTTTTTTCTTCTTAAACCTTAAAACATATATCAGTATAAATAGTTTTGTAAAAGAAGTCCTTTGCTATACAGTTTGTTTTAGGGTAATGTGTAGAACATGAAGATGATTAGCTAATACCAAGATGTGAAATTACGGAAAGGTTAATGTTTAAGAAGTCAAATTACGAGCATCAATTGTTATGAAAGTCATTTTGCATTTGTTCCACACTCAGTGGAAAAGTTTTTCATTAAAAACTTTTAAGAGCTTTGAACTCTAGTGACATTTTTTTATTATACACTGAGAACTTTCCTGTTCAGATGATGGAGAGCTTAGGATGAAGTCCATGATGCTTTGCTCAACTCTTGATATTTTATATCCATGATTAAAGATTTTGTGTCTGTTATTGTTTGGAAATGTTTGAAACCACTCTTGTAATCACTTTTGTTAAATAGTTCTAAATATTTAAAAGTGTTATGAATAAGTTAGTAATTAAATACTCTATCACTGTACACTTTAATTTCTGCATTTTGCAAACCAAGCAAGAAGGTCAAAAATGAATATTGTTTCTTACTGATCAAATGAAAATGATTTGCAAGTTACTTGATAATTACCAGCTGGGAAATAAATATTTATATCCCTTTCAACAACATTAAGGTACAATTGAAATTGTAATGTTATCAGTGAGAGAACTGGTGTTAATCTGATGATATTATTGGTCATTCCATTGAATGTTAACAGAGAAATGTTTTGAAGCTATAACATTATAAATTTGACTTGTATTGTCTTTACATTAGTCTTACTATTCATAAAATTGTCTTTTATTAACAGTTTCAAGGTTTTTAATAATACTGTTAAACTAATGTTCTGCATCAGAATATGTGAATGTTTATTTGAAACATTCATTTGCAACAAATTGCTGGTAATTTACATTAAATTAACTTTTGAGGGCCATGTGTTTTTACTTTACAATTAATCTGTGCAATTTGTCCAACATGTCTTCCTTCAGATACAGGAAGTTAACAATGGGAGGTAACCTTAGTCCACAAGATGCTGCTTTGTAGCTGTTCATACTAGAATTTTCTTACATTACAAATTTTGCTTAGACTACAGTAAAACTTTGTATATCAGTTGCACTTGCAGATATAACAATGATATTCTTATACTGGGCTATCAGTTTTCTAGACGAAGCTTAACAAGTTTTCCACTGCAGCTTCCTCTATAAAAAATATAAAAAAGGTCTCTAACTGAAAACAAATATGATATCTGTATTTAGATGTTGGCATCATTCATCTAATATTCAGATTTAAAATGTTTTGTAAAGCAGACACTTTTTACTTAGTGTAAACTTCTTATCCAAAATGCAAATATTTTGAGTATATTATTATAACATAGATATTTTATTAAATATATCTTGGTAATTTAGTTTTAGTTGTTTTTACATAAAATTTCTAGTGTTTTTGAGCTTAAAATCTGAAATATATAACTTTGTGCCTTTATATAAGTTATCTTTTGATATTTGAAATGCATTAAGAAATTGTCTTACAGTGGTTAAAAGAAAAGTAACCTCACCACAGAATAAAAAAAAATGGGTTTATTAGTTTCATAAAAATACAGAACAAAATTCCCAAAATTGGATTGTCAGTTAACTCATATGGACGATTTTCAAAAATACATATTAAAGGTAATACTACAAAAAGCAAATTTGGAGTAAACACAATAAATTAATTGAAACTGTTAAATAATTTTGATTTTGTTTTTACTTGTTTATGAAGCTATTATTCAGTCTGGTTAACTAATCTGTGCCAGTTTTGATTAAATAGGTAGTGAACGATGCAGAATGCATTTTTCACAATCAAGAACAGTTTGGACACTTATACAATTCAGAAGAGTATGTTGTCTTTCAGGCTCAGATGCTGAAACCATACACAATAGTAAGAGTGTAATCTTTACTATTTGTATCTAAAATATATTTTAGATATTAACTTTTAAAGTTAATATTAGAAGTTGAGATATTGTATATTTGAAGAAAACTAGTAATAGTTTGTCATAATAGCCTTCTACCTTATTTTGTGTGTTGGTAATAATTTAGTGTTACATCTTTAACACAAGATTCAGTTGTAAATAATTATTTCCAATCACACTTGGCATCGAGGTATGAAAATATTTAATGATTAGTTTTTAAATTTTAATGATTTAAAAATTAATTAAAAATCAAATATGGAAAGTATTATTTACAAAATGTTTTTCTTTTCACCCCCCATTCTCATGCCCAAAAATATAGTCTACAATCTAGAATATAAAGAACTACATGCATTTGTACTGCTTTGTTCTGGTGTGTGCTTCTATTCACTTATCATCATTAGAAAAACAGTTGCTGCACTTTCTGTCACTTAAAGCTGTTGAAAAAAAGGTTGAGAGAATGGATTATTTTACTTTTCTCTCTGCCTTTGTTTTTCATATGGCAGGTAGTACAGAGACTCAAGATCTAAACCTGGTGCTCCAAATCTGAACCTCAAGATGAACTTTCCTGCCTTTGATTCAACATTTGTTCTTAGGTCTCATGCCCTAACAACTTCCTTTTTTTTTTCTCTCTCTCTCAAATATTTGTTTCAACCATGTACTCATGACAGGACGGAGAGTTTCCTCTGTTGTTTGATGATAAAATTTTTCAGTTATATTTCATTTGAAGAAATGTGCTGTAATTTCAATTTATGGTTGACATATTTTGTGTAATAGTGTATTCTCAAGATGGCTGGTACAGTTATTGAAACTTTATTTTTTCATTAACCTGAATATTACCTAAGAAGGTTGAAATATTTTTGTGTACTATATTTTAATTACATATATTAAATTGAATTTTAATACCCATACCAGCCCTCTTGAGAGTACATTTCTACTTCAAGTGGGTTTCTTGTCATCATGAATTTTGTGTAATAGAACTTCTAGCTGTTCTTGATTGAGGATTGCTCTTGTATTGCATGTTACACATAAAAAAAAACCAAAAAAAAAACAACAGCTCCTAAAGAATCTACCAAAAACCTGTGGCCCAAGACATTAAGAAGACAACATATTCAAAGAACAAGAAGACATGTATTCCAAATTTTAAACCTTTTGAGTCAAATAGTTTTGGTGGATTAGTGATTTATTTTGAAATTATGCAAATTTTTTAATACTTGAATCTTCATCCAGACCACATTATACTCTTCTGTTTCTCAAAATAGTTGATGTTTTCGGTTATTACCTTACTGCATCACAATTGAATATTATTTTCTTGGAATTGACAGTTATGAACCATAAACACAAAACTGAATCATAATAACAGAAATCAATGTGCTGAGTGTCTAATACAACATTTAACATATTATTTCTGTTGGGTACAAATTCTGTATTGAGAAATTGCTACTACATTAAGAGACTCAGTGAGCTCTATTTAATCTGGTTCTTTCAAGTATCTGTTTTTTGTATCATAGTCTGGTCATTAGAGCATATATTCTTCTTTTTTTATCATGTAGTCTATTTGTTAAGGATTTTTAATTTGGTTCCAGCCCAGTGGCAAGAGCACTCAGTTTGTAATCTGAGGGTTTGAATCCCTCTGACACCAAATGTTTGCCCTTTCAACTGTGGAGGCATTACAGTATGACAGTCAATCCCACTATTTGTTGGTCAAAGAGTAGCTCAAGAGTTGGTAGTGGGTGGTGATGACTAGCTGTCTTCCCTCTAGTCTTACACTGCTTAGTTAGGGATGGCTAGCATAGATAGCCTTCATGTAGCCTAGTGTGAAATTAAAAAAAACAAAACAATAATTTTATCAGACCGTTAAGGTTTCTATTTTGTACTTTATTATATGGTCCAGTCATCACTGCATTTTTGTGGCCAATTCTAGAAGTTTCTCTCTATGGGAAGGCAGTATAACTGCTTTTCATTTTGGGTTTGAAGCTGCATCAGTTATCAAATTTAGTTTAGTTTTGGTTTAGAGTGTTAACTGTTTATTGTGTATTTATGGATGATTCCATTTAAATCTTCATTTATGCATGAATATGAGACTCAGTGTGGAGTTAAGATGTTATCCTGTTTTATGTCAGCTGTTTGTGAGATGACATCACTTCCATTGGTCAGAGAAGATTAGCTTAGCTCTGAAAGCTTAGCCTACTAAATAACTTGATTTTACTCTCAAGGACATGACTTAAGAATGTTTAGTGTGAAATCTAAGACTAAAATGTTCTAAAAACATAAATTCAATGGATTATCCAAAGGAGATAAAAGCTTTCAGTAATTTCTCTGTTGTTTGCAGTCTTTCATTCAGCTATGAGATTGTTATAACATGAATCTTGGAGATGTTCATAATTTTTTAGTTATTCATCATTGAATTTAATACTGAAACATTCACATTTCACGTTTGAAGAAATTCAATCATCAAACATTAGAGAATAGACCAATTTAAAAATCTGAAGTTAAATTTAGTGAATTTGACAAAATTATGTATGCTGGAAGTTGTTACATTTGGAACGACTTGGGTTTACTGATTATCTTATTAGTTATTGTAAAATTTAATCAGAAGATAGATGGTTTTTATGACAATATCATAAATCAGATAAAAAAGAAAATTTAATGCAAGCATACATGCACACAAAGTTTATGGTAGTGATAGACTTTCTCAGGTAACCACAATCTTTTTCATTTACTAGGCCTACATGGTAGACCTCTATGTGCATACTATGCAAGCTTCTGAGAATAATGAATGCATTCCAGAACATATGGGTTTTTGTTACATTCTGCCTGGTAACATGCAGGGAACAACAGGAACCTGTACTATGCCAATTACTGGAAGTTGTCAGCAGCCTATTGGACAACTGACTTGTGAGTATGAACTTGGGCAGTATCTTAAGGTACTTTTAACATGCTAACAACATAAAAAGATATCTATTTAAACTGAGCTCATTGCACATGTTAAAAAACAAGAAATAACTTGACATAACTTATTTCATTATATAGATCTATGGAAAACAAAATTATTCAATAAAACTTAAATTTGTGTGAAAGTAAAACATACAACAGTTTTTTTATGATTAAAAATTGTACAAAATATAAATTATTTAATTATAAGGCTAGATGATAATAGTTGAAGATTTTGTTCATAAGTATTGGAGACTTAATTTGATTCTAAGTTAAACCTTAGGTTATCTTAAATACTGCAAGTCTATGGGCATATCATTATATATTCATGAACTTCAAACTTTTAAGTGATTCATCATTCATGTTTGTGTTTGCACTTTTAAGCTGTTAAATGGATACTAGTACACACTCTTGGTAGTTGGTATAGTTATGACCATGTGTCTTTATATTCCTCAGGAGTATTTCTGATACTGAGCTATATCAAACACAATGTGCTATATACAATTTATCTTTTATGGGTTACGTGGAAATAATGGTTTTAAAGAAAGCCCTGTAATAATACTAATTGTAACTATATATATCTGTGCCTTTGATGTTTTAACGTGAGGAAATTGCTGAACTGTTTTTGATCAAATCTTATAAAGGAATTTGGATAAACCTCCAACGAACCAAGTTTAAATAGGTTAGCAATTAAGCAAATGGTTTGAGTTTGGCAATCATTTCAATATGTACCATAGG
The DNA here is from genome assembly GCF_004210375.1 of Tachypleus tridentatus. Classification (NCBI taxonomy): domain Eukaryota; kingdom Metazoa; phylum Arthropoda; class Merostomata; order Xiphosura; family Limulidae; genus Tachypleus; species Tachypleus tridentatus. Next base: position 49,269,622 of record NC_134826.1, on the reverse strand, counting down.
AAGCCAGTGCCAGAAGTAAGTAGCATTTACCATCTCTAGTAGCACAGGTTTTATTGCATGATGAAAGATTCACATGGATGCTATCCCCATAAATCTAATGTAATAAATTAAGTGTAAAGGCATGTTCACTAGTAAGTAATAATGGAAAGACTGTTCTAAAAAAAAATATTTTGACTCTACAACCAACATCACTGAAACCACATCTTGATGTAGGCAACTTTTTCACACAAGCAGGCTATACTCTTAACCTTTCAGTATCTCCATTCAGTATTACTCATCAGTCACTACTGGCATTTTAATTAATTTTCAATAAAGATTTGTATAAAAATGAAAATCTGTAATACATTCCTGCAATTTTACATGAGAACTCATATTGCCACCACCCCAAACTCTATTGTTTATGTTCATTCCTAGTCTGATTCTGTTTACATGGCAATGATAAGGGAATTACTTTTCATCAGTAGAAGGTAGGTAAATACATACAAATATCAGTGTCTAGATATAAATGCAATGTTTTCTTTATTTCTACATAAATAAAAAGTGAACTAATATCTCAATAAAAATGACAAATTGTAAGTCACTAAGAATCATGGTCAGTAAAACAGTCAAAGGCATTTTATTCATCCTCAGATACCAAACACATCACTACTGGATTCATCCCCAAGCCCTGAAGTATCATTATCATCGGTACTGTCACTCTTGCATATTAAATGATCTTTAGTGCCATGGCGTTACTTATACCACACTTTTGAAAGACTTGACAACTCCAGTTTTAATATCATGCCACAACTTCAGTGCCAATTCACACATCTGAGATATTGATGGGCGTTTCAGCCTTCTCGTCAGTGTAATTTCGTGATTTCCCTCTGCCATCCATTTATTCCAGTTCTCCTGCATGTTATTCATGAATGGCTTGTTGATACTTGCATCAAGTGGCTGTAATTAGCAAGTCAGGCCACCATGAATTACTGCCAGTTGTGTGTTCATTTTCCTTGCTAACTTTTTTGTGTTTTCAGTCCTGTGTACACTGAACTAATACCTCACTAGCAGTGCATTTTCCTGTAGCAGGACACTTGGACCACACTTTAATCCCTTATCCTGTGCAATTAAATGAATTTCGTTTGGCAGTGTTCCCTTGGTAAGGTTTTCCTCTTGACAATTAGTAGTAGCAGTAGTTTGGTGCCCTTAGTACAACAAGCTAAAACTGCAGTGTAGCGAGTCTTTACATGCCCAGTGGTTATAACAGTAACAGATTTCACTCCTTTTTCTAAATGGCACATCAAATATCAAAGGAACTTCTTTTATATTCCCAATTTCATTGAGTTTCAACAAGTTCTGTTTTCTAGCATTAAAGATAAAATTATGGAAATCCAATTTTGTCTGTTTGTATCAGGCAGACATTTTCTGGGCTATTTCAGTTCTTTTTAGTCATACTTAATTCATTTTGTTTCATGAAACAAAAACACCAAGGTTTTGAAGTCATCTACACCAGTATTTGTTGGCAATCTTCTTGCTTCTGAGATGATCATTTTTGTAGTCACTGCAATACTCAAGTTTCTATGATCTGTTATACATTTGTTCAGGGGTTCTTCCAAGTGTGTTCATTTTGCTGGTACTTTATGAAGATTGTGCTTTTTCTTATTAGCTTTTAGCAATTCTTCCTACTGCATCCTCCATTGGTGATTCATCCTCTCAGTAAGCGGTGGTGTAAAGTGTCTTTCTGCTGCTCTGTTCCTGTGATCTTCAGCATGCTTTACAACTTCCAGTTTAAATGTGATAGTATAGGTATGCCACTTTGATACAGCTGCCATGGGTGATAATTTTGCAGGACTGAAAACAGCTTGTGAATGTAATGATGACCTGTTGATGACTGACAAAGTTCAAGACACTCAAGTTTGAGGAAACAAATTTCCAGTAGCTTCAAGTCTAGCAAACGATGCATAAAAGATGGTGCTGCTGGAATCTCAACACAACCAGTAGTAATCAAATATTGTTGAGAGCTGTGTGTTGATGCAGCCTTAACTTTTTTCAACCTATTGAATAAATACAGCCAAATACATCATGTTCCTTACAGTATATCAACAATATTAGTTAAATTGAATGTTTTATGCTATTTAAAATACTTTTGATTGGTAAGTAATGAGATTGCGATCTGTATGAGAGGCCATTTTTAGTAGACCCTAAGCTAAACTCTTGCCTTAAGCAATCACTTTTGTCTTGGAAGATACATGGGAATTTTACCTGGAATTTTTAAGGAAAAAAGTGCATCTTACAAGGCGTAAAATACAGTAATCATATATTACACATAGATTAATACATTTTTTTTAAATTCTTGAAGACTTGTTGTTTTGAAGGCTGATTGGGTTTTATAATAAGTTTATAAATATTATTTTAGTACTACATTAGTTTCTAATCAGTGTTTTTTTTCTTTAAGTGGAATACTTAGTGGTGAAACCTTTGAAGAATTACATGTGTGATTTTCGTATTTCGTACGCCCGGCATTGGAAACATCTGCGTGGATTAGATGTTGGCCATCGAGGATCTGGAAATGCCAGAAGAAGTGATAAGTATGGTGCCATAGTGTTTACTTCTAACTGTTTTTTAAATTTTGTGCAAAGCTACACAAGAGCTATGTGCAGTGTAAGACTGGAGGGAAGGCAGCTAGTCATCACCACCCACTGCCAACTCTTAGGGTACTTTTTTACTGACAAATAGTGGGATTGACCATCACATTATAATGCCCCCACAGCTGAAAGGGCGAGCACGTTTGGTGTGATGGGGATTTGAACCTGTGGCCCTCGGATTACAAGTTGGGTACCTTAACACGCCTGGCCAAGCCGGGTCACTTCTAACTGTAAATTTAGTGTCCAAGTGTATAATAAATTATGCTTATTGACTTGTTTGTATAAAAAGAAAGTGTTTGTAGTTAGATATCCGTGTCTTAAAGACTAAGCTGTTAAATAGTGTGTAATGTTTCTATGATGAACTGCAGTGAAATGTAAAAGTATACAGGTTTGTAATGTGTTAACTCAAAAGTAGGTAATCGTAATTTTTAGTGTTAGAGATTTACTACCAAGATTATAATTGGAATGAAAAGAATATTTATACTAGAAGAAAACTAACATTGAATCTATACCCTGTGTAACTCATTTCATATTCTTGCATGCTGAAGATTTGTAATTTATGATTCCTCATATGAATGTTGTGGGGTACAGTTTACATACAGGATATTAGTTGAATCTATACCCTGTGTAACTTATTTCATGTTCTTGCATGCTGAAGATTTGTAATTTATGATTCCTCATATGAATGTTGTGGGGTACAGTTTACATACAGGATATTAGTTGAATTTATACCCTGTGTAACTTATTTCATGTTCTTGCATGCTGAAGATTTGTAATTTATGATTCCTCATATGAATGTTTTACAGGATATTGTTGGTGTATTTCATGTTTTACATACAGGATATTAGTTGAATCTATACCTTGTGTAACTTATTTCATGTTCTTGCATGCTGAAGATTTGTAATTTATGATTCCTCATATGAATGTTGTGGGGTACAGTTTACATACAGGATATCAGTTGTGTCTTCGTTTCTGCAATGATGAAAAGAGACAATTTGATGAGTTCATATAAACACTTCATTTTGTATTCTTTTCAGAATTGAAAATCTCCTGGAAAACACAGTAGCTTCTTTCAATTATGCTGCACGACATGTAAGTGTGGAGTTTGATTGTTCTGACACACACAGACTTTATAATGATGTACAAAAGAACATTTCTTAACAAAGAAGTAACAACAAAAATTACACTTTGTTCTTATGTATCTTATGTCAAACAACTTAAGTGTAATTCTTGTCTAACTTGTTAAAAGAAATTAAATTTTCATGTTCTCTTATTTTTTATCCATACTTCTTTCATTATTTATGTTGATGGTGCAATATGTCTTTTAAATTTGAGACTTTACATTAAATGTATTCCACCACAGTTCTGTCTTTTTATCAGTAAGGTTAAACCAAACAATGAGTGTTATTTATTTATTTTATTTTTTACCACTATAGTAAAGAGATATGTTTTGTTCCTCTTTAACTAAAAACAAAACATTTCAAAACTGTTATTTCTCACTGTCTTTTGGATAGAACATGGAAGTGTATAATCAAGTTATCAACTTTTGTTTGATTCTCTTACAGGAATAACAGTGTTTTTGATTAGTAAGCTGAGTTTTTCTTGTCATAAAATCTTATAATAGTAGCAATTAGATCTACCCTATAATGAGTACCTGTTGTCCACTTTATTTAACAATATTAATCATTGTTTTCTTGTGTCAGAAACTAGAAAATTACTGATATATGCATGTGTGTGTGACACCAAAAGCCAATAATTTTATTTTGTTTGATTTAACAAGAATCTTAAAGTTCAACATTAGAACTGTGTATTGCTGGTACCTTTTCTGTTGTTTAATTTTAGCTCCTAAAGTTCTCATGTTGTGTTAGGTATTTACTTTCTATTAAGAAAGTTTAGCTTTATTGTATCCTTTCACTTTATCTAGGGTGAGTGCAACAAGGTTCTCTCTAGTAATTTTGTGCTGTTTACATTCAATGTATGCAAACAAGTTTTATGATTTGTTACATTGTTAGCAGAGTTTTGTCTTTGCCACTGTTAGAGTTGTTTTTAAGTGAATTAGTTTTGTTGGCAAATATCAAGAAAGGATTTGGATTTCATAATTCTAGTGTTCTTACTTAAAGTGGGAGTATTGTAACTTGGGGGTTACTTCATCTGATAGTTTCATTTCACTGTCTAACTTGTATGGAAGGAGCACATATACCAACAGGAATATTTTTCTGTTAATGTTCTTATTAGCTCTTCCTGTTTAAAGCTTTGAAGCACACAAAGCTATTTTCTTGTATTGTACTTGTGTGTTTTGTTTTAGTGGAATAATCTTTATTTATATTATTGTTTTTAAATCATTAAACATTCGTTCTTCATATAAATCTGAGTCTTGTTGCTTTTTGTGACTTAACTGCTGTAATTTGTTAAAGTATAAATCTAAGCTGAGATTTGAGAAACTCCATTTTTTGCTTTGCTTTTCCTCTGTGAGATACCACACCAATAATATTAAAGCAAGTCAACAAATGTTTTTTTATGACAGGTATTTTCTAGATCAAAAATTTTTTGTAACTGAAAAAAAAATGTTTTGAAACAATTCTGATTTGAAATTTACACGACTTATTAAAATGTTAAAACATTTTTGTGTTTTCTGACTTAATTTAAATCTAGAACCCTATCTGAAGGTGTGTTTTATCTAACAGGGGGCTGACATGGTTGAACTTGATGTACAAGTGTCAAAGGATATGGTTCCAGTTATTTACCATGACTATCACATCTCCATCTGCATGAAAAAGGTGCTTATACTTGTAATGTTTTTACACCTTAATTTTCAGGTTACCTGTTCAACGTTATTTGTTGTGTACCTTTGAATGCTTTTAGAAATATTACAATATGTAGTTAAGAGAAACTTAACATAGTAGGTATACTATACATCTTAAGGCTATTCATATTATTAAATTGTGTAAAACACTACATGGCCAAAAGTATGTTGACACCCCTTCTGATAAGAGGGTTCATCTATTTCAGCCACACCCATTGTTAACAGGTGTATAAAATTAACCATACAACTATGCAGTCTCTATAGACAAACACTGACAGTAGAATGTGTTGTACTGAAGAACTCGGTGACTTTCAACATGGCACTGTCATAGGATGCCACCTTTCCAACAAGTCAGTTTGTCAAATTTCTGCCATGCTAGAGCTACCCGGTTAACTGTTAGTGCTGTTATTGTGAAGTGGAAACATTTACAAGAAACAACAGATCAACCACAAAGCGATAGGTCACACAAGTTCACAGAACGGGACCGTCGAGTATTGAAGCATGTAGCTCGTAAACATTGTCTTTCCACAGTTGCAACACTCGCTACCAAATTCCAAACTGCCTCTGGAAGCAACATCAGCACAAGAACTCTTCGTCAGGAGCTTCATGAAATGGGTTACCATGGCCGAGCAGCTGCTCACAAGTCTAAGATCACCATGTGCAATGCCAAGTGTTGGCTGGAGTGGTGTAAAGCACACTATGCAATCTGGAGCAGTGGAAACACGTTCTCTGGAGTGATGAATCACACTCTACTATCTGTCAGCCTGATGGATGAATCTGGATATGCCTGATGCTGGGAGAATGCTATCTGCCTGAATACATAGTGCCAACTGTAAAGTTTTGTGGAGGAGGAATAATGGTCTGGGGCTGTTTTTCACGGTTTGCACCAGGCTCTTTAGTTCCAGTGGAGGAAAATCTTAATGCTACAGTATACAATAACATTTTGGAGAATTGTGTGTTTCCAACTTTGTGGCAACAGTTTGGGGAAGGCCCTTTTTTGTTTTAGCATGACAATGCCTCCATGCACAAAGCAAGGTTTATAAAGACATAGTTTGCCAAGGATGGTGTGGAAGAACTTGACTGGCCTGCACAGAGCCCTGACCTCAACTCCATCGAAAACTTTTGGGATGATTGGAACACTGACTGCATGCCAGGCTTTCTCGCTCAGTATCAGTGTCTGATCTCACTAATGCTCTTGTGGCTGAATAGGGGTGAATCTCCACAGCCATGTTCCAAAATCTAGTGAAAAGTCTTCCCAGAAAAGTGGAGACTGTTACAGCAGCAAAAGGGGGACCAACTCTATATTAATGCCCATGGTTTTGGAATGGGTGTAATAGTTGGGTGTCCACATACTTTTGGTCATATATTTTATATGTATATATTTAGTTTACAGTAAAAATTTTTTGGACTTTTATAATCTTGCATTATGTTTAGTGTGAATTGAAGGTAGCATTTGTTATTCCTTAAATTTTAACATAATTTAAAAATTTATTTGCACGAAAACTGATGTGATATTTTCATCTGACAAGCATCTACATTTTTTGTACATTTTATAGTTTCATATTTTTTACAATACAGTGAGAGTTAAGTAGTAATTAAATCATGAACTAGTGCTTCGTAATTTAGTATATCTCTTTAATACAATAAGTTGTGAAAACTAATTTAAGTAATGAAAGAAATATGTGTATTTTAGTTGTGATACATTTTATTTTATTTTTCATATGTCCAATTTTATTGTATCAGAAAAAAGTAATACAAGAACATGAAAAACTGGACGTTAATGTTAAAGATTTGACAGTTCATCAGTTACAGATGTTAAAGGTAGGTTTTAACTTTTTGTATAATTTGATGTATGAAGAGCAGCTACAATAATTGTTACTTGTAAATAGGTAAATGAATATAAACAAACTTTGTTGCTACCATATCTATAAGTATGCTGCTTGAGTTGTTCCTAAAGAAGAAAAAAGGGCAGTGTTCCTGATAATGGCTTTAAATGTTTTTCAAAATAGTTTATTTCATTATTTAATACTTTTAAATATTTTACTGAAACATTTACACATTGTAAAAATTATGTAGAGCTCTTTGGTTCAACCCATAATATGATCTCTTCACAGTATGTGCTCTCCCTTTAAGTCACAGGAGTATTATCTTTTTTGTAAAAGACTAAATCAAGAGTTTGCAGTGAATGATGTTGACTATCTGTTTTCCTAATGCAGATACTGAAACAAACAAGAACTCCATGGGGTGCTTGAGATAAATAACTGGAAAACTTACTGTGATTCTTATTAGCTTTCTAAGTTTAAATGAATTGTTGCTATAAACAGTAAAACCTTACTTTCATTCCATGACATGGTGGTAAGACTTGATTTTAAATATACAGTTTGAGTGTCTTGTATCACACTTTGAACCAAATTAAGTTTCAACTGTTGAAGAAGAGTGTAGGTTTCAAAAATGCAAGTATTATTTTATGACTTTCACTCATGGAATTTAACTAGGATAATAAGATTGATAAATATTATATTATATTTGAATGTAATGTTCATCGCATGTTGTACCTTAAAACCATGAAACATCTTTTCAGATTGATAAAATAAATTTTAAAAAATGTTTGAAATTTATTCAATCTGAATGATTTGAAAACTAACTCATTGAAACAAGAAATTTTTCATGAATTTCTGGTAAACTGCAATACTCTTTGTGCAAAATGTGTTTAATTGTTTGGTTATTAATAGGAAGATAACGATCTAGTGGCCCTTATTTTGAAATATTTACTTTCTTTTGATAGAAGTCTGAGTTAAGAGTCTCATTTTACAAGAATAAAGGATTTGTAATTTTAAATTAAGTAGCTTTAACATTTTAAATTAATCTTTTTATTTGTAGAAAGTAAAATGATCCCCCTAAATTAATTGATTAATCTTTGGTTTCATTTTGTGTTTTTTCCTACAGTTGAGTCCTTCATCTAAAGGTAAGAAAATGTTTATTTTATTGCATACTATTACTTATAATAAAAAAATTTGAAATATGAAGTAAACAGGGAAAGAGAAAGACTTATCTCTATGAGGTAGATTCTATACTCTACAAAGAAAGACTTATTTCTATGAGGTAGATTCTATACTCTACAAAGAAAGACTTATTTCTATGAGGTAGATTCTATACTCTACAAAGAAAGACTTATTTCTATGAGGTAGATTCTATACTCTACAAAGAAAGACTTATTTCTATGAGGTAGATTCTATACTCTACAAAGAAAGACTTATTTCTATGAGGTAGATTCTATACTCTACAAAGAAAGACTTGTCTCTATGAGGTAGATTCTATACTCTACAAAGAAAGACTTGTCTCTATGAGGTAGATTCTATACTCTACAAAGAAAGACTTGTCTCTATGAGGTAGATTCTATACTCTACAAAGAAAGACTTGTCTCTATGAGGTAGATTCTATACTCTACAAAGATAGACTTGTCTCTATGAGGTAGATTCTATACTTTACAAAGAAAGACTTGTCTCTATGAGGTAGATTCTATACTCTACAAAGAAAGACTTGTCTCTATGAGGTAGATTCTATACTTTACAAAGAAAGACTTGTCTCTATGAGGTAGATTCTATACTTTACAAAGAAAGACTTGTCTCTATGAGGTAGATTCTATACTTTACAAAGAAAGACTTGTCTCTATGAGGTAGATTCTATACTCTACAAAGAAAGACTTGTCTCTATGAGGTAGATTCTATACTCTACAAAGAAAGACTTGTCTTTATGAGGTAGATTCTATACTCTACAAAGAAAGACTTTTCTCTATGAGGTAGATTCTATACTCTACAAAGAAAGACTTGTCTCTATGAGGTAGATTCTATACTCTACAAAGAAAGACTTGTCTCTATGAGGTAGATTCTATACTTTACAAAGAAAGACTTGTCTCTATGAGGTAGATTCTATACTCTACAAAGAAAGACTTGTCTCTATGAGGTAGATTCTATACTTTACAAAGAAAGACTTGTCTCTGTGAGGTAGATTCTATACTTTACAAAGAAAGACTTGTCTCTATGAGGTAGATTCTGTACTCTACAAAGAAAGACTTATTTCTATGAGGTAGATTCTATACTCTACAAAGAAAGACTTGTCTCTATGAGGTAGATTCTATACTCTACAAAGAAAGACTTGTCTCTATGAGGTAGATTCTATACTTTACAAAGAAAGACTTGTCTCTATGAGGTAGATTCTATACTTTACAAAGAAAGACTTGTCTCTATGAGGTAGATTCTATACTCTACAAAGAAAGACTTGTCTCTATGAGGTAGATTCTATACTCTACAAAGAAAGACTTGTCTCTATGAGGTAGATTCTATACTCTACAAAGAAAGACATGTCTCTATGAGGTAGATTCTATACTCTACAAAGAAAGACTTGTCTCTATGAGGTAGATTCTATACTTTACAAAGAAAGACTTGTCTCTATGAGGTAGATTCTATACTTTACAAAGAAAGACTTGTCTCTATGAGGTAGATTCTATACTCTACAAAGAAAGACTTGTCTCTATGAGGTAGATTCTATACTCTACAAAGAAAGACTTGTCTCTATGAGGTAGATTCTATACTCTACAAAGAAAGACTTGTCTCTATGAGGTAGATTCTATACTCTACAAAGAAAGACTTGTCTCTATGAGGTAGATTCTATACTCTACAAAGAAAGACTTGTCTCTATGAGGTAGATTCTATACTCTACAAAGAAAGACTTGTCTCTATGAGGTAGATTCTATACTCTACAAAGAAAGACTTGTCTCTATGAGGTAGATTCTATACTCTACAAAGAAAGACTTGTCTCTATGAGGTAGATTCTATACTCTACAAAGAAAGACTTGTCTCTATGAGGTAGATTCTATACTCTACAAAGAAAGACTTGTCTCTATGAGGTAGATTCTATACTCTACAAAGAAAGACTTGTCTCTATGAGGTAGATTCTATACTCTACAAAGAAAGACTTGTCTCTATGAGGTAGATTCTATACTCTACAAAGAAAGACTTGTCTCTATGAGGTAGATTCTATACTTTACAAAGAAAGACTTGTCTCTATGAGGTAGATTCTATACTCTACAAAGAAAGACTTGTCTCTATGAGGTAGATTCTATACTCTAGAAAGAAAGACTTGTCTATGTGGTAGATTCTATACTCTAGAAAGAAAGACTTGTCTCTATGAGGTAGATTCTATACTCTAGAAAGAAAGACTTGTCTATGTGGTAGATTCTATACTCTAGAAAGAAAGACTTGTCTTTATGAGGTAGATTCTATACTCTACAAAGAAAGACTTGTCTCTATGAGGTAGATTCTATACTCTACAAAGAAAGACTTGTCTCTATGAGGTAGATTCTATACTTTACAAAGAAAGACTTGTCTATGTGGTAGATTCTATACTCTACAAAGAAAGACTTGTCTCTATGAGGTAGATTCTGTACTCTACAAAGAAAGACTTGTCTCTATGAGGTAGATTCTATACTCTACAAAGCTTCTGGGTGTAATGCATTAAGTTTCTTTTTCACTTCTTTAGTTTGTGAGGGTGAAATTTGGTCAGGGGTCCTGAGTTATGCTTTAAAATTAACTAACTGATAAACACTGATTTCTTTTTATAACAGAAATCTATATTGTATGTATGATGTTTTTTATTCATCTGAGTGTTACTCTTTTAAACTGACTACTGAAAATTTTAACAGTAAACAGTCATGAAATAAATCCTGGGGTGAAGTTTTGAAGTTATGTATCTATAAAATTCTTTGATAGATTGTTTAGGCAGAGTATTCATGATGAAGCTTTGTAGAATGGATGGCAACTGCCTGTTGTGGAGACACAAGTGTAGAGGATGACATTTCAAAAGTCAGAAGCCTTTTGTTTTCAGGTCAGTGTGTGTGTGGGTGTTGTCGGTCTTTTACAGAGTCCTGGTGCATTGTGGAGAGTGTGATATGATACATATATTGAAGAAATGGGAAGAAAACTCATGAAAAGAATAAAAGAACATAAAATAGTACAAGACTCATGAAAACACAAAATTCAGCCATTGTAGGGCACACCATGTCAACTGGACACAAACTGGGGGAAAAACTAGAATCATCAACACAGACATATTCTGGAAGACAAGAAAAATCAAAGAATTATTTAATTAACACTAATAAACCTTCACTAAACAGAGATTCTGGATTAGAGGTGAGTAACCTGCAACTGCTATTGCTTGAATCTACAGGAAATCTCTCCTTCAATCAGAAACAGTGATAATCCAACCAATCATAACAAACTTTCCACAATCCACCAGGACACTAAAAAAACTGACAACACACACTGATCTGAAGACGAAAGGGGGAAGATTTTCAAAACGTCGTCCTCTACACTTGCGTCTCCGCAACAGGCAGTTGCTGTCAATTCTACAAACTTTCATTTATTATGTATCTATAAATTGCTAGAATATGATTTAAAAACCACATCTTTCTGTTCAGGGGGACACAATCATGACTTCAGTGAAGACGACAATGATGATAATCAACCATTTCCAACCTTGAAACACGTGTTGGAGGCTGTTGACCAGCGTGTTGGATTTAATGTAGAAATTAAAAGTCCCATGCAGCTGAGGGTAAAATATAAATTTTTTTCTAACCAAAATATATGAGAATTTAAACAAATCAGTGATTAATTTGGGCACAAAATTTTATTTCAAAGTAGTATATTTACAAATTTATTTTACTTCTGATGATGCATATGGATGCTTTATCATTACATATTTATTTTATATAATTATTTTATCAATATTAAATTATCTAATATTTTCTAAGAACTTCAGCTCACAGGGTTTTTTCATTTTGGGGTTGGTTTTTTCTAATATCAGACATACTTCTTACTAGGATGGAACGTGGGAAAGTGATGGACACTTTGACCTTAACAACTACATAGACATAATTCTTACTGATTTACTTCGACATGCTGGTCCTCGCTATATTCTTCTATCCTGTTTCCACCCTGATATCTGCACTATGTAAGTATTACCTTTTAAAGAAAGCAGAGAGATTAGATATAAAAATCCAGATATAAGCATCTTGTATGAGACTTTTTTGCATCCAGTTATTTTGATTCTCACTGTTCTGTAAATAAAATTTTATCTTCATTTTACTTAATAGTGTTGTTTCTTCCACTGTATGTAGCTTTTCTACTAAGTCTTTTCTGTTGTTATTATTATTAGGATCTGTCTTAAGCAGAACAAGTATCCTCTCCTGTTCTTAACACAAGGAGTGACTGATAAGTATCCTCCTTATTTAGACCATCGAACCTCTTCTATCCCAATGGCAACTTTTTTCTGTCGCAGTGCTGGGATTTTGGTAAGTATGTTTTTGTTGGTTTAGTGTTGTTTGTTTGTTTTTTTACTTGGGTGGAGCTGATTGCAACATGTTGTTGTTGTAATAGTTTCTTGTGTTAAGTTTGGAGCTAACTTGTTAAGGGATAGTTCAACCTTCAAATACATGTTAGTTAGTTTGTTAAAGGTTCAAAATTATTTATTTAAATGTGGAACTAACTTGATCTTGGATTGTTCAACCTGCAAGTGGACAAACATGGTCTTGAAACTTTTATTTTTGTTACAGTTAAGTGTGTTAAAGTTTAGAATTATTTATTAAGATAAAAATAGAAATCCTGCATTACCATTTCGAAAAAGTCAGGGCTCAATATGCTTATTGTAAATATTACCAGTCCTGTTTAAAGGTTGCTTACTTAAAAAAAATAAAGTAAATAAAAAAATAAAAACACAAGTTATGTTTGTTTTTGTGATGTACTCTGAACAAGGAGAACAAGCAGTGCACTGTATTTAATTTATATTATTTAGATATTTAGAGATACACAACTATAAAGTAGAAAACTGTTCATGGCATGCACTTCTGAATGTGAAAAGGGTTTTGTCACTTTTGAGGTTTCTCTCATCAAGTTAGAAAATTCTTATAATTTGTTAATATTTACATTTGTTCGAAAAGTGGGTTCACGGCGTCTTTTGAATATGTTATAAAGTCTCCTACATGTGGCTCATTCAGAAGTGTACATTATTAATCAGTCTCGACCTTTGAACTGTGCTAAAGGACAAAAGGTAAATTTTAAGTTAATTTGTACATTTGATAAATTACAGTAAATGAACTGTTAACCATGTTAGTTGTTATATTTAATACTTTCAGGGTATTAATGCACACACTGAGGAACTACTGCAAGATCTATCTCTGATAAACTTTGTTAAATCTTATAACCTGGTTCTGTTCTGTTGGGGCGAAGATAACAATAACCGTGAAACTATTCGACAACTGAAAGCAGCAGGTGTAGATGGTGTGATTTGTGACAGGTAAGTTTCTGATCTTACTTGTCAGTTCAAGCAGAAAAATCTTTAACTTTCAGAATCTGTTCAGTAAAGATAAGTGGGGGTTTAGCAGACATGTGAGAGAACTTCAGTGTACTGGATAAAATATTTTATAATCTTAATAAAACTTTAACTTTGTAGACACGTGTTCACGATCGACCTTGTTGCAACTTTTCAGCTATTGATGGATGTCATTTTCAGAAATGATGTTTGGGATTTTGCTTTTAAAATAATAATTTTAATTTTTCATTTGGTGGGAAATAAGTAAATTGCTACAGACATTTATAATTTTTTTTAAGATGAAAAAAAAAGTGTGTCGCTAGGTTATATCAATTTAATATTTCTCCTTGATTTTATGGATTACTGTGCCGGACTGTGGATCTGCAGGTCTGTGCTCAGCAGATCCATCATTTGTGTCTCATTGGTGTAAAACATGAAAAATCAGTTAAATCTACATTTTGAGGTCATGAATATATTATAAGAGTGACAGTCAAATCCCCCTATTTGGTCAGGAAAGAGTATCCCAAGAGTTGGTGATGGATGGAATATCTCATTTTATGAAGGTACTTCACTAATAATGGACTGTCTGGCAGAAAAAAGGCTAAGGTTTCTTTGCTTCAAGTGTTTTTGAAATTCAATAATAAATGGTGAAATTTCAGTCTGGATCAGATTTAACTTTTTGTGGAAAGTACCAACTGACCTTACTGCTAACAAGATTTGAGCTGCTTGTTAGCTTTGAGTAGTGTAGTATCAAAACTATGACACGACTTATGGGAAAAACCTTAATTCTGGTAGTTTTACAAAATTGTACAATAATACAGTCATATTTCAGTTTTTGGATGACAACTTAATCATTTTGAAAAAAAGATATTAAGTTTTTTCTTAAGCAATACAAGCTTTTATACCTCATTAAAAGAACACAAAACATTTTGAGGTAGTTTTTAGCTGGTTAATGTAGTCTTGTTGATAGTATAGTCACTTGGTACATTTTACAAAAGAACAAAGGTTTGTCACTTATCTTCAAAGTTCAAAGACGTTAGGCATCTCTTCTGTCAAGTTACCCCCACGTATTGAGATAATTTCATAAATGTAAAAGATATTCCAAAAATGAGTAACTTGTCCCAAATAGTTGTACGAGTCACTTTAATCTCAACTTTTTAATTATATTTCAAATGTTTGTTGAACTCTTTGTACATGTATTGTTTACTTTACCTTTTTTTTCCCTTCTACAAATGTTTGTGTAACATTCAAGCCATATATATTAGGTAACTACCTCAATCATTAACTTGTTCTGCAAAAGAAATGTGGACCATTTAATACATTTCATTTCAAACAACTTTTACAGAGTTAATAACATAATTGTGTTGTTGCAATAAGTGGTACTTAAAAGAAATAAAATAATTAAGCACATCTTTTAAAGAGAAACGTTGTAAGGAAAAGTTGATACTTGGGTACTTTTAATGTGCATTAAATTCTCACACAAATATCCGTTATTTTCTTCCACAGAGTTGACGAGTTTGCTTCCCACAAAGAGGGGGATATAATTTTTCTTTTTAGTCCAGAAATTAAAGGAGGAGAAAAAGTTGCCATGTTGGAAGCTGCTGCCTATTCGGGTCCTTCCAGCATTTTGGAGTCACCTGGCTAATTACAGGCATTTAAAGCAAGTTAGAATTATTTCTGATGATCTTTGCAAATGTTAATGATGTTTACATTGTATTAACATAAACTTTTAAGTTTTATATGCTACAAACATTTTCTAGAAGCAATAGATGAGCTATTCCACTTAAGAACCTTTTCATAAAGATGTCTACAAATTAATTGATAAGTTTTCAAGCATTGTATTGAAATTGTTAGATTAACAACTACTATATATAATATGTATTTTTATTATTAATATATATAATACTAAATATAACTTTATTCCAAAAATTACTATGTGTATCAGTTGTGAAACTAAGTAATCGATAAGTAAGATTACTGTAAGATTGGTATAAAGATCTACATTTTCATTTTCTTTGTGATGAACAATTAATTATTAATTCATTATTTGTAAATAGTCTATGATTATTCATTTGTAAAAAAAAAAAAAAAAATAGACAAACAATGATGACTTGGCATCCATAAACTCTAAATAATACACTGTATAAAAACAAATTAAACACAAACCAATACTTGTTTTATCAAACAAAAAATACTTTACATTTTATTTGAATAATTCAATAACATAAAATGTGTTTGCAGGTACAGTATATATTTAGATGACCAACACAAGCCCTGTATTACTTGAGTGTTTTTATTTTGGAGGGGTGGTGTTTACAACTGAAATAGGTGCTTTTCTGTACTCGTTTAAATGGTGTTGCTGTTTTTATACAACACTTATCAAGCTATTTGATATGAATTGTGGGAGTTAAATTTTGAACTGCAGAGCATCCTTATTCTTATATCAAGGCTCTTAAGAATTGTGCCTCATAAAAGTCCTAAAAGTGCATCTTGTTTAATCTTCATTGTGTTTAGTGCACAGTGCAAAGTTGAGAGATAACAATAAGAATAATGGCTCTGAACTCTTTTTCTGTGTGTCAACATGCAGATGAGGCTTGGATGTTATGTACCAATCAATCAGATTTAACACAAATATTATCTTAGAAATTCAATCAATTTCAATAATTGAAAAGTTGGTTAACTGCTCATCAGTATTTTTGTACCCTTGAAGTTTGTGTGAAAATGTTAAATGAAAAAATTTTGAATGACTTTAAAGTTTTCTCATATTTGGAAAATGTAGTTGTGTGTAGGACATGTTGTACAAAGTTATATCTAGTTTAATTATCTTTCACAACATAATTGTTTTTCAATGTACTTGGGGACTAGAAAGCAAGTGCAGATTCATGAGCTGCTTGAAGACGTTGTATGGTCAGAAAACCTGGGTTTTTACATGACATCTACAAGTGATCTGTAATACTTACATAAAATAAAAATAGCACATGCTGTGATTTGTTAATAAATGGTTTGTGTCATTAACTTTTTTCACAATCAAAATTGAGTATACACGTTTTTGAAGTAATAAATAAGTGTTTTGTTTCTTAAGTACCATTATACAAATAGTTTTTTGTATGAATACAGGTGTTATTACTTAGTTCTTAAGTAATATTGAAGGAAATGTTTGCTGTTGTGAAAAAATCGACGTCTGATTTCAAACTTAGATCCTGTTTAACCACACATCTTGTTGAAGTTTCTATTTATGCAAAACATTTTTTGGTATCTTAAATATGTTACTGTCAAAGTAAAATACGAGAAAACTTTATAGTATAGATTCTGATTGCTAAATTTAAATGGAAATTGTGTTTTTTTTAAGCCCATAATTTATTTCTGTGAAAACATTTGTGATCAAATTAATAAACACAAATGGTTTCTGTTGTATACAGATTAATTTACATTTAAGCTTGTACTGATGGCTGCATTGTTGTTGTTTTTTTTAGGATCTATTGAATTACATGGACTGGAAGTAAAGAATTACAATGTAAATATCTTTCTGCCTATTTCTATTAAGACTATTATAAAGGTATCGAAATACTGCTGCATCATTTCTCCAGTTACACATGTAATAACTGTCACCATTAGTTGTTTTTGTGTGTGTTTCCTTTAGTTCAGAAACCGAATTCCAAAATCAAGTATTATTTATCACAAGATAAATCAACCGTGAAGTATAACATTCTCTTAGTTACCCAAGTCTAGTGATGATTATACTCCCCCCCCCTCCAAATGTTGTTTGGTCCTTTGGAGATAAAAATAATTTGAGCAAAGAACTCTGTTTCCGAGTTAAAACTGTTAATAAGTTAACACAAATTTAAGATTGGCTACTTTCATGTATTGCTGTTTTTTGTACTTGGAAATGAGATTATAAATTACAAAATAAACTCTAATTATAAACAGAGTGAGTGGTTTAGTGAAATAAACTTAAAACCAAGAAGGAAATACACAATAATGAAAGATGTTACCAAGCTGGTACAAAATTTACTTTCTTCAATTATATGTTCTGCAGATGTTTCAGTTCACTTTGAACTATAATATATTTAAATATCAATAATGTAAAGAAGTGCATCCATTTGAAGTTGTTGATGTTTCTCTTAAGAAGTCTTGATACAACTGGAGTCTCTTACTCTGTGCTGGTTTTCTTACCTCCAGGAATGGACTCCTTTTACAGAAGTTTGCAAGTGAGCAGTCTAAGTTGTGTGTTGTTCTTAAAACCACAGTGAACCAATGTTTACTTTATATATAACACCAGTTAAATAAGATTTTTCTCTTTAATAACGTTTACTATTAACAGACACTTCAATATTATATTTTCATACTTGCTGTATTTCCATTTTTTTCCTTCCTCTCTCACAAATGATCACTGTGGTGACTATCATTTTGCCCTATTCCCTCAGCCTTAATACTGTTTTTCATTTGGAGATCTTTCCAGTTGTCTAAGAGCTAAATGGTCTATTTTCTTGTTGAGTGACATGCTGTTGTTGCCTGTTCCTTGAATGAAATCTGTGTTTTTGTAAAGAGGTGTAACAGAGCTTGTCAGGAATATAATCCTGACCTTCACTCTTACTGGTTGATCAGACAAATACATGTGCCTGGCAACTTACCATTATTCAAACACCAGATGCTCAGCTATTTTTCCATACTCTTACCTCCCTTGTCTGTACTGATCAGTTCTGTCTTCATTGTGTTACCAAGTCCATGCCATCTGACTGGCAGCAAATAATTCTTAGTATCTGTGAGAAATGCTTGAAATGTAAAAGATTAGTCAAGGCATTGCTACCTTTAATCTGCCTTCTCTTCAAAATTTGATCTTATTACAAAATTCCAGGACGTATGGATTCACTTTGAATGCAGTTAAAATGTACGAATGGCTGTAACTGTACTCCGTATAAAATACCCCCCTCTGTGCTACAGTGATATGTCTGGAGCCTTAAGTTGCTACAAATTGGGTTTTTATACTTGTTGTGGGCAGAGCATGTATAGTCATTTGTATACTTCTACGCTTAATAACAAAACTTTATAAAAACTTTTGTGAAAATTATATGGGGAAGAGGGATAGTGTGTAAAATACATTTACCTAATTTTATCAGTCAGTCTTTCGTAGTTACATATAACAAGTGTAGGCTTGCAGCTTTCTTGGGACAGATGTAAAAATGTTTGAATCAGTACAAGAAAAAAAACTTTCATTCTTTCAAACCTCACAAAGAAAAATTTATTTACAAATCTGTTACGTAAGAGTTTGGTGTGTGTGTGTATGTGTATATATAATATATATATAATATTATACACATACACACCAATCTAAACCTGATAGTTTAAGAAAATATTACTTTTTGTATTTGTCAAAACAATACATATTTAGTGAAATGTTTTTAAATTTGCAATAAATATAACATGATCTTTACAGTCAGCTCAAATTACATATAAGCTTTACATTACAGTTTATCAAAGGTATAGAGGATTAGAATTTTTACAATGGAATTAAACTTCTGATAGTTTATATATAAATGATCAAGTTATCCACATTAAAAAATATGAGAAAACGTTCATTTCACATAAGAATGATGAAAAGTTACAACTGAAAATATTGCTGTTCAGTAACCAAAAACTAGTTGGAATGATCTGTTATTGTACCAAAAACCAGATTAACTGAAATTTATAACATCTGTTGAGAGAAGATGAATTATTCAGGTAAGGGCTAAATCAGTATTGTATTCCTATTGATACTGCATAACAAAATACACACACATCACCAGAAAACCTTTCAGATAGACATGTGAATATCTAATAAAATTTCCATGTTTTTCTGAATGTTTTTATCTAATTAACAATTAATATTAAGTTAATTGTGATATCAGCAGCTACTGCCCATCACAGGAACTTGTAGAAATGTACTGGTGACTCTACAATCTCTTCATGCTACTTGAGTATGGAGAATGACAGTTTGAAAGTTTTCCATTGTTAGGTGTTGCAGACCCATGTACTAACGTTCCTACCTCAGAAACCTTTGGCATTACAAAACAACTGTTGAAAGACAACTCTCTAACACACAAACTAACATGAAGACAAACTCCATGAAACTGATGATTACTTGCTTTCAATCAGCATCCTATCAATACAATGAATGAACAAACAAACGTGGGACCATGTATTTCGAGACAGCTGCTATGGACATTAACACTTTTACTCAAGTAAAGCAGTGAACAATGTTTCGACCATCTTAGGTCATTTTCAGCTCGAAGATTTTTCTCTGTTTTATTTTGGCAAAAGAGTTAATATCCACACCAGCCATTCTGAGATACATTTTTACTTCAAGTGGGTTTCTCATCACCATGAAATGTACAACACCATTTTTGAGTCTTAGCAGACATTTTTAGAGAGGGCTCTGAAGAAGCAGCCTTCTCCTGTGTTAATGAAAAACTCAAGAAAACTAAGCTATCTAACAAGCTAAACTGCATCTTGAATATCAATGCATGCTTTGACCAAGCTCTCTAAATTATAATAATTCTGCTGCTCAACATTACCATCGAGATGTAAAAAATGTTTCTTAAAATTATTGACAATTTGGGCACACATTTTCAAAAAGGTTGGCCAGCCCTGGCTAGGTAGTGAAAATTGGTTTTCCTTGGGGGTTTTCTCATTTTTCTCACACATTAAAATTTTGAGAACAGAATCTGTAGATCTCCACTCAAAGGGCTCAAACAACTTTGGCTACCAATGGTTGAATTTTAATGAAATAACTAATGCTACATTATACATAGACTGGGGTTATGTTTCTGAGAATTTCCTTTGCTCTTTGCTTATTCAAACTGCCTCAAAGACAAAAGACTCTCTGAACACTAGATTTGAGCTCTGTAAGTGTACAGTATAGTCATCAATATATTTTTACAAGTTTCTCTACGAGGCAGTAACTGCTCATTTCACTCACCTCAATCAAAATACTCTGCTATCATACCTACCACAAATTAACAATTAATAATTGTGTTTTAATGAAGTTAATAAAATGTGTATAATATTTCTCATTTCTGTACATATTTTTTTATACAGATACAAAAAGACTTAAAGTGCTTCACTGTTTTAGTTATTCAATTCTTGATTTGTAGCATGTACTAAATAAAAACATTATCTACACAATATAATGAAACTTATGAAATACAATGTGAACTGGAGATGCATACAAGAGAAATTATTTGATGTAGCAAATCCAACATACACATAAAACAATAATTGCATCAAAGCTCTTGAAGAAACCAGAAAGCAATTTTTTTACAATCAAAAGATCTTCCACTCTCTCTCCAACACTTACCAAACACAGTAAAAAGATGTTAAATGCTGGAGATACTAATAAAAACAAAGAAGGTTACACTGTAATCCCATACACTAGCAATGTAATTTATCAGAATGACATAACCAACACCATATGATGTAAATACATCAAATTACATTATTAAATACACTACACAGCAAAACTCCACAAAAATAAGTGGACAAAAATATTACAGCAATTCAATGTATCTTGTTTCATATTAAAGAGCTTTCCTTGTCAAAACTTTCAAAATAATGCAAAATAAAGAAAACAAACATTACTAAGTTCTATAATAGAGGTTACAATTCAACTGGCTTGAGGAAGTAAATAATAATAATAAAAGTTTCTCTTTAATGCAAGATTTAATCAAAACATTTCATTTGTTAATAACAGTTATAAAATGGTAGGTGTAATTCTAAGATCTTCTTTTGAAGTTAATGTAGTCTTATGTGAATACCTATAATAAGATTTGGTATTAAGCCTACCACACTTTTCAACCAGTCTCTTTTGGATATTCAAGAATTAGATAAATGTACAATAACAGTATTCACCATATTAATCAATTAATACAGAATTCATCAGGTTAGCTGTAACACAACAAACACATTAATGACCAGAATACTATTTATACAAGTCATCTAGTAAAACAATTATTATATTGTGAACACCATTTCAAAGGTAGTAAAGGATGGTAATTAAAAACTCTTGTCAAAAGACACCAGTATTACATTTGTTACACTCTTTAACACTATAATCTAAGAGGCATACTAGGTCTAATACTAAAATCTTATGACAAATATGGTTAATTGTGATCATACTTTACTAGTTTTGATATAGCATTCACTACATAACTAACATAAGTACTGTTCTTATCCTACCATGTTGTTGCTGTTTAATAGGCTTTCATTGGTCACAACTAATGTTAGTGTATTAAGTTTTACATACATGAATATGAAGGTAGAACATAAAACCAACATTGTGTGTTTATGTATTTTGTAAGCATACAAACAGAACTAAAATCTACAAAGTTGGTTGAGGTATTATTGTTGGAATTATAACCAAAAATACTTAACCAAAGAATCAGTGCATTCTCTTCATTATAAGTAAAAACTGTGTATCAAATTAACTATTTTCATTTTGATTTGTGCAGAATTAAATGTTCCTAAATCTACACGATATACTCTGACACAAGTTTACTTTAATTTTGTTCAAAGCACATGTCCAGGAAATATACAAAATTTACCAATAATTATTACAGTTTTAAATAAAAGTACACTCAGGCATTCTGTTTTAGTACTACGAAGGTGATGTACTTTACCAGAATAGGAGAAAGTATTGGCCATTAATTAAATATCTTGCAGGTTAAATATTAACATAAATAACACTTCATGTTATAAGCACCATTCTCAGTCAACATATTCATTGTTTCTTTTGTATTATACTATAATCTAGAAAAAAACTAGTAATAGTAACAAACCCTTTTATTCAATTTACGAAATTGTAAGTGTTTTACTATTATTCATGATGTATTTAGATTGTAAATGCAATAAACATGTCCTCTACATGACCCCACTGGAGGTTTGTCTGCAAGTAAATTTTGACATTAATTTTCCAGTGCCCATTTGTCACATTTACAAAATCATCTAGATACTTCTTGCAAAATACAAAAGTGATAACTGACCCTATGTATTGTGTCTAACACATATTGCCAAAACAATGAACTTTAAAGAACATGGGGGGCATGAAGGAGTTAAAAAGGGCCAAATTCAACATTAAATATTTATGATAAAGTTAATTTGAAACAAGGTATCACAGTATGACTGTTTTTCAGACAATGCTCTATTTATTTGTAATAAACCTGTTAAGAAGAATTCAATTTCAAAAAGAATTAGAGAAACACTAGCTTCACACAAAAAATGACAGCTTTTTTAACACTGAATACAAACAATCAAATATGAAGAAACTGACAAATCCTTCTTAGGTTGATTTGAAAGTCATTTATTGGAACTTAAAAACAAACTAAAATATTCAACTTTGATATATATACACAGACAATTATAAAGTAAAAATTCTCATTTGAGATCCAAGATGATGAGTCCAGACACTGCAATGTAAAGATGTAAGCTCCAGGTTGACTCACCCTCCAAATTAAGTGGGTTGTAGTACAGACCACAAAATGAACATCTTAACCACTAGGATACCAAGATGCCCTGGTTCTTAAACAAGGGTAACTATGTAATGAGATCAGAGGATGAAACAGCAACCACTTTCACATTAAAGAACACACTTTTTGCATCCGTAACCCATCGTAAGGAGTCAAGAGTATACTTTGGTCTAGATTATAATAGTTACATATGGAAAGAAAATAATTAAATTACCACAGTTCATGAGTAGTTTCAAAATATGTTATATACACACTTCCATTGAAAGTCATTAAACAGGATGCAGGAGTGTTATCTGTTACCTTTACAGTGTTTTGGTCACTTTCTAAGCAACACATTATTTACAGCTAACATCTACAGTAAAAAAAGAATAACTTTCAATAAAATAACATATATAAGAGAGTGTGGCTATCACTCAAGTCTTACAAACTGCATCACCACATTAATTGCACTTGAAAGAAGTTGACATGTGCAGATATATATGTAAATAGGACACCCTGTTGATAAACCGTCAATAAAAAACTTCAAACTTACCAGAAAAATTACGAACTTAAAATACGTATCTCAGCATTCACTAAATTCATAAAAACAAAGAGATACAAAGTATGAAATCAGTTTATTAAACATCTTAACAACAAAGCCTACTGAGTATCAACCTTTTTAAAATGGTGAAGCCCCCAAAACATTAAAAACAGTGAACACACACAAAACTGGTATTATGTTTAAAGTGAACAATCGAAATAACCTCAATGATTTCCAGCTTGACCTTGGAGTACGGTTATACTGATATTCTTACACAACCCTTTCAACTTGGCCCTGTAGTATATAAATCTTCAAAATCAATTAATTCTCATTGATTTCCATTGCAGTATGAAGAAAATAAAGAAAATCAAGCAGCACTAAGTGTAGATATATACTCTTTTACCTTACAAGAGATACAACTTGAGAACTGTTTCTGCAGAGACACTTCTACTAAATTTTCAGTTTGTTTACATTATCTACAGATTTCTGGAAATGATTTAGTTGCTCCACAACTGTTTCAGCTAAATGTATGAAAATAATTATCCAAGCTAAGAAGGTGCAAACACCCCAGACTTGAGAAGACCTTTAGATAATTCAGGTTTGGTCCCAAACCACGACATCTTCCAGTTAACAGTTTCTTTAATAAGTCTTTCTTCTTCGGGAGTAAAATTGAGAAGCACTGATATAGCTCTAATGAGTTGCTGAGCCTAATAAGAAACAACAAATTAGTCTTTGTGCAGCAGTAAAGAAGCCGTAAAACTTGTATGTTAACAGAATTATATAATCAGGAAATTGAGATGATTATTAGAATTTGGTTTAATGTTTAAGGTCTATATTTTGAAATTATTGGATGTTAAAAGCTTTACTTACTGGCACTGCTGTACAGACAACTAAAGATCCAAGTAGTTATGACAGCATAACTTAAGACTTATTTATACTAGTTAATATACCTTACAAAACATAATAATAGCACCTGTCAACTATTTCATCAAACTTTTGATTTATGCAATTTTTCTCTTCAACATCATAAAATACTCAAACGTTTATTTTTTGTTAATTATGAATACCACAATATACAAGTAGGAACAAAATGCTAGCCATTATAAATCTTCCTTTTTCTTTTATACTTAGCATTTCATATCTCACTTTTCTAATGAATATTTAACTAACCTCACACTCCCTGGATGTCATGAACTTTAAGACAACATGTTTTAGGTATTTAAAGCTAACATCATCAATCTTGAGGTCAAGGTGATCTTGAGTACGACTAGAGCCTTGATGCCCTAGTACAGTCAGCTGAGAGGGAAAAGATGAGCCCAGTTCCACACTGTCGGACGTCTTGTTGTTTTTTCTGAGCCCGAAGTTCTTTTTGAAGGGTTTTCTTCATATCCACCAGCCTCTGTTGTTGTAACTTGATGGTCTACAAGTTGATAGCAAAACTAACTTAACAATAATAAACACATGCAATCAGAAAAACAAACTGACACTCTACACAATGACCCAAGTCCTTAAGTTACTCCTGTACGTACACACATCTGAAACACTTAAAAGCTAAATTTACTTTTTCTACAAGGTACTTACTATCTCTTCAGTTTCTTGAAGTAAATGCTATGATTATTTCATCTTTATGTTCAATGTCTAGAACTTGTCACAGTAATTTGAAGTGGACAAAGCAATTTTTTCTAGGACATAATTCATTACAAAACATCAATCACAGTTTTGAGAACAACTGATTTCTTGACACTTCTACTCAACGGTGTAAGCAAACTGTTACCTTGTTTCTCTCGGCTAATTCTTGTTCAAGAGCTTCTACGACAGACTTCAGCTCTAACACTCTGGCCGGATGTTCCACATGCGTGACTCGTTTCTCAAATTCATTGATCTAATATACATAATAAAAATCTTCATAATACTTATAAAAGTAGTAGCAACAAGAAACCTTTTAATGTTTTGGTTATTTCATGCAGTATTACTATACGTTAACCCTTAAATGGCAGCCATCATCAACTGATGCTGCTACCTACAACATTCCCACTGTTTAAGGGTTAATATAGTGCTTATAATAATACAATGGATTTAGCAAAACGTTGTTACAACTAAATCATCATCAAATGGTTGTACACAATATGGCACTATATATATATATATATATATATATATACACTGAAATTAAAAACCATCTTGTATGTGTGTAAAAAATACATTAAACATAGTGCCTCTACTTCAGGTTATTGTCTATACTGTAATGTCTGTATTTTTGTCCTACCATTCTCACATAATTCTATTTCACTATGGTGTTGTAAGTAGAGGTATACAAATAATGGATTTTTTTTAATTTGATTAATTTAGAGCTCATTGATTTATTCTCTTAAGATGGCTGAAAACACACTAATTAATCTCACAAGTTCACTAAAAACTCCATAAAAACCACTTATAATGATACAATTATGGTTTTGACACCTACACAACACATGTAAGTTTTGAATAACTACAAACAAATATAATAACAATATTTCAGTTATTTGATTATTTTCATGGGTCATAACACTAACTGATTAAGTTGAATAAATATGAATTAATTAAAACAAACATAATGGTAATATTTAGGTTACTAGACAATCAGAATAAACAAAAAAAACATTAGTTCATTATTTGCATAATATTATTAAAATGAAGTGTAATTTTGACTAACTAATTGTCTTATGTGACTTTGTAGTGACTTTGAGGTTTGTACTTGGTAAGAAAGAAAAAACAAAGCAACAATGTGATTAGTAATTACCTTAAATCTAACTTGAAATGGTTTTGAGCAAAAATTAACATGTTAACTGAAGTTTAATATGTTGCAAAGCTGAATAAAAAAAAACAGGATTAAGATGAAACTATTTCAAGGCCTCACCATATGTTCAAATAAACCATGAATAAATGGAGTCATTGTTATTATGCTAACAGATTATTCTGAAAATTAAAGTTAAAAATCAGGCTTATAAATTCCTTATTGTTAATCTGCTATGATTCACAACATTTGTTGAGAAGGATGTAGAATACAACAAACAGGTATAACTTTGTGCAGAAACATACAGGATAAAACAGGAGACATTAAAAGAATAACAACCACCCAGTATGTAATAAAGGTTGGAATGAAAATCTATGCATATAATTTGGATTCTGAAAGCAGGTTACCCAGAGAGTAAATACCTTTTTATGAAATTTAGTATCTATTCATATATTTGTATTAGTGTGTTAAAAACTTTTAAAAATATTTATTCATGTAGCTGATTACAGGTTTCAGTTATATGATAACTGCAGTTACTCCATATGATAGTTTTACCACTGGATATTAACATAACTGTCTCTTTTACATTATGCAAAAACTTGTAACTGTCCCCTTAGATCATGCAAAAATTTAACTGTCCCTAACATCAGATAATCTCATCTTAAAACTGTCCCTAACATCACACAATCTCATCTTAAAACTATCCCTTACATCACACAATCTCATCTTAAAACTGTCCCTTACATCACACAATCTCATCTTAAAACTATCCCTTACATCACACAATCTCATCTTAAAACTGTCCCTTACATCACACAATCTCATCTTAAAACTATCTTACATCACACAATCTCATCTTAAAACTTACATCACACAATCTCATCTTTAAACTATCCTTACATCACACAATCTCATCTTAAAACTGTCCTTACATCACACAATCTCATCTTAAAACTATCCTTACATCTCATCTTAAAACTATCCTTACATCACACAATCTCATCTTAAAACTGTCCCTACATCACACATCTTAAAACTGTCCTTACATCACACAATCTCATCTTAAAACTGTCCCTTACATCACACAATCTCATCTTAAAACTGTCCCTTACATCACTCATCTTAAATCTCATCTTAAACTGTCCCTTACATCACACAATCTCATCTTAAAACTGTCCCTTACATCACACAATCTCATCTTAAAACTATCCTTACATCACACAATCTCTTATCTTAAAACTATCCTTACATCACACAATCTCATCTTAAAACTATCCTTACATCACACAATCTCATCTTAAAACTGTCCCTTACATCACACAATCTCATCTTAAAACTGTCCCTTACATCACACAATCTCATCTTAAAACTGTCCCTTACATCACACAATCTCATCTTAAAACTATCCCTTACATCACACAATCTCATCTTAAAACTATCCTTACATCACACAATCTCATCTTAAAACTATCCCTTACATCACACAATCTCATCTTAAAACTATCCCTTACATCACACAATCTCATCTTAAAACTATCCCTTACATCACACAATCTCATCTTAAAACTATCCCTTACATCTCACAAAAACTGCCACACCTTTCTTTCTTTTCCTTGAACATCTACTATTGTTTTATTATACTCTTCATCTGTCTCTTGCTGCATTTTTATTTCCTTGAGTTCTTGTCGCACAAGTTCTAGTTGATTTGAGCGTTCTGCATTTCTTATCATTAAACTGTCTTTCTCTGAAAGAAATTTAAAATAACTTCTAAAGTGGACTGTCATTAGTACAATGGTCATAACATACATCCCAAAGTTCATAGAGAAATCATATTGTCACTGTATTGCTGAAGATTAAGCATACAGAAGCAAACTTGAAAATTTTATCATAATTAAATATTTGTTACACAATGATTTATTAGATGAATGAAGCAATCCAAAAGTACAAATTTATTAACTAGATGGCTGGTATGGGTATTTAAATCCAAAAAACAGGATCAAGGTAAAGCTTTCTCAAGGCCTCACATTTATAGTTTTTGGAAAACATTTTTTTTCCCCATTATTTAGGTTACTTGTCTTAAAATAGTTATTACTTTAAACATGAGAAATATAAATGTTGGAACTTGTGGTAATAATGTTATAAGGTTAAGCCTAACTTTATACATATTATACCATATTATTTGTTGGACTAAGTAAGAGAAAGATGGTTGCCAAAGTAACTTTTGAAATAATTAAAATTAATACTTTCATTTCAATTAAAGCATGCACTAGATGCAACAAACACACTACCTGGTCATGATAAGGTCACACATTGTTATCACAAATGTGATGATAGTTAGTATTTCACAAAATATACATGGTTTCTGTATGTATTTAATAGAAAATTATACTGAAGAAACTTGGAGATAGGCACGTCATAAGTTTATCCTGAATGACATATTTTGTTCCATATATTTTACTTTTGTTTAAAGTTGTTTTTTTGTTTTAAATCGGTTATCTTCCAACTATACAAAATAAGTTTTTCTATACCATCTTACAATTTACAATTGTTACAAATTCATAACAATTTCACCTCCCAAATAATAACTCTTGAGCATCTTTTAATAAATGTTGAGAGCTTATTTTCAGTTACAAGGTAAATTTAAGAATTTTAAAGATATTTATGATTTTTGTTAATTCCCAACAATTACATCAAGAACTTGTATTATTTACTTGAAACAGGACTTATTCTTCTTCATAGCTGTTGTTTCTTCACCATTATACTTCATGTTGTAACTATGGAAATTCATTTTTGATGTACATGTTGATAATAAAGCTGAATATAAGGATTCATTGAGAAAAACTAGCATTAAGCACAATATGCACAAAAACATGCAATAAATAAAATTTGCTATACAAGCTAAGTTTCTGTAAGAGGAGACATAAAAAATTTTGGAAATACCCCAAAAATTGGCGCCTTTTTTGTTTTTTAGAAACAATCCCTTTCAGGACTTTTAGAGACTCCAGAAAATTTTCAAGTGTTCTTATCCTAAATATATACAAACTGAATATTAATACTATTTCATTAATCAACAAACATGAAACATTCTGGTAATACTAACCTTGTGTTATAGTGTGTAGTTCAGTTTCTCGTTGTTTAAGAAGTTCTTGAATATCTCCTAAAGAAGATAAATGTATCTTGACCTCTTCCTCCAAGTTCTCAATCTGAAACCAACATGCATGTACATTATATACATACCTGAATATCCAGGTTTCTGAAGATAATTCATGATATATTACTTATTCTACACATTTTGTTTCTTTGGCAGTAACAAGTTTAGAATCAGTTCTTTCTTTACTTTCACTACAATATATCTGGATCCTGCTAACAAAAAGAAATGAACTTTGTTTTTAAGAAGTTAACTTAAGTCAAAGTTGGTGACTTCATATTTCTTAACTGGCTAAAATGTTTCTTAAACATACAGGTTTGTTTGTTTTTGAATTTCGCACAAAGCTATGCCTGGGCTATCTTAGCTAGCTGTCTTTAATTTAGCAGTGTAAGACTAGAGGGAAGGAAGCTAGTCATTAACACCTACCACCAACTCTTGGGCTGCTCTTTTACCAGTGAATAATGGGATTAACCATCACATTATAATGCCTTCACGGCTGAAATGGCAAGCATATTTGGTGTGACGGGAATTTGAACTTGTGACCCTCGAATTACAAGTCGAGTGCCTTAACCACCTGGCCATGCCAGGCATAAACATACAGGAAGAAACTATTTTTCTAGTAATCAACATCAGCATCTTTCTTCATTTGAAGAGATATCCACGCACCTGTATTTCAAGAATACAGCTTTTATTGTTTAGATAATACATTGTTTCATTTCTTACAGGCAAGACATGATCATGTATACTCATGTGATTATGTCTTGTTTTACATGTAAGAGATGAAATATACAAAATAACTTTTTATATACTCACTCAAAGCTGTGTTCCTGAAAAAAATTACCTTAAGTAAGAAAACCTACAAGGAAAAGTTCCCATCACATTTAAGTTAATCTATCAATTGAAATTATTCCATGAACTTTAAGGTGGTTAATTTTGTTCTACTTTTGATTTCACTCAGAGTCAAAGCTCTGAGCTACTCATACCATCCATTGTGAAAAGTAATTGTTCAGCTTTTCAGTCATACCAAGAGCTGCTCAACAATAGCATACAGTACATTTACATTTTTATTCTTTAAGTTACATGATATTTTGAAACGTGAATGATAGTGTGGTTAAGTCCTAACAGCTTAATGTAGAATATCCTGCTTGCTAAATAAAATATGACATCGACATTATTCATGTCTGTTCTCTCACAATTTAAAAAACTAATGTTGAGCTTTGGTTAAATGCATAGCTTTTCAAATAAATCATGGGAAGTGGTTGTCATGGACAGGAGACAGATGAATGCTTCAATAGACACCACAGGGTTACAACATATACAAGATAAAGTTTAAACAGACTGTCCAGTTTGTTAATAGTGACAAAAAAAGTCCCCATACTTACTAGAAGTGAACACAAGTGATAAATATGAAGCTAAAAAATCCAGTAAGATAAAAAAAATGAACTGAAGGAGGAACACAGGGCTACTTCAGCACTACCTTCAAACACAATATCTTCAGTAATACTGCTACCTTTTCCAGCCAGTAATCATGACTAGCATGTGAACAGTTACATAACATTTGTGACAAGATCAAACTATTCTAATGGACACAGAAGCAGCACATGATGACTACATTGATGAATTATTAGTTTGACTGAAGTGAAAAAGATTGCATCAGTGCATAAAATTATTTTGTAACCAACTTATTTGGTTACATCAAACATGCAGAAAGTTTGTTATACTGCACACAAAGTGGACTCTCGTTATGCAAAGCTAATGTCAAGTTCATTCTGCCAAGCAGATAGTAAATTTGCAATTCAAAGTAGAACATAGATTTATCATAACAATCGGACAGCACCTATCAAGAAGCCAGTAATATTTAGTTATATATCTTTTTCACAACTATTTTCATTATTTTATTTCCCTTTGAACCATATTTAAATAATAATCCTGTGAGAAAAAACACTAAATCATGTGCCTCCATGTAGATCATGTAAATGAATAGTAGTAAATAGCACTATTTTTTCCCTATTTGATTTAACCTAACCCAACAAGTTTTTAATTTTTATATTTAGTTACTTTTAAAAAAAATATAGATAAAAACAAGAAATTCAGTACTTATGCGAGGGTTTTGTATTTGAAGTTTTCACGTGCCAATAAATGTTAATCCTAGTTGTTTTTTATAGTTGTTAGTATTTTGCTGAATTTTCCTTTATTTCAAAAATTCAATTTAGAACATGAAATAATAACTCCCATAATAAGAAAAGTGTCCTATAACTATTATAATTTAACTGATTTTCTAGCAGTTACAACAAATCCCTTAGATGGTCCATCCAAACCTGATGGAGCAACAAGGAACATGTTTTTAAAATAAATGAAAAGCTGTAATGAAATAAATGGTAAATTAACACTGTATTTTTATTTATACATGATGTAATATCAAAACACCAGAGAAAATTACTGGCAGTTTATGAAAAAGACAATGCAATGGAAGGCAAATGGGTTCCACATTCCGGTTCATACATCCCTAAAAAAAGGTGATTGGTAGTTGATAAAATTGTATTAAAGTGTTATGTGATACAAGCAAGGGAAATTTGAAAATATAAATATTTCATGTTGAAATTAAAATTTATATAATATTAAAAATTGTATAATAAACATTTTGATGCCATGCTTCTTCACATACATTGATAACACATTAGTTAATTTATTTTGATTACAAGTCTGTTAACCATCCTGACATGTGCACTTGGCCCTACCCGTGTCCAGAGTTAGGCCACTAAAGCACCCAAGAACTATTGTTAACATAATATTAATATCTAAGTTAATTTTTTATAGTTATTTATTTGTTTCAGAAAACTTTATTCCTTATCTAAAAATATACAATTTATTTTTCATTTTGAATTCAGTTGTTCTGTTAAAAATATTTTTCCTTACTCTGCTGGATGCATATTCAAACTCTTTTCTGAATGAATGAAGACTTTCAGACAGGTTTTCACACTCTCTTTCTTTCTTTCTAATACATTCCTGTGAAGTAGAATAACATAGAAGATCTCATAAAAAAAAAAAAAGAATAACAATGGTGACACTTTCACATAACTTTAAGTTATTTCCACATAAAAACTTGACATTTCCTGTTACGATAAAAAAATTGGTGGAATGCAGTTTTTATCTAGTATATAGTGTTCAGAATATCACTTTTAATACTCTTTGGTAGATTGTTTAGGCAGAGTATTCATGATGAAACTTTGTAGAATGGATGGCAACTACCTGTTGCGGAGACACAAGTGTAGAGGATGACATTTTGAAAGTCTTCTGCCTTTCAAAATGTCATCCTCTACACTTGTGTCTCCGCAACAGGTAGTTGCTGTCCATTCTATAACGTTTTTACAAAGTTTTTAAAAGTTTTTCTCATGGAACAAATATAATTATTTTGCTGTAAAGTGCCATTACTGTAGTATCCTTTAAAGGTATAGTCGCTGAAATCCTTTCATATAAACACTTCCAATATGTATTCATGTTAATCATTCACAGAAACATAAAATAATGGATTTCTTTAATGTTGATCACAAACCTGGGTTCAGATAAAAAAATGTTCTTCTGTTTTTAGTTTCTAATTAATTGCAAGAAGTCTAAGGTATGTTATAATAATTAAATCAACTCTGAACAAAGCTTACATCTCATATTTTCCTTATTAAAAAATAAAGTGAAACACTAGATGAACATGTAAGATGTTCCTATTAATAAAAAACATGAAATTCTATTAAATCATAGCAAACAATAACACAATTTATTTTTGTTTTGATAGATGAAATAAAAAATTATTTTTAGTGCTGAATGCTTTAATCTGACCACACTTTACTTATATTGTCAAATAAAAAGTTCTTTTTGTATGTAGTTAATATGCACGATTCTTGAATTATTCAAAATAATTCTAATTAAAAACAAACTGCAATCTTAAATATAAAAATGGATCCTTTCCCTTAAACAATGTGAAGTGGATTAAAATGTACAATTATTTCAAACTTGCATACAGAAATAACTTGGATTAATGTATAACAACTTATGCTTTAGCCATTATTTCTATAAAGAAAATGTACAAACCAGAACAGAGAAGAAAACTATGCTTTCAAAATAGGGCACTAAGGTGAAAAAAAATTGAATAACTTGGTTGTCTGCGGTAACGTTTGGCACCATTAAAGAACAAAAACAAACTAATCATTACAGTAAATATGGACACAGACAGCTACTTAACCCTTTCGGTGCAGTTGGCGACTGCAGTCAACTTGAAGTCTCAGCGAGGCAGGCGATCTTCGTTGACAAGATGTAAACAACACACCCTCGTGGCTAATTATTATAATCACACAGGCCTGTAGAACCACGTGTATTCATTGTTTACTTGGGATTCCCAACAGGTATTTAAACTAGAGGTCATGTGATTTCTTTGCTTTCTAGCCTGTGTAGATCATACTGTTCATTATTTTAGAAGACGCCTTCCTTGCAAATTCTGTTGATACTTATGATATTGTTACAATGCCAAAAGGAAAAGCTTATACCACTAAATAATTGATATTATTTGTAACAATGAAGACAGTGACAAAGAGTTTGAGCCAGATGATAATGAAAGCTTACTTGTAACGGACGAGAGTGATAATGAAGACATTCGTGGCCTGGAATCTGCCACCGCTTTAGGTAAGCACATGGTGTAGTTAGGGTCATATAACTTATTGCATAAACTGACTGACCAAGGCTAGTAGTTGTTGATGGATATATAATTCATTATGCAGACTGCAAGAGCAATGGTGAAAACCCAGTTTCTCTAAGACTATTCAGAGAGCAGATTATTCAAAATTTGCTGGAGGGATATGTCAGCAAAGCGAAACGAAAAGGAAGATCAAGTACTGATAAAGGTCAGCACTTGGTGGAAAGACATAGTATTGGACAATATGAGAACAAAAAAACAGAAACCTGATTTTACTGTTTACAGCGATAGATACACAACTGGATGGAAAAGAAAGCAGACTAATTATTTCTGCAAACACTGCAATCTCCCCATGTGCTTTTTACCATGCCATGAGATATATCATAACCACAAAGACTATCAATGGGCTGCTGCACAAATTGTATACAATTTATAATAAATTATTGTGCCTTACATGGCCCTTCTTCGTTGTGTATCAGGGTGTCTTCCTTTATTCCTGTTATTCTTATGTATTGAATTTAACATATATATGCTTTTAGTACTGATACCGTAATTAGTTAAAAAGTATCAAACATATATATTCAGCGCCATGCCAAACATTAATCATTTTTATTCAGCACGGAAAGGGTTAAATATATTTCTCTAAACTAATTATGTGTTAGTGTTTTATTTTTGGCCAACATACTTTCATAATTTACTTATCACAAACAAATAAGATTTCTCTGAGTATAAACTATTTTCAAACATCAATATTTCATTTGTTTTTAAATTTAGAAAGACTATTTTATCCTTTCAGTTTCTGAGAATTGAATGGTATTCCATAACTTTAGAAAAAATATAATGATTTAATAATCCTTACCTTCAGTTCTGTATTTTCATTCTTTAAGAATATCATACTATTCTCCACTACTGTCTCTTTTTCTAAGTACTTTGTTTGAGCTGCTATCAAGTCATTCTGAAAAGTTGACACATAAAACATAAAAATAACCATATTGTAAAACATAAGACTGCTTACATAAAGATAGTTATCAAAGCTAATGAATAAACATAGATATAGTTCCCCTATATGTTGGGTAACACTTAGTCCTCATGGTACATTTTGTCCATATATTTTGCAGAAATGATCTAACAGAAGAAGTAATCTTATTTTTATTTACTCAGTGAACACAGTTTTACAATATGAATTTAAAGTCCACCAAACTTCTGCTCAGGTTTGATCATTTACTCAGTGAACACAGTTTTACAATATGAATTTAAAGTCCTCCACCCTTCTTCTCAGGTTTGATCATTTACTCAGTGAACACAGTTTTACAATAAGAATTTAAAGTCCTCCACCCTTCTTCTCAGGTTTGATCATTTACTCAGTGAACACCTTTTTACAATATGAATTTAAAGTCCACGACACTTCTACTCAAGTTTGAAAAATTTGTTCAATGTGGTTAAAACACAAAACTAACAAGTATATTTTTAACCCTATTACAATGTTTTAAAGGGTCTTTTGTCAATGTTTAAAACACCAACAAACAAAAGTACTGTTAAAATACCCACTAATTTTAAGCAAAAACACAAGCATAACAATCAGTTTTAAACTAAGTACAAGATATCAGTTAGCTCTGATAAAATGTAATTACATACTATTTAAATTTTAAAACAATAAAATAATATCAACTTAAGATATTTTACAATTCACATGTTATAACTTACAAACTTTGTGAAATGGTAACTATTAATTATATAAATATACAGCAATGGTAAATATTGAGGTTCTTGATATGTTTTAAAGAAATGTCTTTAACAGAATATTTCAGGTTGCACCAACCAGTGTACCGTTAAGAGTACCTGCTACTTTCGAACATGTATTTCTTAACAAGTTATCTGCATTCCGCTTTTTTCTTAAATCCTTTTTACACGGCATGCAAGATAAAAAATGTCTCTTACTTTGTAATGCCAGCATGAGACAAAGAAAGCTCTCGTTTAGTATGATAAATTTCATAAAAGTGGGTAGTTCATGCTGAAAGCATAAAACTAATCTTATTTGTGTTCATAAACAGTTGTATTTCAATATTCTACACTATTTTTAAACTTTTAGATTGAAGGCTAACAGTAATGTTTAAAAATGTGTTCGTTCTTCCTTACGTTTGACAATTTGGTTTGCTCAGCTACTATTAATGTCTAGGTGGTTTACAAATGGATGACTTAATTCCAGTACAATCTTATGAGAATAACTAAAAAAACTGTTCTTAGAGCTTACTATTTTTCTTTGTGCTTCATCACTCTCTCTCTCTTTTTGTTCTGTTATTTCTGACAAAGAAGATTCTAACAGTAAGATTTGGCCTTCTAAATCCTGTTGTTTGTTTCGGGCTTCAGAAGCTAGTTTACCAATCTCTTCTTCATATTCCACTCTCTAGAGAAAGCAAGTTTAAAAGAAGAAATTCTAATTTGTTTTAGTACCAAATCATTTAACTGGACAGTAAAAAAAATCTTGTTGTGTGACTTAAGTTTAATATGAAAAAAATGTTTGCTTCAATAGTCTCACTCAAAAGTTTATTACAGCCACAAAGTGAATTCTGTCATTGCAAGACTGTCATAATAAAGTACTTTTACTCAAGGCTGGTAAATCAGCTTTGAAAGGCCTTTACTCAGTTAGTCTAAATGAAAGGTGATATTCATGATACAAGTAAAAACACTTCATCATGTAGTTTTTCACATTTCACTTGTATAACCATGGAACCTGCTTAATGAATATCAAAAGATTTTTCAATAAATTTGCACATATCTTATTTTCTCCACCCAGCATCAAATGTAGCAAAACCAGTGTAAATGGAATTATGTTTAAAAGATGAAATAAAACACACTTTTTTG
Source organism: Tachypleus tridentatus (assembly GCF_004210375.1). NCBI lineage: Eukaryota > Metazoa > Arthropoda > Merostomata > Xiphosura > Limulidae > Tachypleus > Tachypleus tridentatus. The sequence continues at coordinate 49,232,350 of NC_134826.1, read as the reverse complement.
TTTTCTACAATAACTGCAGACTGTAACAGACAATTACAAATATTTATTCTAAGAGTGCCAGGAAGTTTATCCTTTTCAGAACTGTTTTTAATTCTTTTTCTTTGAGTGATGTTAATTAGTATAACAAGTCAATAAATCATTGGGTAAGAACTTAGGTAAACAAGCTATCAATTTGTATTGTGAGACATCAGCATTGGTATATTTCTTGGAGAGAAATACTTATAAAAAATACTTCACACAGCTTTAAAATATGCATCATAGCAATTACTTTTGTTGATAAAATATATAACAAATAGAAAATACATACACAAATTAAATTTAGCACTTACCTTAGCCTTGAGGCCTTTATGTACTCAGATGTGTGGTTTCATAATCTTATTTTTCTCACAGTGTTGGTTGTCCCAGAATAATTAATGTAGCTTTTAAATGTGCATTTTAGAATACAAAAATATATTAAGCACTAGAAGAGGATGTCCAAAATTACATTGATTTACTTGGCTTTCTTAGCAACATAGTTTTAAATAGTTCCACTGCTGCTTAAAACCACGTCTTTATTTTATATACACCAAGATCTCCTCATAATTAATCAGCTTTAACCATGACTGATGTAGCTTAGAATATGCTCTCTGTTTGTTATACATGTTTAATAACAGTGTCAGAGTTAATTACTGACTGTTCTTAAAAGACAGCAGATATGAGAGTGGTGTGGTATGTGGATTTAACAGTGTTGTCTCAGTAAAGCAAGAAGAGATTGACGTTTCATATTCTGGTCTGTTCGTACCTACCATACATGTATCTAACAACCTGAAGAGAAAAACATTTATAAACAAGAAGTCCGAGTGTCACCACATCACCTGACTCGGAGATATAAACTGACAAGTTAAGTGTTTCCTTTTGAAATAAAGATATCAAAACTTATGATAACAAAACAATTTGACTTGTAAGCTACATTTGAGACCCAAGTGTATTTAACACAATATATTAATTAAAGTTTCAATGTAACTCTGAAAGAAGGTCATGAGATGTACATTATTACCCTCTCCTGAACATTGGTATAAAAGAAACTAAATATATAACTACAAAAATATGACACTAATTCACATGAATTGCATTTATTTTATCCAAGTTCACGTGTCACTTATATGACATCTACATTTTTGACTAGTTAATGTTACGTTTTAACCTGTTTATATTTTATTATTAAAAAACCTCTTCAAGTTCTTAAAGCCCATACACTAGTTAATACGTTTTTCTTTTAAAATTATAATTGAATTAAAGTTTGTGTAAACCAATCAATAATACCTCGTGTTACTCCTACAGATAAACTACAGCATCTTGTTTTCTCTCTTCTATATACATTTATACATGTACAATTTAAACATCAATATGAAAGAAATGTGGAAACTTTAAGGATTAACACAGATGGAAATAATATCAGGTACTTTCTAAACTAAGATTTCTAGCCAAGCATGTAATTATTAGACTTAAACTATTTCATTATAAAATAAAGTTATCTACCAGTCTAACTAATTCTTTGTCTTTTTCTTGGATTTTCTCTTCCAGAGTCCAAACTTCGTCTCCTTTCTGCTTTGCTTTTTCTCTAACTTCAATGAGTTGCTTTTCTAATTTTGAAAACTCTTTACTGTCTTCTGTTACCTTCTTATTCAGGAGGGATATCTGTTGAAATACAAATTATTTAACTTGTCAAAAGTTTATTCTCAACATGATCTAATTGCAATGAGTTTCACATCAATAAATTACAGTTTTGAATAAACACAACCCTATGTCTAAGCATCGTTTGAAATTCCTAAAATAACCCTGTCACGAAAGGTCACAGGTCAATGACCATGTCATTGTGTTTGGTGACTTGCATTCAAAATTTTATTGAACTACCATTTCAAGAATTTATGTCAACAAGCTTGGTATGAAACTGTAGATTATAATTGAAATGTTAGTATTATACATTAGTTAATTTCTTAACTTAAAAGTAAGTATTTAAAGAACATACCTAAATATCAATTTTTGTGTATCATCCGGTATGTTGAATGCAGCACTGGTTCAGATTAGATGTTTGTGATGTGATGTCAAAATACAAAGTCTGGAGTTTTGTACAAATTAACACAAACTACCAATATTCATAAGTTAAAATATGAAATGAAAACCTTTTATCTCCTCTATTTGCTGAAGTATCACTATATTTAGTAAATCAAACACAGTGTCCCCCACTCACCTTTTTCCAATTTTGGAAATGGTCTCTTTTATACACTTATTTTTACATATGACATGTGAATAACCAATCAAAAGCTCAGAATTTCACCTTAGTGATTTTCTCAGCCATTTTGAAACACAACAACATCCTCTCTTACTTTTGAGACAAAACTTCATGCTGGTAAGTTAAGTTTTTAGGTGTTCGAGAGTTCATATTTTTTTAGACATAAATATAGTTCAGTTATTAAACTTGATAAATTGTAGTGAAATTCTATGGTACTGATATAGTAATTTATGATTTTTTAGTAACTCAGCTGTATATATAAATATAAAATCTAAAAAAAAATTTCATATCTTCCATGTGCAAATTTTAAAAGGCTCAGCAACCTACATCAAGCAGCAACAGAGTTCAAAGTTCATAGTTAAAAGAAATAATTGTTTATTTTACTTCTTTATTTATTGGTCTATATTTTAAGGAAAATAAGTTCATAATAACAATCTATAAACATATACAATGTATAATAATTGAAATATTACTAAACCACTAAAACACAGCCATTTTAATAACTGAATGCCAGTTTTATATCATTGGACATGATAACATGAATGCAAATGATCCAGGTCAGTGCAAGTTTTATAATGTTAGCCAGGCATGACTGGAAGGTTGATATAATAAAAAATAATAAATGTACTTAAATGTATAATGTTATGAAATTTAAGCTATTAATTCTAAATATTTGTGTTCTTGAGTAGTCATTCTGCAGTGAAAAAGTTATAACTTATATTTATTTCCTAATTTTTACAAGGTATTTACAAGGTTGGTCAAATTGACAGACCCCACATAATTAGGGTAGAAAAAATATAAAGTCTTACTGAAAACAAGTGTTTGAAACGTATTTTGGAAGTTTTAGATTACATAAATAATATTTGAAATTTTTGGGACAAAGAATAGTTTTTTAATCAAAACATGAAAATCACTTCACACTTGGAGTAGTAACAAAACAAATTCAATATTTTCATAAATAAAATACTTTAGTGAAAAATCTGATTTTTGTGTACAAAATACTTCACTATAAGTCTATCAAATTTTGCAAAGATACACATGTATATTATACCAAGCCATAGCAAAAGGGTTAAATTAAGCTATGCATTTGCAAAAATCTATAAACATTAATTTAATGAATCATTATATTCTGAAAACAAAACACCATTTGGGGAGGAAGGGATAGTCAGCAAAATCCATGGTTAAAGTTTCAGAAGCAATAATTCACTAAACAATCATAAGAAACATGTTTTTGGAATAATCAATTCCTAAATATCTGACTGTAATAACTTTATCAGATGTTAGTAAATAATTTCCAAGTGTAAAAGATCAAATACAAACCATACTTTGTGGGCTACAGCCTAAAACTAAGAGGTATTTTTAAACTTTAAGGTGTTTTTTTAGATCTGAAAGACTGCATTACTTCACTAAAATTGTAAAATACTGTTTATAAATTTATCTAACCTTCAGAAGTGATGCATAATAGAGGCTATAGGACTTAAATATTTTTCAACTGAAAACAATTCGCAATTAAAATATTTTCTTAGTTATTAGATGTCAAATAATGAATACTTAAAATTATAATAATATCTTGTTAACTGCAAGCATAACTTATTAGAATATCAGTTCATAAATGTCTATTGCATACTTGTGTTTCCAAATTCTTGATCTTCTGACTCCATGTTGATTTTACTTCACTCAAGTGCTCTCGTGATTCTTTTAACTTCTTTTCTAAGTGTTCTCGCTGCAAAATACCAACATAGAATTAGAGCTGGATAATTTGTGGAATTTCTTATTCAACCATCAGACTCATCAACTGATTACATTCAAGTTAAATTAATCAATTATTAACACTAGGTTTGTATAGTTGGAATATTCAATGACAGTAACAACCAGAAATACTCATTTTGATTAGGTATTTTGTGATATTAAATCTCTTTAATCATGATTTAAATTAATTATTTTATGTGACATTACCCAATACTTATAGATAATCAATTGTATCAATTTATTATTCATCTCTATAGGAAATACAAAATTTAGTTTCAAGTGTTACTTCCTCAGGTAGAAAGTATTATGAGATAAACAAAAATAAGATACTGATCACAACAGTATCAGTTTAAAGATCTCTAATGTTATTTAAGATTTTTATAACTGTACTTATTTAAAAAGCAGCAGCAAAATTAAGGCTTTGTTAAAGATATTGTTTCTTTTGGTTAAACGGTTTGAAAAAGAATTATTTTTCATGACTTACAATAATTAAGTAGTGTCTCATTAGTATTATATATAAAATACCCTAATTAAAGTCAAACCTAGAACTGTCTAAGAATGTTTCATAGTACATTGGATTACTTAACTCCTTCCAAGTTACCAGGTATAATTATGGATTTCACAACCTTTTACAGAATTACATTCATAATTTAATCAAACAACTTTATTATCAACATACGTCAATAAACTTCACACAAAAATGTAATTTATAATTCAAATTTTTATATTAATCAAGTTGTAGTGTCTTAATTGTAAAGTAATACCAACAAAAATCTCACAGAATTCTCCAGTTTCTGTACTTACCAATTAGAAACAAAATTATTATTATTGCAAGCAGGAATCTAAAACTTCTACCTCCTGCATGTTCTATTCAATGACAAATCCACCAGAGGCTCCTCACTTCCTTCTCTAACTTAAGATTGTTTACTTAAATCAACATTACATGAATAGATATGTTTATAACTAATATAAAGAGCAGATTCTCCTTTATACTGAACTTAATACAACCCTTTTAAATTTGGTGTGGATGTTATTCACTTGACTGAAATACCTTGTTGTGTGATCAGGATTTTTATGCTTTGAATGGCTAACAGACTTTTTTAGCTTGTATATAGGTTACTTAGAAAGTCAGATATATTACAGCAGCTTTGCAACATTCTATCCTAATGCCTAATATATTTTTTGTGTTCTAAAAAGAATATTTAAAAGATATAACTTTTTTTTAAGGGGGGGTATCCATGAAGGCTTAGAAGAGATAATTAAATATTTGTACTCAAGTGGAAATAGACTGAATACACAGCAAGTACTAGGACTTTTTGGGCTTTTTTATGTGTATTTTTACTTGCTGTTAAATACTTAAAAAAGTAACTAAGATGTAAAAAGTTTTAAACTTCTCAGTTTAACCTGACAAGACTTCAGTAAAATAAAAATTAGTACTTGGGAATCTTTTGAATTTCATTTGAATTGGTAATTTATCTACAGTCAGTATTACGGTAGAAAAAATCTACTCGAGTTAAACTAATGACTCTTATAAAGCACCCACAGCCAATAAATGCAGAGCTTTTGTAAAAATAGGAAGTAAAACCATGGACCTTATGATTTACCAGTTTAGGGAAGGACAGTCAATACTCCTTCCATTTCTTTATTTATCCTTCAATCCTGCTATAGAGAGACTTCAATGAATCCTAAGTAATTAAATCATATTACATCATTTCATGTCATGAAAATGACCATTAAACAGACTTTTACAGGAAGTAGGCTTAACATGATGACCATCATTTTTTTATTTGCCCACAAAAAATATTTAAAGTCAAGACTTTTTTTTCATTCATCAAAAAAAGTTATAAAACAAAGTTTTACGGCTATATTTGATAACTTACTTATTTTCTGAAAATTGCTTTTACCTCTAACACATAAGCTTGTACTTTTTCATCATCAGGGAGAGATGAATCTTCTACTCGTTTTTCCAAAAGAGCTACTCTTTCTTCTAAGTGAAGAATATGGTTGTTTTTCTCTTCTAGAATACTACTTGTCTATACATACAAAATAACATCATCAAATCACAGATATAATATTTCATGGGTTCAGTTAGTATACATACGAGTAGCATTAAGAAAAAAATATTTATTTTTCTAAAGATACATAATATAAATAAGTGCATTTGAAAATAGATATTTTTCAAAGTATAAAGTAGAAAACATGTTGCTAATTCCATAATATTTTTCACTTACATTATCTAATATAGTCTTTTGAAAAATGCAAAAAAAACAACAAAACAAACAACAAATACATCACTTATTTGATATGTCAAGTAGATCCATTAGATGCTATGGTCTTTTATACCTCACTTAAATGTCTTTGGCAGTATCTAATTTGCAAATTTCTCCACCCTTGTCAATGTGCCCTCTATCCTGATATTGTATAAAAGCACCTCACTTAGATAATGTAATCACTTTTTTGATATTTGCATTGGTGGGGGAGTGTCAGTGGAGGTAAGTATTAATGGAAATATATTTTCAGTTTAGAAAATGTTAACTTCCCAAACATACTTACCATCCACTGACATTATTGCTAGAGTCTCAAACTGAGATGGTGGAGGTGCCAATGAAGACAAGATCCATACATAATGTTTCTGTATAGAACAATGATGTACCAAGATAAATGTAGTACATGAGTGGGAAAGCCACACTACATCCAGCACAGGTATACTCTCCACTCAAAACTTAGTTCCTCTATTAAGGATGGAAGAGTAGATGAGTAGCCTTTGTTATAGACCAGATAACCAAGGTTCCACAATTTGGGATTGGAATTAAGTGGTCTTGGTCCCTATATCTCACACTGGTGGCTAAGGATGTTCAATCACAACGTCATAGGTGTACATACTTTTGATTGGATCCCAATCTGTATTCACACAGTGATGTGTTTTGCACCACTGGAATCATGACAACAAAGTAAACAACACCAAGTGGATAAACTTTTTCTTCCACTCAAAAAAGTGCTAAAAGCAACACCCTAGACTCAGAATGATGTGAGCACATATGTCGTATTAAAACAAATGAATTTAGGCCTGGATGTATGAACATTCATATTCACTCCCTAACCATGTGGGCAAGAATATTCTAGTTGCCCCTGGAATTATGGAGAGGATATGGAACCTGTGCTCAACCACGGCCTAGGATAGGACCACTTCATGTTCAGAATTGAAGAAATAATGGACCTCATTGCATGAACAGTATATGAAACCATCACTAATCAAGGAGAAGGGCCAAGCACATCCCAACCAGATAACATGGTGTCAAATCTGAACTGGAATTATGAGGAGGTTCCCATAAAGGCTGGTACTATTCCTATTGACATTGGGGAAGATGTCTAAGAATCTGAGCAGATGGACTCCCAACTTAGCACTCTTCTCCAAGAGGCAAGAGAAAAGCCCCTGTCCACAATTCCAGATACTGAAAAATGTGTGGGGTAAGGACTTCCTAGTTTAATTCACTCTGTTTAGCAGGAACAGGCAGAATCCCTTTTAGTTTTTACTCATGATGGCCCATGATAATATGGTAATAAAATTTGGTAAATGCTTTCACTTAGAGCTTTCCATGTTTTTATCCGCTAAGAGAAAAACATTCATTTAGTTTCAACATTTTTTGTTTTAGGGAGAATTTGAATTCTCTTTTCTGACACCTTTCTTTACTAAGTTGGCATTTCACACATCCAGTTTGGATTCTATTCCTGCTCCTTTTTCTTCTATTAATCATTTGAATTTGTGAGGTTTGGGGGGCTTTGTCCTCTTTGAGTCTACTCCTCTCCTGTTGGTGGAGAGGGGAACTATTTAGTGTCTCGTCCTTTTTTTATTTTTCTGGTTCAGGCTGGGAGGTTTACTGGTTTGTTTTGTGATGGGATAGATAGAACTTGTATCTCCCTTTGTCTGTCTGCTTGTCTTGGTTTTCTGTCTCCTGGTGGAAGAATATTTTTTTTTGGCTGCTGACATGTTGATGTCATAAGTTGGAGTTGTTCACACATTTGTAGGACTTTTTCTCCTTAGATTCTACTATATCCTGATGGGTCCTTTCTTTCTAAGTCTCTTTTGCCATCTATTCTTCACCTCTGCAATCAATTGTAATCTCATAAAATGTTTTGGCCTGAAAGTGTTACTTTACCTCCTTTTGTGCTAATTGTCTTGACTGTGTATACACTGAGATTCTTCAGTTTCCCTTGACTTTCCACATTTCCTTAGAAATGGATTCCCATATATCCCTTTTGCATATTTGTTTTTTTACAGGTATGGTATCTTCTAAGATATTTCTGAACAAATTTAACAAATTTGTTTTTTGCTGCCTATTTCAGTTATCCACTGACAGACATTTTAAGGGCTGGTATTCAGATTTCTTCCAATACTTTTTCTCATGTTCCATATGTGCTTGTATAGCTTTCTTTTCAGAGTTTTCCCTAGCATATCCCATTTTTAACCATATCTGTTGGATTATAAGGATGAGGAGGTACTTGAGTCACAACCTTACCTTTATCTTCCTAGTTTAATTCAACCTGATGTTTAGCAGGAACAGGCAGAATCCCCTTTAGTTTTTATTCATGATGGCCCGTGATAACATGGTAATAAAACCTGGTAAATGCCTAACTGGTTTTATGTAACACCTCATTTCTATAGAGCCTGTTGCAACCAGCAGTAAAAGTAATCAAATTAGTTGCTAATTTGGAACTGAACTGGGACAAGCACACCTATCTGGGGAACACTTGCTACAAAGTGGGATCCAGTAAAAGCAAGATGTTACAGACCCTGGAAGATAAAAGGTAAGGTTGTGACTAAAGTTGTCATAGAGACAATCAGCTCGAAAGGAAAAAGGTGATTGCTCTGCCAAAGTTTTGAAGAAAGCGAAGAAAGAGACAGAAGTGCTAGTTACCCAGTAAAAGCTTTCACTGAGAGCATCAGAGATGCTCCAGGTATCACTTACTTCCTGGCCATGAGAGAGCAAGATCGAGAAGGTGACAGAATTATATTGTCCACTGACCTTTAGAATCTTCTCCCATATGAATTTGTAACTGGTGGTAGAAGATATGCTGGTTGTGAACTTAATCCAAGATTCTTTCTGGCTTTGACATCTTACCCACTGAGCAAGTGAACGGGCCTGCTGGAAAGTGATGTGGTGTGAGAATGTTGGATACTTATGAAAAGTATCCCAGACCCGGTTTTGAGCCTTCCGAGCCATGTGGCAGGAAGGATTCCACCACGGACGAGGAATATAGTGGAAAACGTGTCGAGATTTTAGAAATACATTGAGCAGCTGCTTGTATAATACAGTCAGTTACTGCTGTCACACAGTCATCTATTGATGGCTTACAGACAAAGGCAGGATCAAGATCTGTGAGAGCAGTGAAAAAGGGCCAGTTTACTTGATGCAGCTTTCACCTGGGCATGCTGGTCTGGTAGCATCGACCACAACCAGTCTTTTTCAAAATTATAGAAAAATGATCACTGCCTCATGGATTATTGTCAACGCTCCAAGAAAAATGGGAGAATAGTGAAAGGGAGCAAATTGAGAGATCAATAGCAGTAAGGGACTGAATAAGTGCATGAAAATAAGCAGAAGAACCAGCACTGAAAAGAAGAAGGTTGTGATCAGAGAGCAACTCCTCTATGGAGCAACCTCTCCTATCAATATCAGCACTTCTCCAGAGGGGATGATGTCCATTAGTCACCCAGGATTAAAACGGGAGACGGCAACTGTTCAATGAGAGCATCAAGATCTGATTGATTATAGGTCTTTTCAGGCAATAGGTACAGAGAACAAACAGTGATGGTATGACCCAAGTAAACATGGATGGCTACAGCTTCCAAGGATGTGTCAAGTGGCAAAGACAGGGTGAGCACATGTTGATCAACCAACAGTGCCACCCCTCCATGCAGTCATCCATCACACAGCCTATCATTTCTGTACAAAGAAAACTGCTGAAAGGAGACTGTATCAACAAGTTTCAAAAATGTTTCCTGTAAGGAAAGACATACAGGATGGTAGGAAGTAATCAGTGTTTTGATATCATCCAGATTAGTACGTAAACCTTAACAGTTCCATTATATCAAGGTGGCCATTTCTATTTATGTGTAGGCAAATTGGGTGGAGAACCCTTCTGTTTATGACCACATCTTTTTTCTTTGCTGTCTTTATTCGAGGGAGGTCGGTCAAACTCCATGGATCCTGCACTGGGTCGATTGGGCAGGTCTTTTCTGTTCAAAGAGGATTCCAGCAACTGAGGTTGTGAACGAATGATCGTTTTGTATCTTGGGGTGGGAGAAGAAGATGTATCTGAGGAAATACCTGTACCCGGAACCAAAGGAAGTGGCTCTTGAGATTTGCTGAAATATATGTAAGGAACAGAGATTAGTGTTGAAGTTGTTTCATCAACCTTTTTACCCATGGAGGTCAAAAGGCTTTTCATTTGGTTTGAGAATGATTCTTTTGGAGGCACAGAGAGAGATCCATCTGCACTCCCACTGTAGTAGTGAAACAAAGTGCAGCAGCATATATCCGAAATGAAGTGGTGCTCAGCAATTTTCGAGGCTCAGGGTAAGTAATGTTATGAATCACTGTTATGAATCTTCCAACCATTTAAGCCAAGAACAAAAGTAGGACTGGAGAGAGCCATTGCAATTGATGCAATGTCAATATGAGTCCGTTTCACACTCATAAGAATTGTGATCCTTACCACCGCAACAAGCACATATCAAGGAACCACGACATAACATCTTCGGGTGACTGAACTGCTGAGACTCGAAACATCCAAAAGGGTTTGGAACATATGGCCGTACCCTGCAATTAAGATAACTTGCCTTGATGGTGGCAGGTGGACGTGGTGATGTAAATGTCAGAATGAGGACATTCATTGGCATCGTAATTCCATCTATGCATGTGGATATATACACCTCACTGTAGAAACTCCTTGGGTGGAGAAACCAGCGAGAATCTCCGACTCAGGGATGTTCTTCAAATCCCTCTCAACAATAACTCCTCATGATAAATTCAAAGTAGCATGATGTTTAGCCTCAACAGGTATATTCCCAATTGTCTTTGAATGCTCTGTGTTGAGATGTGGATGCTTCCACCAATATGTCACCAGATCAAAACTTCTTTACTGACTTTTGAGAGCCAGCAAGTCCCTCTAGTCCCTTCTGAATGAAAAAGGGAGACATTTGCCCTAAAGGCTTGTCTGAAAGAGAATGTAGTACAAGAAAATGAGGTACAACAGGTGTTACAGATGTTGAAGATTGCTACTCAGAATCTTCAAGAAGTGGTCGTTTACCAATGGACTGTTTTTTTACTATTTTATTTAAGTTTTTATGTGGAGGATCCATAATAAAAAAAGGAATATTTCAGTGCCCAGTAACCCCACCCACCATGGAGCCCTATGAGGGGATGCACTACAATGCCAAACAAGGACACTGCATCAATGTCAGGGTCTCGTGAGCACTATACCCAAACACCAGCATGAGATATAATGTCCACAACAACTGTTGAAAACATCCAACACAGGTACTTGATTGACCCTAGCCCAAGTGGACTAGCCAAGTGACCCAAGGAGGACCACCCCATAGCTGCCCGTCTACAGGAATTCAAGGCCAAAGTGGTGTGTTAGGGTTGGACTTCTCAACAGCCAGGATCCTCTCTTCACCTTCACAGGTCACTACGCACAGCAAATAGGTGGGTGGATGTTTAGATCACAGTGGAGGAAAACTGAAAGAACAGAACCTTCCTTGGGAGGTCTCCTCACCATGTACAGGAATACACACCAAGGGGGTTTGCTTTTTTGGGGGTGAAATTGTATTTATGCTGAATTCCACAAGGTGGCACAAAAATCATAATCAATAACAGAATTATAGGTAACACTTAATGAGTGAAAACTAAGTAATGGATAAAAAGTAATTACATCATCTAAATGAGATGTTTATATACAGTACCAGGATAGAGGGTGCACTGATGAGGATGGAGAAATTTGCAAATCAAATATTGACAAGAGCCTTTAAGTGGGGTATGAAAGACTAGAGCATGTGAGACCAATGCTTAGATAGGTGAATTTGATATTGAAAAATGGTTAACATTGTCAGAGGATGGTAAGTATATTTTCCGAAAGACAGGATGTGATGAGAAGACATGGCACACAGGTGTTATTGTTTTGTTTATATGTCACTAATACGAGGAAACTGAAGACTAGATTTATATTATGCTTTAGCAATATTTTTTAAATTGCAATTTATGTCAAATTAATGAGACCATGCATTAAAAAAAATCTAAATGGGTTACTTGGGGTGAAATGTCATATGATATAGAGAAGGTAATATTAAGAATTTATTCAAATATTTCCCTTTGAAGTTAAAAACATAATTTATACAATTATAAAATTTACATCTTAAACTACATTTCAATACCAATTTTATGGAAATAAATTGATAATAAATCTGTTTAATTAAATTTTGAATGGTCACAACATGTTCACTTTGACCTATCTGTGCATGTAGGGTTAAACATAACCATTTCAAAAATTAACTGTATCTGATATGATAAAAAAAAATCAAAACAAAAGTCCTGAGGTAGAAACTCTGTGAATTAAGGGGTTATTTATTAATTATTCTAGGAAAATAACAAAGTTTAAACAGATGTACAATAGAATAAAACCAGTTTTTGTTAAAAGTATAAATTCTAACCTGAAGTGCTTTACATCTGAGCTGATCAACTTCTGTCTTTAGCTCTGCTTTATCATGTTCAATTAACCAAACTTTGCTCATTTCTTTTTCTTTTTTCTCTATTTGGGCTTGAAAGTGCTCTAGCATACATTTCATTTCATCAACCTTCTTGTCTGTCTGGCTCATTTCTTCATTCTGTTCTTTCAGTTTTTCCTCCAATTCTTTCACGCATTGTTGGCTAATCAGCAACTAGAAGTTAAAACACATCAAAAAGAATCAGACACATAACCTATTAAAATTTACTTTTTAAATAATTTCATTAAATAAATCTGATAGTGTCCAATTAACATATCTTATTTAAAAAAGTAATTCAAATGCTTGAATCTTCAAGATTTTTGTTTGTTTGTAACCTGTTCAAGTGTAAGACTAAAGGGAAGGCAGCTAGTCATTCAACTCTTGGGCTACTTTTTAGTGGGATTGACCATCACATTAATACAATGTTTAGCATATGACGTATGAACCAGCGACCCTCTTACATTTTACTGAATACAATTCTATACTTTGAAATATGTTTGGCATGCTACTGGTACTTAACTTGAATTGCACACATGGAACAGACAGCTTAAACTGTATATCAGAATGGTTGGTATGGTTAACACCTTTTTTGATAAGGAGAGAACACTTCGACCTTCCTAGGTCAACTTCAAATTAAGAAAGAGAGAAATTGAATGTGACCATTGACAAACACATGTTAGGGACGATAATATAAACAGGTATGGGATTGTAGAGGTGTTGCAGATGGATGTTAAGCTATTAATTAGTAAAAAAAGTGTTCCTTTATACTGGTTTAATTTTGGTTTTAGTTGCTGTATAAATAGAGCTTTTTTGATTTTGCTTTTGTTTTATTTGTTTCTCTACTTAATAACTGGGTGTTTTTTATAGTTATGTTGTGTTTATTTGATTAGAAGTGTTCAAAAATGTGCAAAGGTGTTTTGTTGTGTTCTTTGAATCTAGTTTCCATTTTTCTACTTGTTTCTCCAATACAGAAATCATGGCAGTTGTTGCATTGTATTTTATAAATTATCTTGGTGTTGTGTTTGTTAATGTAGTTTTTACACAGTATGGACTTTAGTTTTGTACCTGGTTTTTGAATAAATTTGGTGTTCAATGGAATGTCCTGAGAAACATTTTTATTTCAAGTGGTTTCTTGTCATCAAGACACTTTAAACTGTCAAAACCAAAATTCCCTACGATTTAGGCATAACTGTTTCTAATTTAGGACTACTGATCAAATGAAGAGCAACCAGTAAGCAGAATTCATGGCCTACAAGTTCCCCTTAACTAAGTGGTGGGGTTGACTGCCACAGTATTAATACACCAAAATTGAAGGTATGGGGTATGTTCATTCCCATATCATGGGCCAAACCTTTGAACCTCTGATGCACTTAAAATAATGAGCCAGGTACATTTCAAGAAAAAAACAAAAACAATAATAAAACTTACAAGTGTAATCTTTCAAAACTCAATTACTACTCAGCAAATCATTTTTAGATATATTGTTATAAATGTTAACATTTTCTCTTCTGTAAATAAAGACTTCATTAAGGAATGAGAATTCTATAATAAAACTCATCAACAGAGTGGATTAACCCACCATTGTTAATACTAAGTATCTTCTGTACCTTTCCTGAAAATCAGTATCATTTGGCACGATCATACTTTATCGCTTAATATGGAATTTTAAGGTGCATCTTTAGAAAGCAGGTTTACGTAACTAAATAATTCTTTAATAAATATGAAGCTTTTTACACCACAAACTCTCCCTGGCTTCCAACAATAGTTTACATGTAAAATAATCAATTTAAATAGAATACAATTAGCGTATTAGAGTAATTTTTCAAAAATACCTGCTGTGCTAAGAAACCTTAAAATAGAAAATAACATTTATTATGCACACCTGTCTAAAAAGCAGTCACAAAATACCATTGATATTACGAGTGAAAGAAAAATGTTCACAAAAAGTCAAAATAGAGCAAATAGTTAAGTTTAATGTCAGTAAAGTAATATTCTCTCCTAAAAGTTTCCATTTAGAATTTCAATTGCTATGTTTGATCAAGGAATCTATGACAATGTGAATGCACTCACAATGTATCATCTACCTTAAAGATATGTGTAGTAGTCAAAGATCAATTAGATAATGTTCAAAATATTACATTTATCACAATATTCAAATAAGCTACACACATTACCAGTTGCTGTTTTTCAGCCATTTCTTGATTTTGAAAATTTTCTTGTTTGTCCTTCTCCTCTTGTTTTTCCATAATTTTTTCCAGTCTCATTTGACATTCTTGCAACTTATTTTCCAGCTTCAGCTTCTCCTAAATCATATAAATAAAAGAATATATTTTTTAATAACTCAAAACATTCACATAAAATATACATTTCTATTTTTGTTTCCTCTTTTATATTCACTTAATATGTGGTTTACATGACGTTTGGTTTGGTTTGAATTTTTGGCAAAGTTACACGAGGGCTATCTGCACTAGCTGTCCCTAATTTAGCAGTGTAAGACTAGAGGAAAGGTAGCTAGTCATCACCACCCACTGCCAACTCTTGGGCTACTCTTTTACCAAAGAATAGTGGGATTGACTGTCACTTATAACGTTCACATGGCTGAAAGTGCGGGCATGTTTGGTGCAACGGGGATTTGAACACGCAACCCTCAGATTATGAGTCTAGTGCCTTAACCATCTGGCAATGCCGTACCTACATGGTACTTGGGAATAAGTAGTTACATGATTGAGAAATCAAAACATTAAATATTTCTTTAAAATTGAGATTTAACAAAGAATGAAGACTTAAATTAGAATTACTTATATCTGAAGTTCTTAAGTATAAAAACTGTTACATTCACAGGTAGTTCCAAAAACCTACAAACAAAAGTTTACCTTCATCAAAGATTCAAAAACAATGAGAGACTTATAACAACCTTAATGATCACAATATTTGTTCAGTAACAGAAAATAAGACATATAGGCCACTTTCTGATGTGAAAACTAGGCAATTATTCAATACATAATTCTTATTACTAGGCTTTATCCAATGAATCTAGTTTTCATTTAACAGATAATTAAGTAGAGAAATTCAAAGGACTTTTGAGTTATTCAATCAGCTTGTAAAGTTTATGATTTATAAAGTGCCATTTTCATTTTTCCAATATTTTCTACTACCACAGGATGCTACATCAACTAGAAAATTTCTAACATCACAGGAAAGAGTACAATTTGGATAATTTATAATATCATAAGACAGTCTGCCATCCTGATAATCTCTAACATCACAGAAGAGTGTGTCATTTGGATAAGTTATATCATAAGACAGTCTGCCATCCTGATAATCTCTAACATCACAGAAGAGTGTGTCTTTTGGATAAGTTATATCATAAGACAGTCTGCCATCCTGATAATCTCTAACATCACAGAAGAGTGTGTCATTTGGATAAGTTATATCATAAGACAGTCTGCCATCCTGATAATCTCTAACATCACAGGAGAGAGTATCATTTGGATAAGTTATAATATCATAAGACAGCCTGATAATCTCTAACATCACGAGACAGCACGTGATCTCAAAAATGTCCAACAATGAAAATATATTTCAGACAGGTACTTATCTCCTCACACGTAATAGCTTTCCTCAATTTGTATTGCTCTCTATAGGCACAATTTTTCACTTGCCATTAGCCTCGAGGTTCCCATCAAACATCATGTGTTTAGCTATACCATGGTATAGCTGCATTGCAGAATGCAAATGAACATGTGACAACCTTCCAACAACAGTAGTATGGCAGACCTTCTTAGTGCCACTCACTTTCTCTATACTGAAGAGCACAATCATCAATTATGGAAAAAGAAAAACAAGAAATGGGGAAAAAGGTTTCAAGAATGGTAAGTATCTATCTGAAATATAATTTCAGTGTTGGAAAATGGTAACTTCCAATACAACACGTGAGTGGATAGCTATAATACCACACTGAAACAGTGAAGAGATGGGTGCAAAATTTATGTGCATGAATAATCTTCAGAAGATGTTTGAAGAAAACCCATGAAGTGTGATACCCTAATATATACAGTCAAACCTGTCAGAAACCACATCTATTCCGTACCAGGTGTTCTCTTTACCCACTATACAGATACACAGAAAAGATGCAGTAATTGAAATGCCAAATAGTATAAAATGGCTGGGGTGCATCACACTACATTTGGTGGATCAATTTCTACCCTGGGTGGTTGTCTTTTGATCCACAGCAGGAGTAGAGTTCCAACTGACTTCACTTCAAGACCAGGAAGCAGAAGGAAAAAAACAACTTACATTCTGACAACCAAGACAAAGCACAAAGATCAACATCAAGCTGCTTTAATCCAAAACCAGAAAAATGTTTTGTCTGGTCCACAGTAGGAGGAGGGTTCCCACCAACCACATGTGTGAGGACTTACATTGGCTGGTTCTAAGTCAATACAACACTGGAATCCAGGCAGCACAGCAGTAGAATGGGAGAAAGACAAAAAAGGAGATGAACTGCATGTGGTTGACTTGTCCAGTCTAAACCACATGGCATCAGGTACGTCTTCCAGTTTATGGTAGGAAGAGAGCACTCACCATCTACACCAGTCATAGTTTATTTAACTAGGTCCAGAAGGATGGGTTGTAATCCCTACACTACTTTACTCATGATGGTTTATGTGCTGATGTAGTCTGTGATTAACCTTATTTACAAATCAATATTCCACAAGAAACCTAGTAGTCTTGTGGAACACCCCATCTCAACAGTGAGTGTTATAGACCTGTAAAGGTCACATGGTGCATATTTAAAGTTAAGAATGTCTGGATAGGCCCCAATTGCCACAGAGTGGGATCCAGAGATATAGAAAGAAGTTACTGTAAAGGTATGAGATAAAAGTTTAGATATTACAAATTTAGAGTCTATATGTATTATGGAGAATGGCAACAGGCAGGAAACAATATCCAGATGAGGAAAATGATTTTTAAAAGAGACCCAAAACTTGTAAACTTTTGAGTACCTAACTACTTTCCTTCAGGATAATAAGCATCCAGAGAAGAATAGTGAACTATTCAAAAGCAATCAAGTTTTGAGTCTCTTTTATAACCCATTTTAACTCAAATGCTTCTGAATAGTTAACTATTATACTCTGTGCTGAATTCTTAACCAGAACTGATGAGAAAGATATAACAAAATGATGCAAGAAATCCAGATGTCTGAAGTGTGGTCCATATGCCAGCCTGCATGAACTCCTATAATATATTGTAAGTGTGGATTGTCTGCAGATTAATGTCACCCAAGGTTCAATAGTTTCAGAGACTGTACCAAATACATAGTTTCTCAGAAAAGATGCCAGACATAATTCTCTTTGATATGTCAAGGGTAAACTGACCCAAGCCAAAACTGTATCCCAAGAACAATGAAACTACATATGTAACATCAGAAATATATATGTGAAACATGAGTTAATCTGGAAGAGAAAAGAACAGGAGTGTCTACAGAAAACACTCAAGATTTTTGTGGATAACCTCAAATAGGAGGCATATGGAAGAAAGATACCACAACAGAGTGGTTAGCGTAACACACAGACTAAGATTAACATTTGATTTGGAAGATGCCACCCAAATAGGTAATAAGAAACATAACTATTGATCTAAAAATGGATAGTCTGCCTGATGGTAAGGCAGGTTGAAATAACCATTAGTCCTTGAGGGACATTTCATGCTGATCCCCTCACTTAATTGTAAAATAAATTGATTACCATGTACCCCAATATTTGGTAAAGGAGGTAAAACCAAAAAAATGATTGGGAAGCTTGTTCATGCATTAAGGAAGAATAAGGTGAATATGAGATAGGGGAAAGGCATTCAAAGAAATCACAAACCTGGGACACAAAATCCATAAAGACACATGCTGTGAATGGGAAGGAATAGCAAGTTTTGGAGGCAGAAAAAAATGATCCAAGTCAGGAGGAGCCTAGGAACAAAAGTTGATCCATATAATGTTTGAACCCCCAACATAAACCAGATAACTCTACCATTGGGTTATCTGCATATGAGGTCTGAAAAAACAAAAAAACACTGGTCACTGATGTGACTCCTAAAATAGTAGCAGAAACCTCAGAATTCATTGTACAAGAAAAGGTTCCCAAAATTTAAGTGCAGAAATATAGCAACAAAAATGAACTGATAATATAAATATTAATATATGAATTGGTGGAATGAATGAAAATAAAGACAAAATTAATCACATGAAGTACAAGGCACACAAAAGAGTTATCCTAACTCAAATGCTGCTAAAGTAAACAAGGAAGGAGTCGCATTTGTCACATGATCATATTATGCTGCTATTGGTTTGGAGGTGATGCAGGACAATTTACATGAGTAAAATGTTGGAATATAGTAATTTCAACATTAGGTAGTGGAAAGCTGGTGACACATAGGGAGCAGCACTGAACAAGAATAGTTAATCTTGTGAGGAGGCAAGTAATTGTATTGGTAGTTAAAATTAAAAAGAAAACCTCTACAAAGAAACTTCATCCAAGTAGATAAAGGAAAGTAAGTTTAATAGTCAGGTAGCAAGGATTGAGACAATACTTTCTAGGAGGTTGGGAGTAGAATGCTGATGTTATGAAGTGATGCAAATGCAATATAAAAAAGTAGTTACTGAGGTGCATGAGAATAATGTATATACATGAAAATGAGGCATGGAACAATGTTTCTTAATAGAGACACTACAAAAGTCGTGTGTGTGTGTGTGAGAGAGAGAGAGAAAGAGCTAAAACAATACTAATGTGAAAAGAAAGAATATTTCAATAATAATATTATCTTTAGCCTTTACACACAAACTATCACAATCAAAAAGAAAATTATGAAACAGCATGATTCAGAAATTCTCTTTTCATTGTGTGAAAAGATGTTTGAAAATTGAATATAATCATTACAAAGGTACAAGATTATACTGTATATTAAACAAGAGACTAGAAACTGGAAATTTTTAACAGGCTAAGAAAAAACCACAAGGGGGTAAAACCAAATTCAGTGTAGGAAAAAAAAAATATATATATATATATATATATAAATGAACGTTCTTCAAGAGCAAACCAAAGAAAGGTCCACCTTTCAAAAGCACTCAGATAATGGGGATTGTATATCATCTCTATAAATCTTAAACCTATGTGCTTTTTTAATATCATGAATAGAAAACCTTATATTGTACCTTTTCCAATGCCTGTACTTTGACCATCCATTTGTCATCATTCTCAAAAATAGCCTGCTTCAGCTTTTCCAAAGTTGTTGCTTCATGCTCTTTCTTTTGATTTTCCAAACGTTCATGCAAGTCTTAATAAAAACATAAAACAAAAAACATACAATATTTTAAAAATACATAATGTGAAACTATCACAATCACAGCCCAAAAAGTTACTGAAACTGTGTTTAATGTAATCGAATTCTAATAACTGTTTTTCAATGATATACTTATTTTATATCAAATTTTCAAGATCCAAGAGAAATTATATTGAAAAAAACAGTATATACATTGTGTTTAAAGCTGTCATAGTAAAAAAAAAAAACTGCTAAATATTAGCTTAGAAACAATTAAACTTTACTGCAATGATGACAAAAAAAAGGTATTACTTTCAAATTAAAAAAAAAGTTTTATAAATCAGAGATAAATTTATTCGAAAGAAAATAAAAAATAATATAGAAAGAAACAATGGTTTAGTGTGGATTTTGTGCAAAACAACAAAAGAACTATTTACCCCTAATTTACTAAATTTAATAAATTAGGGGGAAGGCAGCTAGTCAACACCACCCACTACCAACTCTCAGGCTACTCTTTTACTAATGAATAGTGTGATTGACTGTCACACTACACCACCAGAACTAAAGTGCAAGTATGTCTGATGATAGGAATTCAAACTAATGACTCTCAGACTGCAAGTTAAGTATCCTAACCTCTAGGACATTTTAGGCATGATGAAACAATTGAGCTGTTGCTTAGGTTCAGTAAATCAGAGTGGTTAAATGATACTTGCAATACAATATGATAGTTTGAAGAAAGCCAAGTTTTTCCAATATTTTGATCTATGACTGAGTATTAGGAAGCTATTTACAATTGAAATTGATTATAAAAATTAGACTAGAAGATTGGTTGGTCATTGTAGTTAAATACAATGCTGCACAATGAATTCTATCTGCTGTGCCCACCAGAAGTATCAAAACCCAGTTTTTTATGTTATAAGCCTTCAGACTTACCATCAAGCTTTTGGGGATGATGTTATAATGTTTGTACTCAAGTTATTTATTAACAAATTATTGAGTATAAAAACCTACACTTTGCTCACTTAATAAAGTCATACAATAAGAATATTTTTAGATTTTTGTTAGGAGTTTTCTCTACTTTACATTTCACTTTGGCTTCTAGTGCTTTCATTGGATCAGTCTTTTTTCTGACAGCACCCATATTCTTCTCTGGAGTCTGTAAGTCGTGTCCCTACAAAATAGAAAAACTGACCAATGCTTCAATGAAAACTTTTAATAAAACATACAAATGTAGGTATTGTAACGTTATATATCTATAACTTACATAACACTGACTTGTACTTCATTTTTCTTCAACTGTAAACATACGTAGAAAGATGGAATTTGATAACATACAGATACATTTATTTGTGCAAACTAGATTTGTTTATATTTAACTAATAGTTCACTCTTACTGATTTAGTTGAAGAAACATAATGACAAATAAGAGTATCTTCTTATGTCCTTATGTGGCAATAAATAAATAGTGTAATGACAAGGAAAATTAAACCTCTGTAAAAAGCATTGGGTCTTTTGCACGTTCAAATTAGCCAACAACAAATATTTAACATGTGTGTAGCAGTAAAATTTCAATAACTAAAACATGTACCTGTAAAAAGTAAACAATGTCAGCTTTCAAAACAAGCATTTCTCAGTATTTACTTCATCCTTTATAAACAGCAATATACAAAAATATTTTGGATTAAGATTCAAATAAATTGCTAAAACAAAAAATAACTCAAAACTGGTATTGATTCATCTAGGCCATACTTTTTTAAACTATGCTCTGCAGAGCCCTTGGGCTCCTCGAGGAAATTTAGAATGTTAATGTTTTTTCTTAAAACTATAAAATTAAATCAGAATACACTGTACAAAAAAGTAAAATGTATCTTTAATATAACATATTTATCATGTATTGGGCCTTTTAATATTTTAATCTGCCCAATGCCAAACAATTTTATTTAGTTAAGAGGAAGTTCTTTTGCTGTAAAAATGTTAATACAATCTTAATTAACTTCAACAGTGGCATCACTGGTTGTTAGTAGATATCTCAAGATCTCATGCGTCACTGGAGATGTAAGATAGCCTTGTAATTTTTGTAAGAAACATCGGTCAACCCTGCGCAGTGATGTCAACTGTTTTAGCAACTAACTCTTGAACGAAATGAAACATGATATCATAGCTGAAACTTGTCCAAATTTCAAACATTGTGATGCAGTTAGATGCAGTATCAACTGTTTCAATTTCAAGGCATATTTATATGAAGTATAATTATACTTATTATCACAATTATCAATGACAATTGTTAGGTTAGGTTAGATTTGTTGTTGTTTAATTAGACAAATTCGATACCAATGAGCTCTATGACATCATATGCTTGCATGGCGTCATGTTTCATTTCGTTTGAGATTTAGCACATGTAAGTTCTGGCTTAATATTTTGTTATTTGGCTTAAAAGTTTGTGTTAAAAAAACAAAAAAATTGTAAAAATAATAGGTTACCCTTTTCCTCTAGAAAAATATATACTAGCAGTCTAGCCTTTTTCCACAAATCTTCATTTCTGACTTCATTATGGCAACACTGATCTTAGGTCAGCATGTAATTGTATGATGATAAAATCCAAGTGATTGAAAGAGTTTTCATTAAGAAGCTAAGTTGTGTTTGAAAATACTTTTGAAGTGTCAAAGATATAAGAATGCATTTTCATACAAATTAATTAGTTGTTACTCTTATAATGAATAAGTGGCTGAATATCAGCAATAAATCTGATACGAGTAAAAATCTTCCTAGGCCTAGGCCTAATACAAATTCATCGGCATTATTGTCATATGAAAGCACTTAAAAGCAGGGTAATGCAAGAAGTACTGAAACAAGAAAGAAAAGAAAGTATGATGAAAGTTTTATTGAATATGGTTTTACATGGACAGGTAATGAAGATGGACCTAGTGGGTTGTGTGTTGAATGTGGAACATTGTTGAGTAACAGCAGTTTGCATCCAGCAAGGGTAAACTGGCATCTAGAAATCAAACACTCCCAATTAAATTATCCAACTTTTGAGTATTTCAAAAGAAAATGTTTGAAATTAAATGCAAGGAAAGCTACATTTTTTCCTTTGTTCATCAGGACAACAAAGGTGCCCTCATTGCTTCATAGCATGTTAGTTACCGTATTGCAAAAGCAGGTGAAGCTCATACAACTGGAAAAGCTTTGATAAAACCATGCACAAAAGATTTGGAGAGTGCATGACTGATGAGAAATTTCTTAAAAGCATTAACTCTGTGCCCCTTTCTGACAACTGTTTCTTGAAGAATCAAGGATATGTCAGCAAATTGCTTAATGGAGTTAATAAAGTGAGTAAAAGCGAATCCAACTTTTTTGCTTCAGATGGATGAATCAACAGATGTCACAGGTTATGCAATGTTGCTTGTGTTTATCTGCTATATTCACAAAGCTAGTTTTGAAGAAGATATGCTAATTTGCAAACCTCTGCCTACTCAAACAACAGGCAAAGAAATATTTAAACTAATCAATTTATTTATGGAAGAACATGAGATCCAATGGCAGCTTTGCTCAAGTATTTGCATTGATGGAGCTGCAGCTATGTTTCGAAAATTTTCAGGTGCAGTGGCACTCATAAAAAAGAAAAACCCGGACATCGAGAGTATCCACTGTTGTCTTCAACGTCATGCACTTGCAATGAAACGAATGCCAGAAGACTTAAAAGAGGTATTGGGTGATGTCATAAAAATAGTTAATTTTATAAAATCAAGACCACTCAATGCGAGGACCTTCAGTTTACTCTGCAAAGACATGGAAAGTTTGTATAAAAATTTGCTGCTTCATACTGAATTCTGACAGCTTTCTTGGGGAAAAGTGCTTGCTCAGTTTTACTAACTGTGTGAGGAGATGTTTCTTTTCATCTGATGCCATTTTGAAATTGCATACAAATTTAAAGGACAGAAAGTGGTTTACCTTTTGCATGTATTTACATATCTAAATAAAGTGAATGCAGGGTACTTGGGTAACGTACTTCAAAGCTCAGAGTGCAATGGAAGCGCTTCAATGCAAGCTAAAACTTTGGGGTGAATGTATACTTATGGAAGAACTTGTTCACTTTGAAAATATCAGTGGTTTTCTTTACTTATGAATGAAATTTCCTTAAGTTAAGATGCAAAAGTTTCAGTCTTGCAGCACATATCTGATTTGTGTCCAAGTACTGGGGAGCACTTCCCTCCTATTTAGAAAAATTACTGTGGATTCAAAATCCCTTTGTTGACTCTGAAAATACCAATAAATTGTCTTTGGAATAGAAAAAAAAAGCTTATAGAAATTTCAACTGGTTACACCCTAAAAACAAAATTTCAGCAGAAATAAATTACACAATTATGGATGTAAATGGCCATGGAATACCCCAAAATAAGTAATAGAGCTTTAAATTTTTTTTTTTTTTATGAGTTTTCCAACAACATATCTTTGTGAGCAAACATTTTCACTGTATACAGCTACAAAGACCAAATTTAGAAACTGGTTAAATATTGAAGATGATTTGTACTTACAGGTAACAACCACAACTCCAAATATTGAACTACTTTGTGAATAAAAGGAAGCCCATCTGAGCCACTAATAAATAAACAAGTACACTGTACTTTTTCTGATACAAAGTTTGAAATGAGAAATTTTTGAGCAAGTTAAAAATTTTTCTTTAAATATTCATATTTTTAATAAATTTATATTCTTAATGTTTGAAGTAAATTTTATCTGGTGCTAGTGACCAATTGCTTCTATTTTTAGTATTTTTTTTATTAAATTTCCAGAATGTTTTTTCTTTCTGATGCAAAAAATTATGGGAACCCCTGATCAAGGCTGTCCTAACAACTACATTTGAAAAAAGCAAAAACAACAATTAAAAGCCAGTGTTGATTTACCTATGCCATCCCAACAACTACACTTAAAAAAACAACTCAAAGCAACTGTTGATTCATCTAGGCAATCCCAACAACTACATTTAATAAACTCAAAACCAGTGTTAATTCATCTAGGCCATCGCAACAACTCAAAACCAGCCTATCATTTAAATCTTTATGGAGGTTTTCTTAAATTTAATGCATCTACCACATCTGAAGTCAAACTATATCAAAGCCCAAGTGCCCTTTTATAAAGATAAAACTGTCTTATCTGAACATGTGCATGTGTCCTCTATCCCTACCATTCTCACTAATAATTATTATAATAAAAGATAGTGTGTAAACATTATTAATTCCTTACAATCTTAAACACCCCATTCAGATCTCCTTTTCTTCAAAGAGAAAATTTCACAGATCTTAACTTCTCCTCATATGACAGCCTTTTCATCTCAGATACTATACTACTGTACATTAAAATTAAACAAGTACTTTTGCCTTTTCCAACAATTTAATGCCCTTTCTAAGGTAAGAAATCCAATAATGAAAACAATAGCCCCAAACGTGACCCAAACAATGCATTATAACATCTTCAGACTGTTTTTTACAGTTGGTACTTACTCCTGATTTACCTCTGTAAGAAAAAAGATCTACCTTAAGAAAAAGGCTTAAGTTCGTGTCTTTCACTTTCTGATTGATTTATGAGAAATTAACTCATAAACTACTACAAAAATAGAAATGTAATATCAAAAATTCACTTTATCAATATTTAAGAACTTTCTTAATTACACTTTGTTACATTTCATGTATAAATATTTACATAATGCTTAAATTGCATAGTGCTACATTTCCTGTTATGTTATTTCAAATGAGATTTCATATAAACTAAAAGTTCAAAAACCTTACATTTTTGGTTATATTTTAGAGATATTTCATTTCATTTAGTGATTAACTTACAGGGAAGGGACAGTAATGCAAAGTTAATAACAAAATAATAAATGTAAGAATGAAATTGTAGTGAAAGGTCTCTAGCAAAACCATGATGTTTAGGTGTCTCAACCTGATAACACATAAGCACCTTGTATTTTGAATCATAACAAAGAAGTAACAAATATTTCAAATGGCAGAAGAGAGAAGAAAATAATCTCACCAAACAACATAATTAATGAAAAATTAATTTTAGAAATTGCTTACCAAGAAAAACAGCTTGCACAATCCTGTAACATGTTCTCTATCTACTCTAAGTTTAAAACTATGTTTGATAGGTAAAATATCAAATTTTACTCGTGAAATAACTTGAGTGCATTGACCATTGAAGACGTATCTTTGAAACTTTTGTTCTTAAAGTAAGAAACAAAAAAAAATTAAGGAAAATTTGTCATTAACTTAACCCTCTCTCTACAGATTTAGAAAAACAGACATTTCCTGGAAAACCAGATGACCTTTGTGATGTCACTAAACTCCCTTTATATGCATCACTCACTCAATTACACCACCAATCCCAATTTGTCCCTGCAGAAGTAAGGTCCATCTTTCAGAAACACTCAAGCTATAGGGTTTTTATTCATTCCACAGAGATACTTGTTGTAAAGTAGTACCATCTAAGATTTTGAAATCTCAACTAATATTCTATGCAGTCCTACTAAGAGAGATTTCAATAGCTTGGAACATCTTACAATGGAGAGTGATACAGAAACTTTGAAATCAAACAGGATAATATTGTGTTTGTTGATATAAACACATTGCAGTAATCATTGTGTTAGTCAGGGCAGTTTTCCATTGTTCATCATATTTTTGTAATAAAACTGGATGGAGTGTTAAGCTGCTAAGCCTCAAGCAACATCTGCTCAAAGTATAATGTACAACTGTTACACACACAACATGGAATCCCTTTTACTAGTATATTATGCCTGAAAAGTGACTCCCAAAGTTTTGATGAAATTGCACATATAAAAGTAAGGAGGAAAATACCAAAGTCATGATGGATATTTGAAGATGACATAAACAGAAATACAATCAAATGGTTTTATATCATTACTCTATCTTAATGAATTAAGTAGTATTTTTTGCAACTATGAGAAAAACAGCAAATGTAATATATAATTAAAAATATTCATGATGAGGAAATTGGAACCCCAGAAGGTAATGGAAAGTGAATGCCCCCCCCAAAAAAAAAATCAGTGGTACACACATACTTCCATAATCTATGAATAACCAACTGTTTCAACCATACTTATGGTCTTTCAACCTGTATGTTACCATGGTAGATGCTCCTTTATTAGATGTAAATGCTTGAAAAGATACTAGCTCCGAGTTGGATTTTCTTGTCCCATTAAAGTTATTCGATAACTTATCTCCTGGCGATGGAGACTGTTCATGGTTTAAAGAAACATAGGAAACTTTAGGAGAGCTGTTTTCTGAGGCTAAAAAAGAGAATTAAAATATCAGAGTTTAGGTTAGTTCTTAGTTAATGTTAGTGAACTGAAATTATACATTATGTAACCTACATTAAACCAGTTGCTGTAATTAAAACAACTAATGCCAAACATCCTGGACAAAGGCAATTGTTGGCCTGAAAGAACAAAATATTTTAGCTATTTTTAATTAGGTTAAAGCGTTTTTTTTAAAAATAAACTTCATTATGGAACTACAACAGTAAAAAATATTTTATGATATCATTGTACATATTTATACAGGGTGGCCCGTAAGTCCCTATCCATCCATATGTTATTACGTTATATTCAATTACGTATGTAGGCAGCTGTTACAACGGCATTTGGAAGAATAACCCCTGCTATGTTGAGGAAAATGACTCAAAGAACATGGCATCGCATAATATTATGCAGTGAAAATGAGGGACAGCACATAGATACACTGGATACACAAAATATATGGATGGGTAGGGACTTACAGGCCACCCTGTATACTTCTTCCAAGGAAGATGTTTTACAATACTATTTTGGTTTTTAATGAAATAGCAATACAAATGTTTACTGCTCTTCAATTAATATGATTGTTTCAAAAAGCATTTTATAACTTAATTATGTGTATTTTTGAACTTTCTTTACAAGAAAAACAATTTTAAATATCTCAGAGCACTCCTCTTGCTGTGGTTCCAACAGATTGTTGGCATACCAGCAAAGAAAAATGTGTATTAGGTAAAACACTTGGTTTATTATTTTAATTTCTGTATAAAAATACTTCAAAGGATTGAGTCAAAATATTATACTATGAAAAGACAAACCAATCTAGGGTATTAAAGCAAACAAACCTGATGCCCTACGACTACGTGCAACTGTAGTACTGGCCAAAGATGTTGAGATTTTTCCAACTGTTGACAAGTTACTTGCTGATCCTGATATGAAACTACTAAGTGCTGGGATGTAATTAGTTGAGCCAATGACATTCAATCCTTTCAGAAATTCACCAGTATTTTCTTCTTCCAGTCTTTTCTTCAATTTATTAAACATGGTTGGTGTTCCCACAATTTCAAGTGAATGTCTTGGTAAACTTCAGGCAATATCTACAAGTCTTTTTATACACCACAGAAATATATTTGTTTTTTAGGCAGCAAAACACTTTCAGAAATAATAATGTTGATTTCTTGTATTAAAGAAATATCCCCATAATGATATTAAAAGGCATTAGAATTTAAAGACTTTTCATATGTAAATAATCATTATAATTTAGAATATTTTTTATTAACAATAAATTAAATTGACTTCAGAGTAACTGCAAAGAAAATTTTCTCAAACAACATATAATAATAAGTGAAACACCAACTTCTAGTCTTACTCATTACATTAGTTCTAGTATTATTCTTATATTTACTATTTCAGAATGTAGCCATACTTTAGGCTTGTTCTACTTTACTGAGTACTACTAGTAGTAGCACAATTAATATCATACTATTAATATTACTAGAGTAGAAGATACACACTGGAACAGTATTTAACTTGAAAGTATGAGAAGTGCAATAAAAGAACAGTATTGAACATGGCCCTTAGTTAAAGTTTTAAATGCAAACATTACAAAGTTGGCAAAATCACACTGAGATTTACTAAATGCTCAGTAAATGAATTTTGTAGTTACTAACACATTTATGATTTATATTAAATTACAACTTATGGTAATACAAATCTTATACAAGTTATTATTATTTTCCACACCTTTGAATATTTAACATAATTAACAGTAATATACTTGAATTAAATAATTTATTTCATGTTTGTATCTAGTTACACTAACATTTCTGAAGTTAAATTTTCCCTTACTTGAATTATATTACAATTACAAAATTTAACGTTTTAAACACGAAACGATGCAAACATGATGACATCACCATCTTGAAGGCAATATGGTCTTCTACCGGAGTATTTTTACTATTTACCTTTTGTGATATATTTATGTACTCGAACTATTAAAGTAATAACTTAATTTATTAGCAAATGTTTAAACATCTAAGTATATATTTAAAAATATGTGAAATATTTATAGAATACTTGAAATATTTCTATCCGTAGACTAATAAATATATTTTTCAAAAATTTTATAATCTAAATATCGGCACACACAGAAATTGAATTTGTGAATTATTTCAAGCTGTCTTGTCGCAAAATTAAAATCTGAAGTTACTTCAGAAAACGTACTTTGTATATAAAATTATGAATAAAATGCACTCGTTTTATCATAAATATAGGGATGAACATGCTCGCCCTTTCAGCCTTGGGGCGTTATACAGTAACGGTCAATCGCACTATTCGTTGGTAAAAGAGTAACTCTTTTAAAAGAGTAACAAAACAAACAAAGCAAATCATTGCCTGAATTTAGTTATTGCAGTAACTGTAGTTAAGTTTGATACTTTACTGTATCTTTCTTTATTGTTATTATTGTGTGTCGTGACCTTTGATGTTACTCGCAAAAAATGTTTAATAAATATTGATAGATTATGAAAACGAGTGCAAAGAAAAAGATACACAAATTCATACTTCTTTTTCTTGCTTATTATTTGATAACTTTGGGTGTGACACAATGGTTAACATGCCAGGATGTAATACAGAAGGTCAAAGATTATAGCTTATGGCATGTCGCTAAATATGCTTCACAGTTCAACTATAATATCTCAGTCAATCCCACTTTTCGGTTAATAGTAGCTATGTAGACGACAGGTGCACTAATTGTTTACCATTCCTGTGGTCAGCAATTCAAAATCAATGATGATTATGCCTGAATCAAATCAAAAAAAAAAGTCAGTCCCTACGAAGACAAGATATAAAATAGATTAGTGAAACAATATGCAATTGAGATTAACATGGTTCTTCTGTTTTTAATGAAAACACAAAAGTTTACAATAATTATTATCAAATCAATTATTCATCAGGGAGTTAGCCTGTGTTTACAATAGTTATTACAGTATTTAACATATGCATAAAACAATGTATAATTTACCAATATGAACTATTATTTTATTACAAGTTACAGTTTTTAGAGTAAGAACAATTATTTTTTAAAACAAGTGTATAACATTTTGACACGGGTGCAATTATTCTCAATAATGTAAAATAACACATTTCGCTAAGTACGCAGGAGAAGGAGATCAATACAAAACGCCAAATTTTATTTATGAAGTTTTGTTTGTTTTTGAATTTCGCGCAAAGCTACACGACGGCTATCTGTGCTAGCCGTCCCTAATTTAGCAGTGTAAGACTAGAGGGAAGGCAGTTAGTCGTCACCACCCACTGTCAACTCTTGGGATACTCTTTTATCAACGAATAGTGGGATTGACCGACCATTATAACGTCCCCATGGCTGGAAGGGCTAGCATGTTTTAGCGTGACGGCGATTCGAACCCGCGACCTTCAGATCACAGTGTTGTTGAACAATAATTTAAAACATTTTAATAATATTAATGATTATCAGATAGTGTTTCTAAACATACAACTGGCCCTCATAACTACTATATTTTGTACTTTCCTACATGCTTAATTCGGTGTTTTGTTAGTGCAGGGACTTTTGGTCATTGATTTTGTTTTGTTGTTTACTGAGAAACCACATTAGGCCATCCAGTAAGTTAACGACGGAGACTAGAACCCTGAATTTTAACGTTGTAAGTCCGAAAACTTACCGCTGTTCCACCGGAGGACCTAGCATTACCATGTGGTAAGGGCGCCTAACTCATAATCCGAGGGTTGCGAGTTCGAATAATTGTCTCATCAAATATGCTCGCCCTTTTAGTCGTATTAATGCTATGTAACGATCAGTCTCATTATAGTGACTCAAGCGTTGGTGGTGGGTAGTGACGACTAGCAGCCATATATCTAGTCTTTCACTTTTAAACCAGGGACGACTAGCACAGGTAGCTCTCGTTTAGCTTTTTCAATATTCAAGACAAAAACCTACCCTCTAAAAATCACAAATAAGAAACTTACAGGCTAGGATAACTGAATCCTAGAAACAAACGTAATTCTATTTTAAAAGTTTTTGTTTTAAATATGGAAATAGGATTATAAGTGTGGCTGTATCGTCAAAAGAACTAACAGCTAGTGAATAAATACGAGTTAATGTTACCCCATGAATCAGGCATTTTATGAAAAAAAAAGGTACGTTAATTAAGAGCTGCGTACAATAGACGAACTTTAACATACTATGAGTAATCCAACAACTTAACAGGGGGTATCACCTTGGATTTAGTTTTGGTTTTAATTTCACGCAAAGCTACACTAGGGCTATCTGCGCTAACCGTCTCTAATTTAACAGTGTAAGACTAGAGAGAAGGTAGCAAGTCAGCACCACCCACCGCTAACTCTTGAGCTACTCTTTTAGCAGCGAATACTGGGATTGACCGTAACTTATAACGCCCCCCGGCTGAAAGGGAGAGCATGTTTGGTGTGACGGAGTTTCGAACCCGCAACCCTCGGATTATGAGTCGAGTGCCTTGGATTTAGTAACAGTGTAAACAAAATAGCATCAATTTCTGAGAGGGAGAAAAAGGGAAACGCTGAGACTTACTAAAACATAGACCGATAAACATAATATATGTACTGGACACTGGTCATTGATATAAGAAATGTTTAGCAATGAATATAAATTATATACACTTCGACTGGTATTCCAGTTAAGATTAGTTTAAGTATACATATAGAATCCATGCACTTACATAATAACAAAATGAAATTAGCATTAGATGATTGCTTTTACAAAATTGAACCATTACTGATGACATCTTATTAACTGATTTTATAAAATTAGAGAAACGTGATTATGTATAAAATACACTTGAAAGTTCATGTTCAAAATGGCTATCATTACGCCTTTATAGATAAAAATGGCAATGCTGGGGTACACTCATGTGGTAATGGTATTTATAATAGTGTATACGGTACGAAACAGCTATGAGCGTTTAGTGTATAACACGGTTTTATGAGAGGAAACCGAAGAAAAACAAAAAACGAAGCTAAGATATTGCAAAGCAAAGTAAATGTAAAGTTGCAATTAAGGTAAACTTAGCCTATACGCAGAAACGTCTGCATGCGTGTTAGGAGATTGATAATTGTATGGTTTTGAAAGAACTGCGCAAGCGTATTTTAAACCTATATAAATCGAATAAGCCTATAGCAATTGTATTTATGTAATTTTTATTGTTGTTTTTCTTAGGAAATTAGAGGTTGGTCAAGTATTTTTCTGTGTGAAATACTTTGCAGATGAAAAAACTAAAGTTGAAATCGAAGCCATTCATAACGTGATGATAACGACATTGTGCTATCGTGTGGTATACTCGTTGCGTTGAAAAACAGGTAAGGTGATTTTGAATAAAAAAGTCAAAATGCGATCCATACTCCTAGGTTAAAGGCCTTTCTAACGATATGATATTTGTACCGATTGATCGAGAAATTTGCGAAAAAGTGGCAGACAGATAAACACAAGCGTATTTTTATATAGATGATTTTCAAACACTTCTTAGAGTTCAGCTGTCTAATGTCTTCTCTCTCCCGTAGCGTCCTCTACATTTTATGTATATAAAAAAATGTTCCTTAGCAGATGTTACCGTAAAGTTGATTCTATATATAAATGTAACGCCATTTGAAACATCCGCAAATGTAAGAGTTTGCAGGGAACCATCATGATACGTAAGTGCCCACAGCCTCAAATGTTTAAAAGGTTTAAGTTTTACGCAATGCTTATTTTTTCCACTGGGATATTACTGACTATGCTTAACATAAGAAACGTAAGTAAATATAGAGCTAAACACAAAGTGTGTACGTATGTATGTTGTTTTTTTTAATATCAAAGTCACATTGGGCTGTCTGCTGATACCACCGAGGGGAATAAAACTCCTGGTGGAAGCGTTGTAAATCCGAAGATTTACCGCTCTACCAGCGGGTGACCACCAAATGCGACAGAAACGCTAAGTACATGTTATAGTGCTTGTAACATGATAATTACAGACGAATAAACAACGAAAAATAAAATAAAATAACTGAATACTATTGTTTCATATCACAGAACTTTAAGGTAAAGAAACGTTGATCCGTAAATATAATTATAGTTCTGTAAGCGTTTACGCTTTACTGAATTTTATTTTTACTAATACAAATCTCAAAACTTGACTGAAAAATTTTCATGGAATAGTTTTAAGGATATGCTTAGCCATGAGAATGTTATCAACACCAGTTTAATGACTGGATACAAAGCAGTTATTTTTAGCTGTATGCATAATGCATGAGAACGGTTATGGCCTACCAATTAATGGATAGGTCTGTCATTTTAAAGGTCTAAGGTTCGAGACAATGTTCCGCTGATAGCCCATTGTGTATCTTTGTGCTTAACTTCGAAACAAGCAAACAAATTGAGTATTTGAGAGACAGAAAAAAAAGAGAGTAAAACACAATCGTTTATGTAAGTTTAACTGTGGACAAACTATTCAAGAATATGCGTTCATCCAAGTTAGGAACAGAAAGTAATCTATTAGCAGAGACTTACGTCTCAATACACACGGACAACGGCCCGGCATGGCCTAGCGCGTAAGGCGTGCGACTCGTAATCCGAGGGTCGCGGGTTCGCGCCCGTGTCGTGCTAAACATGCTCGCCCTCCCAGCCGTGGGGGTGTATAATGTTACGGTCAATCCCACTATTCGGTGGTAAAGAGTAGCCCAAGAGTTGGCGGTGGGTGGTGATGACTAGCTGCCTTCCCTCTAGTCTTACGCTGCTAAATTAGGGACGGCTAGCACAGATAGCCCTCGAGTAGCTTTGTGCGAAATTCCCAAACAAACAAAAAACAAATAAGCTTTGACTTATAAACGAGAGACGTTTCTTCGTAGTAGTTTCCGTAGTTACTAGATTTCAGTTTGATTAACATGTACCTTAAACTGAATTTTAACAAACTTTCACTCAACGTCTAACATCTTGCATTGAAACTAATAATTATTTTTAAAGGTCAAAGTAACTTAATACCTTAAGTTATAAATTTTCTGAGTGCCATGAAAATTCCTCACGATCAAAATTTTCCGAATAAGGAAGTTAATTTAGCAGAAACAGTATATCGTATCGTCAAGATGAAACAAATCTTTTCTTTATTTATAATTTTGAACCTCTTGTGTTTGTTGTGTTTAAACCACATAATGGGCCATCTGTGCTCTGCCCACCACAGGTATAAAAACTCACTGTGCCACTAGAGGGTCGAACTTTTTGTGAAAGCGCTACCTTGTCACTTTGAAAATGAAATGTTCTCTTATATAATATTAACCACACAGATACATACATTGTTAGTAAAGTTATTTTAACTCATTGTATTTAAGGATTTGTAGATAGCAGTCGTGAATACAGATACGTTGATTTTAAAGATGTTTTACTGTTTAATAAGTGGTCACGCAATTAATGCACTCGCCTCGTAATCAGATAGCAGTGGGTTCGAATACCCATCACACCAAACACGCTCGTCCTTTCGGATGTGGGGACATTGTCATGTGACGGTTAATATGACTATTTGTGACTAAATGAGTAGTCCAAGAGTTGACGGTGGGGGGGTGACCAAACATGCTCGTCCTTTTGGACGTGGGGACATTATCATGTGACGGTTAATATGAATATTTGTGACTAAATGAGTAACCCAAGAGTTGACGGTGGGGGGTGATGACTAGCTGTCTTCCCTCTAGTCTTACACTGCTAAATTAGGGACGGCTAGCGCAGATAGCCCTCGAGATGCTTTGCGTGAAATTCAAAACCAAATTAAACGTCATTTTTTATAACGATACAGCTATTAAGATTTCAAGTCATTGTAATAACATTTTCTTTATTTATAAAACAGTTAATTTAAAAATATTTTGCAATAATTCTTTCAATGTTCATCTCAATACTCTATTTTTTTGTCAGTTGAAATAGTTTTCGAAACTTATGTTGTGAAAACAATTACAAAAAAACGTACTGACTAATTATTTCCCCACGTTTTCTGTTTTTAGGAAACCAGTTTATCAGAAAAAAATGAAAAATATCCCATACAAAAGGAATACACCAGGAAAGGCTCAATTACTTCTCCACGTTTATTTATAACTCGTCCTCAGAACAATTCATATCATTACAGTGTAGATAAAGAAAGTAAACATGTTTCTACCGAGCATGGAACTTCTGAAAAACACCAAAAACTAAATAACCTTTCATCAACAGACTGGATCCAAGTTAGAAGAGGTCTTTTTGTTTATTCTGCATTTTGGGATGACAGGAGAAACGTAAAAAATAGCCCATTTATCCGTATTTTTGGAGTATTTTCACAGTCTCTTACTAAAATCGAAAAAGAAGAATATTTTTTTGGACTAACCTGTTTGTTACGTTCCGATGGATCGGTGTTTCCAGGTGTAGCCACTATGTACGACATGGACGATCCATATGATAAGAATCTGAATGTTGTTATAACATGTTCTCCTTATAATGAAACCAGAACTGTTCCAAAAAACGTTGCGATTCTCTATCATAATTCTTCAGATGTTCTTAATTGGATGCCAGTAACGTCTTTTCCAGGGAAATCCTTAATGAGTAAAGGACGAATTGCAGCTTGTATAAAACCACTGTATGGTCCTTTTACAAACAAGGACCTTCTTGCTCAGTTCCTGGCTTATTATACGATAATAGGCGTCAACCATTTTTATTTCTACAACAACTTATCTTCCCATGAAGTGTTGGATTTTATCGGAAAGGTGAAAGATAAAGGCGTATCAATAACAATAATACCTTGGATCATCCCTTACCAGCCTCAAGCAACTACACCAACCACAAGATACCTTGAACGAACAATGTTACAAGATTGTAACTACCGTTGCATGTTTCATTACGAGTATATTCTGAACATGGACGTTGACGAATTTATTGCGCTGAAGCAACATTCCAGCATTCAATCGATGTTAGAGACGTTGTCGTCATCTGGTCGTTTTGAATATTTCACATTTAGTGAAGTAAGATTTTGTCTTCAACTTCCCTCTTATTCTAACGTTATACCAAATTTAACTGGAAGTGATCAAAAAATTGTATCAAAGCTGGTCTCCTTGACAAAAGTCATGAGGAACCCTTATAGTAAAGCTTGGTGGTGGCGGAAGTACATTGTTAAACCGGAAATGGTGGAATATTTTGGGGTTCACTTTGTTACAAAACAACTTCCTGGTTTAAAGTTGTTGGATGTTGGCCCTGAAATCGTTCTTATACATCATTATCGAAGTAAATTATGTGATCCAAAAAGTGAACAAAATGTTCATGATCCATTTTTACCCAAAACCTTTGGGAGGAAAATGCTAAATTATTTAAGAGATTGGGGTGCACTACAATAACCTTGTTATACGTTTTCATGACAATGTTTATAGAGATCTTTAAATGTTAGGGATCAAAACATTGCATAATAATTCTTTTTTTCTTTTGACTGGATTTAATAAAAAAAAATATTTACATCAGAATGACCCGTTTGTTGGTTTTTAGCAGATGGTTTAAAAAGCTTAAATGGTCTAGTTTATATTTGTGATTCAATCGTGTAGTTTTCTGTATTACAGGAAGTGGACAAAAAAGAAAAGTGTCTTCCCCTCTTGATAATATTAATTTGTTACATCTTTTAATAGATAATAGAAAAAATATAAAAATATCTTTTTAGAACGCACTCAACAAGATCTGTTCAAAAATGATTTAAAATCCTTTCCTCAAGGCTTTCGTAAGTACCTGAACTTTTCATGATATTAGTTTCATATTCTAATAAAATGTTGTGTACCTGCTATAGTTTCTTAGATCTTGTTATTCCATTTAGCTTACAAAATGATCAAATAAGTGATTTCGTGAAATAATAGAAAAAGGATAAGCATTTTTTATTCGTGCCCGGCGTGGCCGAGCGCGTTAGGCGTGCGACTCGTAATCCGAGGGTCTCGGGTTACCATCTCAATCATGCTAAACATGCTCGCCCTTTTAGCCGTGGGGGCGTTATAATGTGACGCTCAATCCCACTATTCGTTGGTAAAAGAGTAGCCCAAGATTTGGCGGTGGGTGGTGATGACTAGCTGCCTTCCCTCTAGTCTTACATAGCACAATTAGGGACGGCTCAGGTTTCTCCTCCTGGTTGGGGGTTGTGTAGTAGGCTAACAATCTACTCACTTAAAAAACCAGCCTGTTAACGAATCCGCAAGCGATTGCGGCCCTGTGTTCCTTCATGGAATCGAGAGGCATAATAATAATAATAAATAATTCTTTATTCACAAGTTACTACAATGTATATAATTTTTAGAAAACACTGATTTAGATTTTATTTTCAGGAGAAAAAATAACCAGCATTTTCATTTATAAATGGTACAGCTATGAGTCTACAGATTTGTAACGATAAAATCAGGGGTTTGATTTCTCTCCGTGGACTCAGCAGATAGCCCGATGTGGCTTTGCTGTATTAAAAAAAATTAACAAATACAGATTTATAAACGTGTGGAGAGTTTTTAGAAATTTCAGCCTGCGCAACAATATTGACGATACACTAGTGTTTACATTCACACATATAATATTGATTCTTACATTCGAAAATTTTCTACAACTTTAGTAAACAGAAGGGGCCTGACGTGGCCAAGCGCGTTAAGGCGTGCGACT
Source organism: Tachypleus tridentatus (assembly GCF_004210375.1). Taxonomy (NCBI): domain Eukaryota; kingdom Metazoa; phylum Arthropoda; class Merostomata; order Xiphosura; family Limulidae; genus Tachypleus; species Tachypleus tridentatus. The sequence goes on along the minus strand of NC_134826.1, from coordinate 49,194,279 downwards.
CGTAATCCGAGGGTCGCGAGTTCGCATCCCCGTCGCGTCAAACATGCTCGCCCTTTCAGCCGTGGGGGCGTTATAAAGGGACGGTCAATCCCACTATTCGTTGGTAAAAGAGTAGCCCAAGAGTTGGCGGTGGTTGGTGATATCTATCTGTCTTCCCTCTAGTCTTACACTGCTAAATTAGGGACGGTTAGGACAGATAGCCCTCGAGTAGCTTTGTGCAAAAATTCAAAAAACAAACAAAAAAACACAAATAGTAAACAGACGGGGAATTCGCAATACAGATTTAACACAGTACGTTATGTATATTTTTTAATATAAATTTAACTGAAATAAACATGGATATTAAAGAGATATATAACAGTAAATCCATCACAAATATGAAGATACAAATATCAAACAGCATGTCAATGAAATATCTATTTGTTTCATACAATTTAAGACATTACATTTATTTTTATTAGTTTGACATTTGTTTACATGTTATGAAGTATGAAAGCTTTCTATGCAAATGGTTGTTGCATCTTCAAAAAAACACCAAAATTGATGACATGTTTGTTAAATTTAGTCTCACTACTCCCTCTTTCTTGTTGTAGGGAAGCAAGATGATTTACTAATTTTGGCTTATAACAGTCCATCTCAAAGTGACCTTAGGAGCAGTGCAACTCAACGTAGCCTTACGAACGATCCATTTCAATGTGGCCTTACGAATAGTCCATTTCAACGCTGCCTTACGAACAGTTCATCTCAATTTGGCCTTACGAATAGTCCATTTCAATGTAGCCTTAGAAACAGTCCATCTTAACATGGGACAACAATTAATCTTCGGATTTACAACGCTAAAATGAGGTATTCGATTATCCTCGGTTGACAGAGCAGATACCCAAATGTGGTTTTGCTATAACAAAATACACATGCCTTATAAGCAATTATGTGTAGGCTAAGGACTGTTGTCGGTGTTTTCGTATACCACACAAAACGAATTGAACTAACGTTTATCTAGTAAGCTAAACATCTCCACTTTGGTCATTCTGGGGCACATCAGGGTTTGTGGCTATCCTCTAAACTGGTTCTGAGTCAGAAAGATTATCTGATTCTTACAAAACAGTATCACTGATGCTTTTCCTTAAGGCGAGTTTCACTTCTTCTGAACATGGATGATCGTCTTTCTATCAAACAAAACCATTGTTCTAATTCATTTCTGAGATGAAGTATTCTGTGAGACAGTCTGTTTTTACAAACAAAGACAATGTGGTAAGTAACTTGCAACTTTCTACAAACACTGTGAAGACCTTATTACTTGATATTCTAGCCCGGCATGGCCAAGCGTGTTCGGGCGTTCGACTCCCGGTCGCATCAAACATGTCCGCCCTTTTAGTCGTGGGGGCGTTATAATGTGACGGTCAATCCCACTATTCGTTAGTAAAAGAGTAGCCCAAGAGTTGGCGGTGGGTGGTGATGACTAGCTGCCTTCCCTCTTGTCTTACCCTACTAAATTAGGGACGGCCAGTGCAGATAGCTCTCGAGTAGCTTTGCGCGAAATTCAAAACAAACAAACAAACTTGATATTCTGTTGGCCAATCTCGAGAACCTTTCTCTGTACGTAACGACCTGCAAAATATAAAATGATCGTGTATACCAGAGAACAATTTACAGAAATGACCAGAATTGGGATATCCCATATTTTTCTATGTTTCTACTCGGGATCTGTACCAAATCTCATGTAAAATGACTGGTAGAGTAACTATGTTTTCTGTGGCACCTTGATCCCCTTTAACGAATCAAAATAGACAAGTTTATCACTTCTGTATTAATTACCATGTAAACTGGATACAATATGACTGAATAATTGACCAAATCCTTCAAAATTAAGATTTTTTTTAACACTGGCCCCCTTAAAAGATTCAAAATGGGCAAATTCAATTTTTATTTATGTCAAAATGTTGGAACAGGAAACTTTATACTGGTGTCAATTTTCATCTTGATTGTTGCAAATATAACTACATGGTGAACCCAAAATATACTTTTGGTTGTTTTACCTTTGTTTCTATAAAAGTCTTAAAACGATCTGAATAAAAATTGGATCAACGTATAATTTTACCAAGTTTTACGTCAATTGTTGTTGTTTTGAATTAAGCACAAAAGTACACAATGGGCTATCTGTGGTTTGCCCACTACGGTTATCAAAACCAGCTTTTTAGCGTTTAAGTCCACAGACATGCCGCTGACCTACTGGGGGGGGGGGTTACGTCAACTACTGAGAAATGAAGTAATGATGACTGATTGAAAGAAGAAATAAAAAGAAACAACAGAAAAACATTGCAACTTTCTGCAAATACATAATTCTGTTGTTGTTGAGCAAGCTGAATATAAATCATTGTTTGTCAGTTAAACCAACCAGGGGTCTTGATAACAACTGAAAATGAGACAATTGATATATCGAATGAAGATACCTTGACTTTCTGAAAATATGGGAAAGCTTCTTATATCAGTTGTTCTCCACTGACCAAATGTGAAATATGTTTAAAGATAAATTTTAAAATATTCGAGGTAAAGATATTCCTTATAGAAAGAAAAGGGGAGCTACAAGTAAAAAAATATGAATGGCTTACAAAGGGTTTGAGAGATAAAATTAAATATAAAAAATTTATAAAACTGAGAAATTTAAAGAACAACAAAGTAAAATAAAAGCATCTTAAGTGTAAGAAATTTAAATTGATCGGTATGGTGGGAGATTTGGGAATTACAAAAATATCAAGAAAGTTCGTGAAATGAAAATTAAGACATCAAAAAAGGATGTATGAAAAAAGGATGGGCAGAAAAATGTAAACATTAACAGTAAAGATTTCTTAAATATATTAAGGGTAAGCAAAATGTTAGGATACGAGTAGGACCCTTGATGGATAATAAAGGAAGGCTATTATGTGATGATTATGAGATAATTGGGTTATTATATTTTGCACTTTCTTCGGTTTTTACTGACGTAGTATTACACATCTTGAACAGATGACAAATGCAACATGATTGAGCAAAAGGATCATATTAATTCTGAAGTTGTTAAAAATTTTAAAAACCGATAAGGCTCCTGGCCCAGATAACATCTTCTCAAGGGTTTTGAAGGTAGTTTTACGAATAGAAATATTTTTCTTACAAATCTTTTCAGATTGGTTGAAAAAGTTACTCCTTGTGTATGTGAGAGTGAGGGTGTGGGTTAAGTGTACGAGGATTTCTTGAAAGCACATGACAAGATGCCACATAAAAGACTTGCAAAAGAATATTTCTATACTTTCTACAGGTGTGAGAGGTAAGTTAGAAAATTGGTAAGAAGAGTGGCTGAATAGAAGAAAGAAATGTGATTGTTACAAGTAGAGTTCAGTAAAACTGAAATAATGTCACAATTGTGGTACCTCATGGCTCAGTCTTAAGACCTTTGGTCTCTTTGATTTACATTAGTAAAACAGATGAACGAATAGTAATTAAATTACTCTTAAGTTTGCAAATGAAATTAAGGTCTAGAGAATGTAGATGATTTACAAATATATTTAGATCATTTAGTGAGTTGAGCAAATAAATGGTAGATTGGTTTTTATCAAATAAATGCAAGCTGATGGATGCAGGATATGATAATTTGAATTATAAGTATAATTTGGATGGTATACCTTTATGAATGTTGTGAAAGAAAGGGATTTTAGTCTAATAGTCGACCATTCTCTAAAGCCATCTAAGTAATGTGCTGTTGCTACTGGTAGGACAAATAGGATATGACGTTATATCTTCGGAAATATTGAATACAAGTCTAAAGAGGTTATAGTTTCATAGGTCACTGGTTTGGCCACACTTTGAATATTGTGATGAGCCTTTGGTTCCTTACATTAGGAAAGACTTCAAATTGTTGGAAATGGTTCAAAGAATGATTGTTAGAATGGTGCCTGAGACGGAGGGGTTGTTATACAAGGAGAGGCTGAAAATTGTCAATTGTTTTCTTTTGAAAATAGAATATTTTAAGGATATCTGATTGAGGTGTTTATGATTGTAAAGGGAATTGATGAGCTTGATGCATCATCTTTTTTAACTGGCATGAAAGGAGTTAGTTCAACTAAGATAGTTTTGTTTTTCTAACATGGTGGTTAACCTTTACAATGATTTGTCTTGAGAAGTTGTAGAAGCAGTACATTTATGAGTTCAAAAGCTTGATAAATGTATGAATAATAAGTAATTATTCTTTAAAGTTAAGTTAGTCTAAATGATGGAACATCTTTTTTAAAAAGTGAATGTTATTTAGATAACAAATGCAAGTTTATGTATGGGCTTGCTGAGTAACATTTTCATATACAGTTATAAAGAAGATATCAAATTAATAAAATATTAGACATAAATTATTTTAAATGTAAGATGGCATAAAGAGTAATGGGTAACTTTGTCAACCATCCTTATGATGGCTAAGTTTAAATGTGTTCTACTTCAATAAGAAAAATGACCCTAGAATTAATAATAGTTTAATATGCACTGATCTGTAGTCTATATTAGCAAATATTAAACAGATATCTTGGTAAGGATAACCAACTGTTATGCCACAATTTGGATAATTCAGTAAATAACAAATAAAAGTATAATTCCTTGTGAGTTGCGTTTAAAAATTATATGTTAATTCGGTGTCGTTTGAAATAGGTGTAATTGTTGTTAAATGTCCACTGAATGTTAACACGCTCAACATGAGGCAGGAGTACTCTTTCTGAGGTGTTTTGGTGACTGTAGAAGCAAAGCAATTCGGAAAGAAGAGTACTGTAATAAAGGTAATAAAAAATGTCAATTTGGAATCAATATTTCAATTGAAATTGAATTAATTTGTGAGGAACTATAGCCATTAATATCTTCTATACATTACACTAGATAAGTCTAGTTGAAAGGACTTCCTTGAATCTTAACGATACCATCATCGGGCCACCCTGAAAGCTGGCTTCATGTACAATTATTTTTTATTGTAGCTGGAAACACATTCTGAATGATTTGGGGGGTGATGCTAAGAGTGCCACGCTCTTTGAATTTTGCTCTCAAAGTATTGGAGTACTGCCACACTTCTATTTCAAATGGGAGGTCAACCCCATCTCACCACGAAGTCTCTCATGCTTTCGACTAGGTCCTACTTTGTTTCTCTTATCCTCAACACCCTCATGAACATAGTTTCATTGTATGTTTTCCATACACTTCTCCACACCTTGGACGTTGCATCTAACCAGGATTAACTCTTCACATTTGTCTACATTATCCTTATTTAATGCTGCAAACACAAAATTCCTGACTTCCTGATGGTTCACGTTTCATATAAGTAAAATCAACACGACCAGTATTCACCAACTCTACCGTTTACTTAAGAACAATTATTATCATATCCTTGCTACTACAAGTACCCTTTGAATTTGTATCTTTCTATGTTTACGTGGAAAGAAAGCGTCGTTGATATTATTGGAAGACGGTTTCATCCTTTACATCATCATTTGGATGTTTCCATTCTGGTGGTAATTAAATTTTGTTGAATTAGGTGTAGAAACAAAGGTACAGGAAGCCAGTAAGCCATAACTTCATGTTCACGACTTGAAGTAAATTCATCCTCCTACACTTCGTCAACCATTGCACACCATTTGAAGTAAAAGTAAATTTATCTTCCTACACTTGGTCAACCATTGTCACACGATTTGAAGTAAAAGTAAATTTATTTCCTTCACTTCATCAACTGTTGTCACACGATTTGAAGTAAAAGTAAATAATAAAATTCCATTGTGGTAACATATTGTATTGTCTGACCAAATTCAACTACCTGTAATATGAAACAACTCATGTTTCATTAGCAACATAATACTTTCATGAACCGAAAGAACTGCAAACCAGTCCTGCTTTAAATCTCCGGATTATATTGGATAATAATAGTTGATCAAATATTCAGGAACATTATCTCCGTCTACATTATTATCCCCATCATTCGTACGTCTTCTTCCACTTCTAGTGTATGTCCTGGTTCCATGTCATGACATACCTTCCTCTTCGTAGTGTTCAAGTATCACTTCGCAAGTACAGTGGTTCATGTTTCATCTTGTAGTCCATCACCACCAAAGCCTCATCTGTTTGAAGGGTTGCATGTATTTTAGTGATACGACCCCAATGTTTGTTTGTTTTTTGCTCTCGCTAGATGGTTCATGTACAACTTTAACTTGAATCTGTAGTCATCTACAAGAGAATGGTGATCAAAACTCAGTAATTTTTTTAGAAGATGGACAATTTGGAATCAGATTTGATAAAGATCACAAAATCAGAGAATTCCCACTTAATTGCTACCGAAACCGCTATCAGTATCACGACTTCTGCAATTGTGCCAATTGACTGGTCCAACTTACATTCGCAAAAATGACGAATTACTTCCAGAGATGTTTCTTGCGATTTCTTTCACATTCTGATTTGGTGTCAACTATTCTCCGGAAAAGCTCCACACTATCACAGAAGCATAAACGACGGGATTTTTATTTGGTCATTAGTCAACTGACCCACATGAAATTTTATCAGCCACTCTCTCTAGACATTTTATATGAGTAGATATTCTATTGTGACAAAATTTCAATAAACTCTGATTCTTTCCATCAATTGTCATCTCGTACATTATCCATAAAAAGTGCTGATATTTTCAGGTTATGTGATGACTCAAAAGCCTTTTGAAGAATTGATAAGTTGTATAACTGAACTTGACAGATAAGTGGTTTAAACTATATTCCCTTCATTAACACCTGACAGTTCCTTCTAGCTTATTTAAAGTTTTCTTGTCACTTCCTTAAACTTAAAGCCTGCAGAAAGGTTGTTCTCTGTAAACACCGTTCTCGTAAAGCTATTTGTATCTTTATCATGTTCTTTTGTTATACATAGTGGCTACACCTGGAAACACCGATCCATTGGAACGTAACAAACAGGTAAGTCCAAAAATATATTCTTCTTTTTCGATTTTAATAAGAGATTGTGAAAATACTCCAAAAATACTAATAAATGCACCGTATTTTATGTCCTTCCTGTCATTCCAAAATGCAGAATAAACAAAAAGACCTCTTCTAATTTGACTACAGACTGTTGATGAAAGGTTATTTACGTGTTTGTGGTTAAACTGTGAATTAAAAGAACTGATTTAAGAGCTATTCTGAGAGTTAAATCTAAACAAACGTGAATAGTCAACTGGACTTTTATTAATGCATTTAGTTTGTATGGGTTGAATGTTTATTTCTGTCGGTTCATTCGGGTGCTGTAAAAAGAAACTTCTAAATTAACACATTTTGTGTAGTTGTTTTTACGACATTATCTTTGACAAATATTTCAACATTCCAACATGGAAGCAACATTCCAGCATTCAGTCGATTTTAGAGACGTTTTCATCATCTGGTCGTTTTGAATATTTCACATTTAGTGAAGTAAGATTTTGTCTTCAACTTCCATCTTATTCTAACGTTATACCAAATTTAACTGGAAGTGATCAAAAAATTGTATCAAAACTGGTCTCCTTGACAAAAGTCATGAGGAACCCTTATAGTAAAGCTTGGTGGTGGCGGAAGTACATTGTTAAACCGGAAATGGTGGAATATTTTGGGGTTCACTTTGTTACAAAAGAACTTCCTGGTTTAAAGTTGTTGGATGTTGGCCCTGAAATCGCTCTTATACATCATTATCGAAGTAAATTATGTGATCCGAAAAGTGAACAAAATGTTCATGATCCATTTTTACCCAAAACCTTTGGAAGGAAAATGTTGAACTATTTAAGAGATTGGGGTGCACTACAATAAAGTTGTTATACGTTTTCATGACAATGTTTCTAGGGAGATCTTTAAATGTTAGGGATCAAAACATTGCATAATAATTCTTTTTTTCTCATGTTTCCATGACAATCTTTCTTAGGTAATACTGTAACCAATCTGCAGATTTACATAAGTAAAATGTAAACATATTTTTTTCAAGATATATCATACAGATCTTTAAATGATCGTATCGCACGTTGTGGATTAAAATGTCATAATAATTATTTTTGGCTGGATTTAATAAAAAAGTTTTTTTGTGCTAGAATGACCTGTTCATTGATTTTTTTAGGTTATTGAAAAGTATATACATGTGTATGTTACCTTTAAGTAAGCATTATTAACATTCAATGGATATTTAACAACAGTTAAACCTATTTTAAATAAGATTGAATTGACAAACAATTTTTAAACGCAACTCACGAGGAATTATATTTCTAATTGATATTCATTTAATAATTAGCAAATATTAAATAGATGTCTTGGCCCGGCATGGCCGAGCGCGTCAGACGTGCGACTCGTAACCCGAGGGTCGCGGGTTCGCATCCGAGTCGCGCTAAACATGCTCGCCCTTTTAGCCGTGGGGCTTTATAATGTGACGGTCAATTCCACTATTCGTTGGTAAAAGAGTAGCCCAAGAGTTGGCAGTGGGTGGTGATGACTATCTGCCTTCCTTCTGGTCTTACAGTGCTAAATTAGGGACAGCTCAGGTTTCTCCTCCTGGTTGGGGGTTGTGCAGTAGGCTAACAATCTACTCACTTAAAAAACCAGCCTGTTCATGAATTCGCAAGCGATTGCGGCCCTATGTTCCTTTATGGAATCGAGAGGCATAATAAAAATAGATGTCTTGGTAAAGATAATCAGCTGTTGAATATCAATATGAATAATTTAATAAATAACAAAGTGTAATTTGAACACTAAAAGATGACTATAGATCAGTACACATTAAACTGTTGCTAATGGTAGGCCACTTATTCTTATTGAATTGGAGTTCAGTTAAAGTTAATTGTAATAGAGACTGTTGTCAAGGTGACCTATTAATCTTTAGGCCATCTTACATTTAAAATAATTCATATCTATTATTTTGTTAATATAATTTCTTCTATATAAATGCACATGAAAATGTTATTGCTCAGTAAGCCCGTACAAGTAAACTTATATTTGTTATCTAAATAATATTCTCTTTTCAAAAAGAGATGTTCCATCCTTTAGACTAATTTAACTTTGAAGAAAAATTACTTATCATTCATATATTTATCAAGCTTTTTTAAACTCAGAAATTTACTGCTTCTACAACTTATCAAGAAAGCTCAAGATGAACGATATAAAATACTATTTTTTCATTCTTAACTCTTATCACGACCTCTGCTGATTTTAACTAAAAATAATATTTTACAATTTATCTTTAAACATATTTCACATCTGGTAAGTGGTGGACAGCTGAAATAAGAGGCTTTTTCCTATTTTCAGAAGATTAAGGTGCCATAATTCGATACGTAAATATGAAAATAGAAGTACTTTGGTTTCATTCTCAACTGTTATCAAGACCCTTGGTGGCTTTAAGTAAAAAAGAGTGATTGATATTCAGCTTGCTCAACAACAATAGTTTTATGCATCTGCAGAAAGACGCAACGTTTTCTATTGTTTCTTTTTTTATTTCTTCTTTCAATCAGTCATCATTATCATTTCTCAGTGGATTCATTTGGTAAAATTATACGTTGATCCAATTTTTATTTAGACCTTTTTAAGACTTTTATAGAGACAAAGGTAAAACAACCAAAAGTATATTTTGGGTTCACCATGGAGTTATATTTGCAACAATCAAGATGAAAGTTGGCACCAGTATAAAGTTTCCTGCTCCAACATTTTGACATAAATAAAAATTGAATTTGCTCATTTTGCGTCTTACAAGGGAGCCAGTGTTCATAAAAAAATCTTGATTTTGAAGGATTTCGTCAATTACTCAGTCATATTGTATCCAGTTTACATGGTAATTAATACAGAAGTGATAAACCTTTCTGTTTTGATTCATTAAAGAGGATCAAGGTGTCACAAAAACATAATGTTAGTTGTTTGTTTGCACAATTACTCTACCAGTCAATTTACATGAGATGTGGTACAGATCCCGAGTAGAAACATAGAAAAATGTGGGATATCCCAATTCTGGTCATTTCTGGGGGTCAAAAGGTTAAATATAGCCATAATGTTTTGAGGTTTGGGAATTACTTAGCCTTGCTTCTACCAATTTTCATGTAAGTTACTACAAAAGTAATTTTCTACAGACACTACAAATTAACCAACAAAAATGTTGGACTTGCCGATTTACATGGGATTTGGAACAAATAATTTTTTTACATGTTCTAAACAGAGATATGGACAAGTTTTGGATTTTTCTCTTCTGCTCACTTTGTAAGCGAAGAAACCACAGTTTGGGGGTTTCGTGAAATATCCATGTGCATATCAACAAACTTGCATCAGATTTCGTATAAAGATATGTTTGTTTTATCACCCAAACAGTGATATAAACAGTTTTCTATTCTTCTGGTGTCACGACTGGCCATGTTATCATGACGGAGATACGTTGTATTCGCTCGTGAATGTTGGGTTTTTTCATTTTTTTTCCAATTATAAAAAATTTGCAGAATTAATTTGATTATTATAATTAATTATTTTAAGTGGAGGGCGATTAATTTTAATTGAATTCTGTAAATGTTTGAATGTTAGGTATATATTAAACATAACTTTAATAAATGTTATTCTTTTACAATATTGAAAAAGTAAAATTCTGAAAGTATTCCTTAATTATCACATCTTATAATTAAATTTTTCTAAACTTAACTGACTCCTTTTCAAAGGTGGCACAGAAGTATGTCTGTGGACTTACAACAATAGAAACTAAGTTTCGATACCCGTGGCGGAGAGAGTACGGATTTGTGCTTAATTACAAAAACAACATATTGCCTAAACTTACAAATACGACTGTAAAGTGTTCTCTGGTATACATGATAGAAAGTTACGTACAGAGGTGGGATCTTAAGATTGGCCATCAAAATATCAAGTAACAAGGTCTCCACAGTGTTTGTGGAAAGTTGCAAGTTACTATCCACATTGACTTCGTTTGTCAAAACAGACAGTGTTACAGAATACTTTATATCAGAGTTGAATTGCAACTATGGTTTTGTTTGATAGAAAGACGATCATTCATGATCAGAAGAAGTGAAACTCGCCTTAAGGAATAGCATCAGTAATGCTGTTTTGTAAGAATCAGATAACCTTCCTGACTCAGAACCAGTTTAGAGGATAGCCAGAAACGCTCTTATGCCACAGACTGACCAAAGTGGAGATATGTAGCTCTACAGATAAGCGTTAATTCAGTTCGTTTTGTGTCGTATACAAAAACACCACTGAGTTACCAGCTGTGTCCACCAATTAAAAGAGAGCCCCTTATTTTAGCGTTATAAATCCGAAGACTTACCGCTGTCTCATCCAGGAATCGCTCATAAGGCAACATTGAGATGGATTGTTCATAAGACTGCATTAAAATGGACTATTCGTAAGGCCACATTGAAATGGATTGTTCGTTAGGCTACGTTGAGTTGGACTGTTCCTGAGGTCACTTTGAGATGGACTGTTATAAGGCAACATTAATAAAATATCTTGCTTCCTAGAGACCTCAATCAGAGATAGGGCGAGTAGTGAGACTAAGTTTGACATATCACACATTTTAGTGTTTTTAAGATGCAACAACCGTTTGGATAGAAACTTTCATACTTCATAACATGTAAACAAATGTCAGACTAATAAAAATAAATCTAATGTTTTTAAATTGTATGATGTAAATAGATATTTCATTGACACGCTGTTTGATATTTGTATCATCATATTTGTGATGGATTTACTATTATATATCTCTTTAATATCCATGTTTATTTAAATTAAATTTATATTAAGAAATATACAAAACTTACACTGTTAAATCTGTATTGCGAATTCCCCGTCTTTTTACTAAAGTACCTAATGCGACGCATCGAGAAACAGTATGTGTTATTGATTTGTTATAGTTCGTACACTATAAACTACTCGGAAACTATTACTGTGATTAACGCTTATTAATCGACAACTTCAGATATATCGACCAGGAAGTTATAGATTATAATTATAATTATTATAATTAATTAATCATTATTGATAATTAACAATAACAACAATTAAGTCCATTTGAATAAGAATAATAGTAAGTGGATATTATCATGAAGAAGTCCATTTAATCCTGGCATTAGTAAATTTATATTCTTCACAATAAATAAATTTTATCATTTCTTAGTATTAATTGAATGCCAATTAAAAATATAATTTCTTGTTAACTGTTAATTTCAATTACTTATGCTAATTTCAACATCACTGCAAACATTTAGCTAACAATTATATGCTTGTCTTTATGGACACAATGTGGCTAATCTTGAAAAAGCCCAGCACAGCCAGGTGGTTAAGGCACTCGAATCGTAATCCGAGGGTCGCGGGTTTGAATCCCTGTCATGCCAAACATGTTTGCCCTTTCAGTCGTGAGGGAGTCAGTCAGTCCTACTATTCGTTGGCAAAGGAGTAGCCCAAGAGTTGGCGGTTGGTGGTGACGACTAGCTGCCTTTCCTCTAGTCTTACACCGTAAAATTAGGGACGATTAGCGTAGATAGTCCTCCTGTAAATTTGCGCGACATTAAGAGAACAAACTCAAGAGAAACATTTTTACTAGATATTTATAAAGAAGACACAAAGTTACTAAAATAATAGACATGAATTATTTTAAATGCAAGATGCCATAAAAACAACAGTACATACTACGGTTAACTCCAACTGAATAAGAAAAAGGGGCGTAGCATTATTAGCGGTTGAATGTGCACTGCTCTATATTCATCATTTAGAGCTCAAATTACCCTTGTTATTTATTGAATTATCCAAATAGAAATATAACAGCTGGGTATCTTTACCAAGACATCTATTTAATATTTGCTAATTATTTAAATGAATATCAATTAGAAATATTTCTTGTGAGTTGCGTTTAAAAATTGTTTGTCAATTCAGTCTTATTTAAAAGAGGTTTAATTATTGTTAAATATCCACTGAATGTTAATAATGCTTACTTATCGGTGATATATGTACGTATATACTTTTTCACACACCTAAAGAAACCAATGAACGGGTCATTGTAGAACAAATAAACTTTTTTATTAAATCCAGTCAAACCAAAAAATAGTTATGATGACATAATTCAATCCTCAACGTGCGATACAATCATTTAAAGATCTGTATGATATATCTTGAAAAAAATATGTTTACATTTTACTTATGTAAATCTGCGGATTGCTTACAGTATTACCCTATAAAGATTGTCATGGAAACATATGACAACTTTATTGTAGTGCACCCCAATCTCTTAAATAGTTCAAAATTTTCCTCCCAATGGTTTTGGGTAAAAATGGATCATGAACATTTTGTTCACTTTTCCGATCACATAATTTACTTTGATACTGATGTATCAGAGCGATTTCAGGGCCAACATCCAACAGCTTTAAACCAGGAAGTTGTTTTGTAACAAAGTTAAGTCGGAACATTCCACCATTTCCGTGGTGAAGTGATTCTTGACAACGAGAAACCCACTTGAAGTAAAAATGTGTCTCAAAACCTTTGGTAAGGGTATTAACACTTTTACTAATAAAGCAGAGAAAAGGTTAAAGATGACCTAGGAAGGTCGAACCTTTGTTCTTTGCTTTATTAATAAAAGTGTTAATATCCGTACCAGCCGTTCTGAGATACATTTCTACCATTTCCGGTTTGACAATGTACTTCCGCCACCACCAAGTTTTACTATAAGATTAAAATTAAACCTTTACAACAGCTCTCTGCATTCTTCCAAACATTTAGTTGTCTATAAAAAAAAACAGTTAGTTCTTCATACCTACCTTTTTTCTAAAGTGCTAAAATGTGTCTATTTTAATTCAACGTTCATAAGTTTACGAACGGGCGTCGACGGAGTTTAAAGACCCCTAAACCTGAGCTCTGTTTATTGTTTAATACGCCATCTGTACCTTTTATTTCATTTAATTTCTATTTATATAGACATTTTTATACAGCTGTAAGTGCAACCTGATGGTTTTTTATATCTGTAAGTATATACTGAAAATGCACAAAACTACTAAAGGAAGAACAGAATCGTCCACCATGGTCCTCAGGTGTCCACAGCCTCGACTGTACACAAAGTTTAGGTTCTGCTTGTTACTGTTGATTCCCACAGTTATATTACTAACCGTGCTTAATATCACAAACGTAAGTAACTGATATGTTTCATGAAACAATCATGTTCAAGATGGGATACGACAAAAATCGACTCATTGAAAACATTAAACTAAAGGAATCGTACGTTTTAACTTGTACTTATATATTAATGTTATATTCGAAACGGGGTATACAGGGTGCCCCAAAATGAATATGTGATAAAGAAAGTTAAATAACTCTTTTATTATTTGAGATATCAACACAAAACCCAATATCTTCTGAACATTTGTAATGTTAGTAAAGTTAATTGTTATTGTTTATTATTACAATTTATGAACGTGTTTAACTTCAGAGTTCAGAAATGATTCTGTTTTTGAATTGAAGTTCAACTCCTAGAATGTTTATCTTTGAGGCTTTTTGAAAACAAACGTCTATCATAACAAACAAAAGAATCTTAAGGAACTGAAACTTCATATCCATGTCTTTTCCATTCCTACAACTCTGTCGGAAAATGTTTTCTCAGAATTTGAGCACATAATTAGATTAATTAATATCAATGATGGAAGATACGTGAAGTTTATATATTAAATTAAACTAAAAGTCGTCAGAAGATATTTTGTTTTGAAATTTATTGAGGCATCTTGTATTGACACACGTAAATTAGCCTTCTTTATGAATTCGCTAGTGCTGTGTATCCGCCAGATGTTTGATATTTGTTTGAACGCGCACCTGTTTTGATGTGGAACATCTGACAGATTCTAAATATTCTTCCTTTGTATCCAGGTTCCGATGTACTTATCTCGCTATGTACATAATGTTTTCTATGGATTACGGATCACATATCTTGATCAGATTAACGCCTTTCTCGCAGACGTTTGAGATCGATTCTGGCTCTTCTTTGTCATTCAGACCCATACTTCTGTGTAGCCACAATGAACTGGTGTTGGGTGAATAAACATCGCTTTTCGTAGCACTTGTACAAGATGTTTCCTCCGTATCATCCAAGAAATATATAAGCAGTGAATACTGTAGAACTCTATTATTCATTGCAAATATTTGGTGAATGCTGACATGTGTTGAGTTTGCTCTGTATGTACGAATACCCAGATGGATGACTTAGTTAACTGAGAGCAGTAGGCTTGAAATTACCACACAAAGGATCTATGAGTGTCATTATAAAAATACAAAGAATATAACGACATAGAAGAATGAATTATTTGACGAAATCGTAAAGCCTGTTTTAGTGGCCCTAAAGCTATGCATAGTAATGTTTGGCATTTTGTATATCAACGTGCACTCTTGAAACAGTTCAAAACTACTAATATTTTATCCTTATTTTACTATAATCTAAGTTTAAATATAAGCCTAATTTTATGTATTTCTAAAGAAACTCTAATATTACGTTAATGATAACAGTTTTGTTTAGAAGTAGTTTTCGTTGTTGCAAAATTAATTTTATGGTAGGTAAGTTATAACGTTCGACTCTTACTCTGAGGTCATGGGTTCGAATCCCTGTCGCACTAAACATGCTCGCCATTTCAGCCGTGGGGGCGTTAAAATGTGACGGTTAATCCCACTATTTGTTGGTAAAAGAGTAGCCCAATAGTTGGCGGTGAGTTGTGATGACTAGCTGCCTTTCTTCTAGTTTTACACTGCTAAATTAGGGACGGCAAACGCAGATAGCCCTTGAGTAGCTTTGCTCGAAATTCAAACAAAACAAAAAATTTTATGATTAGCTGTAAAAACTATCGACGACATTATATCCCTACCTATTAACAACATTATATCCCTCTTTGAAATAATAATCATTGATGTCATGAAAACCCACTTGTAGAGAAATATATATGTAAAAACGGCTCGTTTGGGTTGAGAAAATATTTTACGTAGAGGAGTGAACAACGTTTCGACCTTCTTCGGTCATCGTCATAAACAAGCCGTTTTTACATCCCGTTTTTAAAAGTAAATTCCTTTTCCTACACTTGGTCAACCATTGTCACATGATTTGAAGTAAAAGTAAATTCATCCTCCTACACTTGGTCAACCACTGTCACACGATTTGAAGTAAAAGTAAATTCATCTTTTTACAATTGATCAACCGTTGTGACAAAATTTGAAGTAATAGTAAATTAATCCTCCTACACTCATCAACCGTTATCACACGATTTGAAGTAAAAGTAAATTCATTTTCCTACAGTTGGTCATCCGTTGTGACACAATTTGAAGTAATAGTAAATTCCTCTTCCTACATTTGGTCAACCATTGTCACACGATTTGAAGTAAAAGTAAATTAATCCTCCTACACTTGGTCAACCGTTGTCACACGATTTGAAATAAAAGTAAATTCATCTTCCTACACTTGGTCAACCGTTGTCACACGATTTGAAGTAAAAGTAAATTCATCCTCCTACAGTTGGTCAACCATTGTCACACGATTTGAAGTAAAAGTAAATTTATCCTTCTTCACTTCATCAACTGTTGTAACACGATTTGAGGTAATAGTAAATTCATCGTCCTACAGTTGGTCACCCGTTGTGACACAATTTGAAGTAATAGTAAATTCATTCTCCTACACTTCATCAACCGTTGTCACACGTTTTCAAGTAAAAGAAATAATAACATTCCATTGTGGTAACATTTTGTATTGTCTCACCGAATGCAGATACTTGTAATATGGAACAACTCATGTTTCATTAGCAACATAATACTTTTATAAAACGAAAGAACTGCAAACCAGTCCTGCTTTAAATCACCGGATTATATTGGATAATAATAGTTGATCAAATATTCAGGAACATTATCTCCGTCTACCTTATAATCCCCATCATTCGTACGTCTTCTTCCGCTTCTAGTGTATGTTCTGGTTCCATGTCATGACATATTTATCTCTTCGTAGTGTTCAAGTATCATTCGCAAGTACAGTGGCTCATGTTTCATCTTGTAGTCCATTACTACCAAAGCCTCATCTGTTTGTTTGTTATTTTTTTTCTCTCGCTAGATAGTTCATGTACAACTTTAACTTGAATCTGTAGTCATCTACAAGAGAATGGTGATCAAAACTCAATATATTTTTTTTTAAAAATGGACAATTTGGAATTAGATGTGATAAAGATCACAAAATCGTAAAATTTCCACTTAATTGCTTCCGAAACCGCCATCAGTAAAAGAAAGTCCTGAATTAACACATTTCGTGTAATTGTATTCTCAACATTATCTTTGACAAATATTTCAACAGAAGATTACTGACATCAAAAGTGACAACATTATGGTTAAAAAGTCTTAGTTTTCAATGTTCAATTCACAAAGGTAATCGGGTGATGTTCAACAACATACTGTCATACCTTTTTGAAACATTATCTGATAAGGTTTTAGATAAAATTATGATATATTACAGAGAAAACAAACAGAAAACTCAACACGTAAAAGCTCTGTAATCTGATCCATGTTATTGTGTAAGTTACAAAAATAGTATTCGCTGGATGCTAACAGAAGGGAACAGTGCATTCAAAGCAAGAGATAGTGTTACCCTGGATGTATAGACAACAATTGCTTCTACATGTCAACGAAAATAAAACTAAACCAAAACTATGTGATGTTGTTAACTTACAAGTTGTATGTTACAATATTCTATAGCTTATAAGGGAAAGAAACGTTACATTGAATCCAAAATATAGTGTTATTTTGGAATATGTAAACAACAGCAATCTCTAGAAGTCAAGTGAGAGGATCACAACAACCAACCCACGAGATATTGTTATCCTAAACAACAACAGTCTCTAAAGAGAATATCACGTTACATGTTAATGTGATGTTGTAATCAGTATAAAACAACGTGTTATCGTAACTTATCTGAGTAGCAAAAAATGTTAAGGATATCTATATGATATCTCATGATTTGTTGTTTGGAGTCAACAATTAACTGAGTGTATTAATATCAGGATTAAAGTAGTGTATTTAACCGTAACGTCTATTTTCCATAGAACAACAGGTTTCATCCTTTATCTTTTGGAGATGAGAAACTGTTAGAAGGAAGAAAAACAAAACGGATATGGTTTGAATTTCGCGTAAAGCTACACGAGGGCTATCTGCGCTAGCCGTCCCTAATTTAGCAGTGTAAGACTAGAGGGAGAGCAACTAGTCTAGTCATCACCGCCAGCTCTTGGACTACTCTTTTACCAAAGAATAGGGGGATTGACCACCACATAATAACACCCCACAGCTGAAAGGGCGAATATGTTTGGTGCGAGGAGGATTCGAACCTGCGGATTACGACTCAATTCCTTAACCATCTGGCCATGCCGGGCCGGTAATGGATGGTGCTAAGATATGACACTTCTTTTACACTCAATGTATCTAAATTTATTTAACCTATTTTTATGTCCGGAAACCTATACGTAGTTAATTGCTTTATGAATGTAATCTGCAGAAGAAATTCGTTACTTGTCATCACTAATTACGATACTATAATTCTATTAATATAAATGCTTTCTCTCCAGCTGTAGCATGAAGGTCTGTATATATACACATGTATAGTTTAAGTGTACAACCAGTTCAACGTCAGCAAAGATTTGTACACCATGGTACTCAGGTGTCCACAGTCTCGTTTGTACACAAGGTGTATGTTTTACTCCATGCTTGTACTTTCCAGTTCCACATTATTTACTGTGTTTAATATAAAAAACGTAAGTAACTCTTATCTTGTGTTTAATAATTATGTTCAAAACGAGCAATTAGAAAAGAGACTCAATGAAGACATCAGAATGCTCGATTCTATGGTTTTATGTCTAGTAAAATAAATTAACAGAATAAATCACTGATCTCTCCAAGTAAAATTTTGTCCTTTAATCGTGTACACTTTACTCGATTTTTGTTTTTCTGACGAACATCTCCAAACGTGACCAACGAATAAATGTTTATGGATTCATCTTCAAAAATGTTCTGAACCATAAGATTTTTATCATCAGTTTAATGAAAAGCAGTTTACATAGGACCAGGTATGTTCTACTCATGAACAGGTCGGGTCGGAGACGTTGTACTTCACAAATCTCTCCACACTTTGATGTGTCATAATATCGTTTACTGATGCTACTGTTTGGTTCCTTTGCGTGTAACAGCTAAGCTATATAAATATAATAGTACTGTCTGTTGTATATCCAAGTAACTATTTATCCATATAAATATAATATAACTGTCTATTGTATGACCACGTATCTACTTATCTATATAAATATAATATGACCGTCTGTTGTATGTCCATGTAACTACTTATCTATATAAATATAATAGTCCTGTCTATTGTGTGTCCATATGACTACTTCAGAAGTTGTGGATGGAACTTTACCATATTTGGTATGAAGATTTGTTAGATCCATGGTGAGGTACAAACATAATTTTAATTTTCCCTTCAAGGGATTTTGTCGTTGTTTATTACAAGTGCATATAAGGAAAGAAACTTTTCACGTTTTAAAAATAACCTTTCATTGATTATGAATTTATAAAACGTCTTTCCGGGTGATGATAACTCCACCTAGACTTAAATATATTTATTTTGTATCCTATACTTATATTTTTATATTTTATTATATAATAAAGTTATTTAATGACCAAAAGTCATTGATTTGTTTGCGTTATCTTGTTCATCTATATTATTTTTTTTTTTCGTGAACAAAACGTTAATAATAGTTCTCTCTTGTGTCCACCGAAGAGAATCACCGTCCTGAACTTAGTGTTGTAAACCTACCACTGTCCCACCAGCGTTCACTAAAATTAGGTATTAATCTCGATTGGTTTGGTTTGTTTTGAACTGCGCGTAAAGCTACACGAGGGCTATGTGCGATAGCCGTCCATAATTTAGCGGTGTAAGGCTAGAGGGAAGGCAACTAGTCATCACCATCCATCGCCAACTCTTGGCCTAATTTTTTACCAAAGAATAGTGGGATTTACCGTCACAAAGCCCCCACGGCTGAAAGGGCGAGCATGTTTGGTGTGACGGGGATTTGAACCCGCGACCATCGGATTACGAGTCGAGTCCCTTAACCACCTGGCCATGCCAGGCCTTAATCTCAAATGCCAGTAAACACGAAACTAAAGACTTCAGAAGTTAATTTGTAGAAAATATTCATAACATTTTAACTTATACCTAGAAAATTCTAGTGGTAGAGCGAAAATGAAAATAAGTTGTATCGACAGAAATATTTAATACAAGTCTAATGGTTGTAATTTCGTTGTATAGGTTACAGGTTAGGCCAGATTTGGACTGCTGTTCTCAATCATAGGTTTCTTACCTTCAGAAAAACAATAAATTATTGGGAAGGGTTCAGAGGAGGGTTACTAGAATTCTACCTGGAATGCAGGGGAGATCATATAAAAGAGGTTTAGATCTTTGATTTTTTTGTTGAAAAAAGAAAAGTTGGAAGGGGTTATAATTAAGGCTTTTAAGATTGTAAAAGGAACTGACAGTGTTTTAAGCATCAACAGTTTTCATACTTAACAGCGAGTATAGTAGGAGTATAGCACACAAATACCAACATTGGTAGGGTAAGAATTATCCTCAATTAAGACAGTTTTACTTTGCTAAACAGAATAGTTGGGACCTTCGAATGTTGTGGAAGCAGTAAAGTTAAGTGAGTTTAAGAGAAAGCTTCATTAGGGATGACTTTAATATTTTTATATTATTTTAATTATCTTTTACTTTATTTATTCGGTAATTTAGTTAGAGAATGGAACATCTAAGATGGACCAGTAGGTTCCTTGTTGTTCCTAAACATTATGTTATCAATGCTATATTTAAAACAGCATATATAGCTACGAAATTCTTAGCCTATTTTTTCTTAAGTTTCTACAAGATCGTATCTGCCAGTTTACATATATTATTATCTTCCATGATCTGTTTCATGAATATCAAAAACTTCGACATGTACAAAAACCTTAATAATAGTTCTCTGTTGTGCCCAACGAAGACGTTCACAACTCTGGTTTCAGAATGGTAAATCCATAGACTCCCAATCATTCATTATGACATTATGACGTTTTCACAATTTTACAGGCTTTTTTTTATACAATTACATATAAGGGAAGAAACTTTTCATATGTTAACTTTATATGTAAATATGGTTTTTATACCTTGATTTTTTTTGTTTCTCGTTCATAAAAGTAGTTAACAGTCTATCAGTTATAAACATTGTAAAGAGTCAGTCAGTCGTAAACATTGTTAAAAATCAAGTAATTATAAATATTGTTAATAGTCAGTCAGTTATAAACATTCTTAACAGTCAATCAGTTTAAACATTGTTACCAATCAGTCAGTTGTAAATATTGTAAACAGTCGATCAGTCAAACAGATTGTTAAGAGTTAATCAGTTATAAACATTATTGCTTTTTTAGTTTATTGACTCTTCACAGTAATAAGAGTTCTGATAATTTTGTTTTTTACGTATCGAAGGCACGTTTCTAAGGTAATGTACATATACATTACAATGTTAACATAACCTAAACTTGTGTATGAAATGCTTGAATAGAACATGAGTCAGTTTATTTTCTCTGTAATATCTCATAATTTTGTCAAAAACCTTATCAGATAATGTTTTATAAAGGTATGACAGTATCTAATAGAACGTCCCCTATACCCTTTATATACTGAACATTGTAAACCAAGACGTTTTTACGAATAATGTTGTCACTTTTGATGTCAGTAATTTTCTGTTGAAATATTTATCAAAGATAATGTTGTAAAAACAACTACATGAAATGTGTTAATTCAGAACTTTCTCTTTTTACAGCACCCGACTGAACCAACAGAAATAAACATTAAACCCACACAAACTGAATACATTAATAAAAGTCCAGTTGACTATTCACGTTTGTTTACATTTAATCCTCAGAATAGCTCTCAAATCAGTTCTGATAATTCACAGTTTAGCCACACACACGTAAATAACCTTCCAACAACAGACTGGATCCAAGTTAGAAGAGGTCTTTTTGTTTATTCTGCATTTTGGGATGATAGAAAAAACGTAAAAAACGGTCCATTTATTCGTATTTTTGGAGTATTTTCACAATCTCTTACTAAAATCGAAAAAGAAGAATATTTTTTTGGACTAACCTGTTTGTTACGTTCCAATGGATCGGTGTTTCCAGGTGTAGCCACTATGTACGACATGGACGATCCATATGATAAGAATCTGTATGTTGTTATATCATGTTTCCCTTATATTGAAACCAGTATTGTTCCAAAAAACGTTGCAATTCTCTATCATAATTCTTCAGACGTTCCTAATTGGATGCCAGTAACGTCTTTTCCAGGGAAATCCTTAATGAGTAAAGGACGAATTGCAGCTTGTATTAAACCACTGTATGGTCCTTTTACAAACAAGGACCTTCTTGCTCAGTTCCTGGCTTATTATACGATAATAGGCGTCAACCATTTTATATCTACAACAGTTTATCTTCCCTGAAGTGTTGGATTTCATCGGAAAGGTGAAAGATAAAGGCGTATCAATAACAATAATACCTTGGATCCTCCCTTACCAGCCTCAAGCAATTACAACAACCACAAGATTCCTTCGACGAACAATGTTACAAGATTGTAACTACCGTAGCATGTTTCATTACGAGTACATTCTGAACATGGACGTTGACGAATTTATTGCGCTGAAGCAACATTCCAGCATTCAGTCGATGTTAGAGACGTTGTCGTCATCTGGTCGTTTTGAATATTTCAAATTTAGTGAAGTAAGATTTTGTCTTCAACTTCCATCTTATTCTAACGTTATACCAAATTTAACTGGAAGTGATCAAAAAATTGTATCAAAACTGGTCTCCTTGACAAAAGTCATGAGGAACCCTTATCGTAAAGCTTGGTGGTGGCGGAAGTACATTGTTAAACCGGAAATGGTGGAATATTTTGGGGTTCACTTTGTTACAAAAGAACTTCCTGGTTTAAAGTTGTTGGATGTTGGCCCTGAAATCGCTCTTATACATCATTATCGAAGTAATTTATGTGATCCGAAAAGTGAACAAAATGTTCATGATCCATTTTTACCCAAAACCTTTGGAAGGAAAATGTTGAACTATTTAAGAGATTGGGGTGCACTACAATAAAGTTGTCATATGTTTCCATGACAATCTTTATAGGGTAATACTGTAACCAATCTGCAGATTTACATAAGTAAAATGTAAACATATTTTTTTCAAGATATATCATACAGATCTTTAAATGATCGTATCGCACGTTGTGGATTAAAATGTCATAATAATTATTTTTGGCTGGATTTAATAAAAAAGTTTTTTGTGCTAGAATGACCTGTTCATTGATTTTTTTAGGTTATTGAAAAGTATATACATGTGTATGTTACCTTTAAGTAAGCATTATTAACATTCAGTGGATATTTAACAACAGTTAAACCTATTTTAAATAAGATTGAATTGATAAACAATTTTTAAACGCAACTCACGAGGAATTATATTTCTAATTGATGTTCATTTAATAATTAGCAAATATTAAATAGATGTCTTGGCCCGGCATGGCCGAGCGCGTTAGGCGTGCGACTCGTAATCCGAGGGTCGCGGGTTCGCATCCGAGTCGCGCTACACATGCTCGCCCTTTTAGCCGTGAGGGCTTTATAATCTTACGGTCAATCCCACTATTTGTTGGTAAAAGAGTAGCCCAAGAGTTGGCAGTGGGTGGTGATGACTATCTGCTTTCCTTCTGGTCTTACAGTGCTAAATTAGGGACGGCTCAGGTTTCTCCTCCAACCCTGGTTGGGGGTTGTGCAGTAGGCTAACAATCTACTCACTTAAAAAACCAGCCTGTTCATGAATTCGCAAGCGATTGCGGCCCTATGTTCCTTCATGGAATCGAGAGGCATAATAAATAAAAATAGATGTCTTGGTAAAGATAATCAGCTGTTGAATATCTATTTGAATAATTTAATAAATAACAAAGTGTAATTTGAACACTAAAAGATGATTATAGATCAGTACACATTAAACTGTTGCTAATGGTAGGCCACTTATTCTTATTGAATTGGAGTTCAGTTAAAGTTAATTGTAATAGAGACTGTTGTCAAGGTGACCTATTAATCTTTAGGCCATCTTACATTTAAAATAATTCATATCTATTATTTTATTGATATAATGTCTTCTTTATAAATGCACATGAAAATGTTATTGCTCAGTAAGCCCGTACAAGTAAACTTATATCTAAATAATATTCTCTTTTCAAAAAGAGATGTTCCATCCTTTAGACTAATTTAACTTTGAAGAAAAATTACTTATCATTCATATATTTATCAAGCTTTTTTAAACTCAGAAATTTACTGCTTCTACAACTTATCAAGAAAGCTCAAGATGAACGATATAAAATACTATTTTTTCATTCTTAACTCTTATCACGACCTCTGCTGATTTTAACTAAAAATAATATTTTACAATTTATCTTTAAACATATTTCACATCTGGTAAGTGGTGGACAGCTGAAATAAGAGGCTTTTTCCTATTTTCAGAAGATTAAGGTGCCATAATTCGATACGTAAATATGAAAATAGAAGTACTTTGGTTTCATTCTCAACTGTTATCAAGACCCTTGGTGGCTTTAAGTAAAAAAGAGTGATTGATATTCAGCTTGCTTAACAACAATAGTTTTATGCATCTGCAGAAAGACGCAACGTTTTCCTATTGTTTCTTTTTTATTTCTTCTTTCAATCAGTCATCATTACTTCATTTCTCAGTGGATTAACATGAGACTTGGTAAAATTATACGTTGATCCAATTTTTATTTAGACCTTTTTAAGACTTTTATAGAGACAAAGGTAAAACAACCAAAAGTATATGTTGGGTTCACCATGGAGTTATATTTGCGACAATCAAGATGAAAGTTGGCACCAGTGTAAAGTTTCCTGCTCCAACATTTTGACATAAATAAAAATTGAATTTGCTCATTTTGCGTCTTACAAGGGAGCCAGTGTTCATAAAAAAATCTTGATTTTGAAGGATTTCGTCAATTACTCAGTCATATTGTATCCAGTTTACATGGTAATTAATACAGAAGTGATAAACTTTTCTGTTTTGATTCATTAAAGAGGATCAAGGTGTCACAAAAACATAATGTTAGTTGTTTGTTTGCACAATTACTCTACCAGTCAATTTACATGAGATGTGGTACAGATCCCGAGTAGAAACATAGAAAAATGTGGATATCCCAATTCTGGTCATTTCTGGGGGTCAAAAGGTTAAATATAGCCATAATGTTTTGAGGTTTGGGAATTACTTAGCCTTGCTTCTACCAATTTTCATGTAAGTTACTACAAAAGTACTTTTCTACAGACACCACAAATTAACCAACAAAAATGTTGGACTTGCCGATTTACATGGGATTTGGAACAAATAATTTTTTTACATGTTCTAAACAGAGATATGGACAAGTTTGGGATTTTTCTCTTCTGCTCACTTTGTAAGCGAAGAAACCACAGTTTGGGGTTTTCGTGAAATATCCATGTGCATATCAACAAACTTGCATCAGATTTCGTATAAAGATATGTTTGTTTTATCACCCAAACAGTGATATAAACAGTTTTCTATTCTTCTGGTGTCACGACTGGCCATGTTATCGTGACGGAGATACGTTGTATTCGCTCGTGAATGTTGGGTTTTTTCATTTTTTTTCCAATTATAAAAAAATTACAGAATTAATTTGATTATTATAATTAATTATTTTAAGTGGAGGGCGATTAATTTTAATTGAATTCTGTAAATGTTTGAATGTTAGGTATATATTAAACATAACTTTAATAAATGTTATTCTTTTACAATATTGAAAAAGTAAAATTCTGAAAGTATTCCTTAATTATCACATCTTATAATTAAATTTTTCTAAACTTAACTGACTCCTTTTCAAAGGTGGCACAGAAGTATGTCTGTGGACTTACAACAATAGAAACTAAGTTTCGATACCCGTGGCGGAGAGAGTACGGATTTGTGCTTAATTACAAAAACAACATATTGCCTAAACTTACAAATACGACTGTAAAGTGTTCTCTAGTATACATGATAGAAAGTTACGTACAGAGGTGGGATCTTAAGATTGGCCAGCAAAATATCAAGTAACAAGGTCTCCTCTCCACAGTGTTTGTGGAAAGTTGCAAGTTACTATCCACATTGACTTCGTTTGTCAAAACAGACAGTGTTACAGAATACTTTATATCAGAGTTGAATTGCAACTATGGTTTTGTTTGATAGAAAGACGATCATTCATGATCAGAAGAAGTGAAACTCGCCTTAAGGAATAGCATCAGTAATGCTGTTTTGTAAGAATCAGATAACCTTCCTGACTCAGAACCAGTTTAGAGGATAGCCAGAAACGCTCTTATGCCACAGACTGACCAAAGTGGAGATATGTAGCTCTACAGATAAGCGTTAATTCAGTTCGTTTTGTGTCGTATACAAAAACACCACTGAGTTACCAGCTGTGTCCACCAATTAAAAGAGAGCCCCTTATTTTAGCGTTATAAATCCGAAGACTTACCGCTGTCTCATCCAGGAATCGCTCATAAGGCAACATTGAGATGGATTGTTCATAAGACTGCATTAAAATGGACTATTCGTAAGGCCACATTGAAATGGATTGTTCGTTAGGCTACGTTGAGTTGGACTGTTCCTGAGGTCACTTTGAGATGGACTGTTATAAGGCAACATTAATAAAATATCTTGCTTCCCTAGAGACCTCAATCAGAGATAGGGCGAGTAGTGAGACTAAGTTTGACATATCACACATTTTAGTGTTTTTAAGATGCAACAACCGTTTGGATAGAAACTTTCATACTTCATAACATGTAAACAAATGTCAGACTAATAAAAATAAATCTAATGTTTTTAAATTGTATGATGTAAATAGATATTTCATTGACATGCTGTTTGATATTTGTATCATCATATTTGTGATGGATTTACTATTATATATCTCTTTAATATCCATGTTTATTTAAATTAAATTTATATTAAGAAATATACAAAACTTACACTGTTAAATCTGTATTGCGAATTCCCCGTCTTTTTACTAAAGTACCTAATGCGACGCATCGAGAAACAGTATGTGTTATTGATTTGTTATAGTTCGTACACTATAAACTACTCGGAAACTATTACTGTGATTAAGGCTTATTAACCGACAACTTCAGATATATCGACCAGGAAGTTATAGATTATAATTATATTTATTATAATTAATTAATCATTATTGATAATTAACAATAACAACAATTAAGTCCATTTGAATAAGAATAATAGTAAGTGGATATTATCATGAAGAAGTCCATTTAATCCTGGCATTAGTAAATTTATATTCTTCACAATAAATAAATTTTATCATTTCTTAGTATTAATTGAATGTCAATTAAAAATATAATTTCTTGTTAACTGTTAATTTCAATTACTTATGCTAATTTCAACATCACTGCAAACATTTAGCTAACAATTATATGCTTGTCTTTATGGACACAATGTGGCTAATCTTGAAAAAGCCCAGCACAGCCAGGTGGTTAAGGCACTCGAATCGTAATCCGAGGGTCGCGGGTTTGAATCCCTGTCATGCCAAACATGTTTGCCCTTTCAGTCGTGAGGGAGTCAGTCAGTCCTACTATTCGTTGGCAAAGGAGTAGCCCAAGAGTTGGCGGTTGGTGGTGACGACTAGCTGCCTTTCCTCTAGTCTTACACCGTAAAATTAGGGACGATTAGCGTAGATAGTCCTCCTGTAAATTTGCGCGACATTAAGAGAACAAACTCAAGAAAAACATTTTTACTAGATATTTATAAAGAAGACACAAAGTTACTAAAATAATAGACATGAATTATTTTAAATGCAAGATGCCATAAAAACAACAGAACATACTACGGTTAATTTCAACTGAATAAGAAAAAGGGGCGTAGCATTATTAGCGGTTGAATGTGCACTGCTCTATATTCATCATTTAGAGCTCAAATTACCCCTTGTTATTTATTGAATTATCCAAATAGAAATATAACAGCTGGGTATCTTTACCAAGACATCTATTTAATATTTGCTAATTATTTAAATGAATATCAATTAGAAATATTTCTTGTGAGTTGCGTTTAAAAATTGTTTGTCAATTCAGTCTTATTTAAAAGAGGTTTAATTATTGTTAAATATCCACTGAATGTTAATAATGCTTACTTATCGGTGATATATGTACGTATATACTTTTTCACACACCTAAAGAAACCAATGAACGGGTCATTGTAGAACAAATAAACTTTTTTATTAAATCCAGTCAAACCAAAAAATAGTTATGATGACATAATTCAATCCTCAACGTGCGATACAATCATTTAAAGATCTGTATGATATATCTTGAAAAAAATATGTTTACATTTTACTTATGTAAATCTGCGGATTGCTTACAGTATTACCCTATAAAGATTGTCATGGAAACATATGACAACTTTATTGTAGTGCACCCCAATCTCTTAAATAGTTCAAAATTTTCCTCCCAATGGTTTTGGGTAAAAATGGATCATGAACATTTTGTTCACTTTTCCGATCACATAATTTACTTTGATACTGATGTATCAGAGCGATTTCAGGGCCAACATCCAACAGCTTTAAACCAGGAAGTTGTTTTGTAACAAAGTTAAGTCGGAACATTCCACCATTTCCGTGGTGAAGTGATTCTTGACAACGAGAAACCCACTTGAAGTAAAAATGTGTCTCAAAACCTTTGGTAAGGGTATTAACACTTTTACTAATAAAGCAGAGAAAAGGTTAAAGATGACCTAGGAAGGTCGAACCTTTGTTCTTTGCTTTATTAATAAAAGTGTTAATATCCGTACCAGCCGTTCTGAGATACATTTCTACCATTTCCGGTTTGACAATGTACTTCCGCCACCACCAAGTTTTACTATAAGATTAAAATTAAACCTTTACAACAGCTCTCTGCATTCTTCCAAACATTTAGTTGTCTATAAAAAAAAACAGTTAGTTCTTCATACCTACCTTTTTTCTAAAGTGCTAAAATGTGTCTATTTTAATTCAACGTTCATAAGTTTACGAACGGGCGTCGACGGAGTTTAAAGACCCCTAAACCTGAGCTCTGTTTATTGTTTAATACGCCATCTGTACCTTTTATTTCATTTAATTTCTATTTATATAGACATTTTTATACAGCTGTAAGTGCAACCTGATGGTTTTTATATCTGTAAGTATATACTGAAAATGCACAAAACTACTAAAGGAAGAACAGAATCGTCCACCATGGTCCTCAGGTGTCCACAGCCTCGACTGTACACAAAGTTTAGGTTCTGCTTGTTACTGTTGATTCCCACAGTTATATTACTAACCGTGCTTAATATCACAAACGTAAGTAACTGATATGTTTCATGAAACAATCATGTTCAAGATGGGATACGACAAAAATCGACTCATTGAAAACATTAAACTAAAGGAATCGTACGTTTTAACTTGTACTTATATATTAATGTTATATTCGAAACGGGGTATACAGGGTGCCCCAAAATGAATATGTGATAAAGAAAGTTAAATAACTCTTTTATTATTTGAGATATCAACACAAAACCCAATATCTTCTGAACATTTGTAATGTTAGTAAAGTTAATTGTTATTGTTTATTATTACAATTTATGAACGTGTTTAACTTCAGAGTTCAGAAATGATTCTGTTTTTGAATTGAAGTTCAACTCCTAGAATGTTTATCTTTGAGGCTTTTTTGAAAACAAACGTCTATCATAACAAACAAAAGAATCTTAAGGAACTGAAACTTCATATCCATGTCTTTTCCATTCCTACAACTCTGTCGGAAAATGTTTTCTCAGAATTTGAGCACATAATTAGATTAATTAATATCAATGATGGAAGATACGTGAAGTTTATATATTAAATTAAACTAAAAGTCGTCAGAAGATATTTTGTTTTGAAATTTATTGAGGCATCTTGTATTGACACACGTAAATTAGCCTTCTTTATGAATTCGCTAGTGCTGTGTATCCGCCAGATGTTTGATATTTGTTTGAACGCGCACCTGTTTTGATGTGGAACATCTGACAGATTCTAAATATTCTTCCTTTGTATCCAGGTTCCGATGTACTTATCTCGCTATGTACATAATGTTTTCTATGGATTACGGATCACATATCTTGATCAGATTAACGCCTTTCTCGCAGACGTTTGAGATCGATTCTGGCTCTTCTTTGTCATTCAGACCCATACTTCTGTGTAGCCACAATGAACTGGTGTTGGGTGAATAAACATCGCTTTTCGTAGCACTTGTACAAGATGTTTCCTCCGTATCATCCAAGAAATATATAAGCAGTGAATACTGTAGAACTCTATTATTCATTGCAAATATTTGGTGAATGCTGACATGTGTTGAGTTTGCTCTGTATGTACGAATACCCAGATGGATGACTTAGTTAACTGAGAGCAGTAGGCTTGAAATTACCACACAAAGGATCTATGAGTGTCATTATAAAAATACAAAGAATATAACGACATAGAAGAATGAATTATTTGACGAAATCGTAAAGCCTGTTTTAGTGGCCCTAAAGCTATGCATAGTAATGTTTGGCATTTTGTATATCAACGTGCACTCTTGAAACAGTTCAAAACTACTAATATTTTATCCTTATTTTACTATAATCTAAGTTTAAATATAAGCCTAATTTTATGTATTTCTAAAGAAACTCTAATATTACGTTAATGATAACAGTTTTGTTTAGAAGTAGTTTTCGTTGTTGCAAAATTAATTTTATGGTAGGTAAGTTATAACGTTCGACTCTTACTCTGAGGTCATGGGTTCGAATCCCTGTCGCACTAAACATGCTCGCCATTTCAGCCGTGGGGGCGTTAAAATGTGACGGTTAATCCCACTATTTGTTGGTAAAAAAGTAGCCCAATAGTTGGCGGTGAGTTGTGATGACTAGCTGCCTTTCCTCTAGTTTTACACTGCTAAATTAGGGACGGCAAACGCAGATAGCCCTTGAGTAGCTTTGCTCGAAATTCAAACAAAACAAAAAATTTTACGATTAGCTGTAAAAACTATCGACGACATTATATCCCTACCTATTAACAACATTATATCCCTCTTTGAAATAATAATCATTGATGTCATGTAAACCCACTTGTAGAGAAATATATATGTAAAAACGGCTCGTTTGGGTTGAGAAAATATTTTACGTAGAGGAGTGAACAACGTTTCGACCTTCTTCGGTCATCGTCATAAACAAGCCGTTTTTACATCCCGTTTTTAAAAGTAAATTCCTTTTCCTACACTTGGTCAACCATTGTCACATGATTTGAAGTAAAAGTAAATTCATCCTCCTACACTTGGTCAACCACTGTCACACGATTTGAAGTAAAAGTAAATTCATCTTTTTACAATTGATCAACCGTTGTGACAAAATTTGAAGTAATAGTAAATTAATCCTCCTACACTCATCAACCGTTATCACACGATTTGAAGTAAAAGTAAATTCATTTTCCTACAGTTGGTCATCCGTTGTGACACAATTTGAAGTAATAGTAAATTCCTCTTCCTACATTTGGTCAACCATTGTCACACGATTTGAAGTAAAAGTAAATTAATCCTCCTACACTTGGTCAACCATTGTCACACGATTTGAAATAAAAGTAAATTCATCTTCCTACACTTGGTCAACCGTTGTCACACGATTTGAAGTAAAAGTAAATTCATCCTCCTACAGTTGGTCAACCATTGTCACACGATTTGAAGTAAAAGTAAATTTATCCTTCTTCACTTCATCAACTGTTGTAACACGATTTGAGGTAATAGTAAATTCATCGTCCTACAGTTGGTCACCCGTTGTGACACAATTTGAAGTAAAAGTAAATTTATCCTTCTTCACTTCATCAACTGTTGTAACACGATTTGAGGTAATAGTAAATTCATCGTCCTACAGTTGGTCAACCGTTGTCACACGATTTGAAGTAAAAGTAAATTCATCCTCCTACAGTTGGTCAACCATTGTCACACGATTTGAAGTAAAAGTAAATTTATCCTTCTTCACTTCATCAACTGTTGTAACACGATTTGAGGTAATAGTAAATTCATCGTCCTACAGTTGGTCACCCGTTGTGACACAATTTGAAGTAAAAGTAAATTCATTCTCCTACACTTCATCAACCGTTATCACACGATTTGAAGTAAAAGTAAATTCATCTTTTTACAATTGATCAACCGTTGTGACAAAATTTGAAGTAATAGTAAATTAATCCTCCTACACTCATCAACCGTTATCACACGATTTGAAGTAAAAGTAAATTCATTTTCCTACAGTTGGTCATCCGTTGTGACACAATTTGAAGTAATAGTAAATTCCTCTTCCTACATTTGGTCAACCATTGTCACACGATTTGAAGTAAAAGTAAATTAATCCTCCTACACTTGGTCAACCATTGTCACACGATTTGAAATAAAAGTAAATTCATCTTCCTACACTTGGTCAACCGTTGTCACACGATTTGAAGTAAAAGTAAATTCATCCTCCTACAGTTGGTGAACCATTGTCACACGTTTTCAAGTAAAAGTAAATTCATCTTCCTACACTTGGTCAACCGTTGTCACACGATTTGAAATAAAAGTAAATTCATCTTCCTACACTTGGTCAACCGTTGTCACACGATTTGAAGTAAAAGTAAATTCATCCTCCTACAGTTGGTCAACCATTGTCACACGTTTTCAAGTAAAAGTAAATTCATCTTCCTACACTTGGTCAACCGTTGTCACACGATTTGAAGTAAAAGTAAATTCATCCTCCTACAGTTGGTCAACCATTGTCACACGATTTGAAGTAAAAGTAAATTTATCCTTCTTCACTTCATCAACTGTTGTAACACGATTTGAGGTAATAGTAAATTCATCTTCCTACACTTGGTCAACCATTGTCACACGATTTGAAATAAAAGTAAATTCATCTTCCTACACTTCATCAACCGTTGTCACACGTTTTCAAGTAAAAGAAATAATAACATTCCATTGTGGTAACATTTTGCATTGTCTCACCGAATGCAGATACTTGTAATATGAAACAACTCATGTTTCATTAGCAACATAATACTTTTATAAAACGAAAGAACTGCAAACCAGTCCTGCTTTAAATCACCGGATTATATTGGATAATAATAGTTGATCAAATATTCAGGAACATTATCTCCGTCTACCTTATAATCCCCATCATTCGTACGTCTTCTTCCGCTTCTAGTGTATGTTCTGGTTCCATGTCATGACATATTTATCTCTTCGTAGTGTTCAAGTATCATTCGCAAGTACAGTGGCTCATGTTTCATCTTGTAGTCCATTACTACCAAAGCCTCATCTGTTTGTTTGTTACTTTTTTTTCTCTCGCTAGATAGTTCATGTACAACTTTAACTTGAATCTGTAGTCATCTACAAGAGAATGGTGATCAAAACTCAATATATTTTTTTTAAAAAATGGACAATTTGGAATTAGATGTGATAAAGATCACAAAATCGTAAAATTTCCACTTAATTGCTTCCGAAACCGCCATCAGTAAAAGAAAGTCCTGAATTAACACATTTCGTGTAATTGTTTTCTCAACATTATCTTTGACAAATATTTCAACAGAAGATTACTGACATCAAAAGTGACAACATTATGGTTAAAAAGTCTTAGTTTTCAATGTTCAATTCACAAAGGTAATAGGGTGATGTTCAACAACATACTGTCATACCTTTTTGAAACATTATCTGATAAGGTTTTAGATAAAATTATGATATATTACAGAGAAAACAAACAGAAAACTCAACACGTAAAAGCTTTGTAATTTGATCCATGTTATTGTGTAAGTTACCAAAATAGTATTCGCTGGATGCTAACAGAATGGAACAATGCATTCAAAGCAAGATATAGTGTTTCCCTGGATGTATAGACAACAATTGCTTCTACATGTCAACGAAAATAAAACTAAACCAAAACTATGTGATGTTGTTAACTTACAAGTTGTATGTTACAATATTCTATAGCTTATAAGGGAAAGAAACGTTACATTGAATCCAAAATATAGTGTTATTTTGGAATATGTAAACAACAGCAATCTCTAGAAGTCAAGTGAGAGGATCACAACAACCAACCCACGAGATATTGTTATCCTAAACAACAACAGTCTCTAAAGAGAATATCACGTTACATGTTAATGTGATGTTGTAATCAGTATAAACAACGTGTTATCGTAACTTATCTGAGTAGCAAAAAATGTTAAGGATATCTATATGATATCTCATGATTTGTTGTTTGGAGTCAACAATTAACTGAGTGTATTAATATCAGGATTAAAGTAGTGTATTTAACCGTAACGTCTATTTTCCATAGAACAACAGGTTTCATCCTTTATCTTCTGGAGATGAGAAACTGTTAGAAGGAAGAAAAACAAAACGGATATGGTTTGAATTTCGCGTAAAGCTACACGAGGGCTATCTGCGCTAGCCGTCCCTAATTTAGCAGTGTAAGACCAGAGGGAGAGCAACTAGTCTAGTCATCACCGCCAGCTCTTGGACTACTCTTTTACCAAAGAATAGGGGGATTGACCACCACATAATAACACCCCACAGCTGAAAGGGCGAATATGTTTGGTGCGAGGAGGATTCGAACCTGCGGATTACGACTCAATTCCTTAACCATCTGGCCATGCCGGGCCGGTAATGGATGGTGCTAAGATATGACACTTCTTTTACACTCAATGTATCTAAATTTATTTAACCTATTTTTATGTCCGGAAACCTATACGTAGTTAATTGCTTTATGAATGTAATCTGCAGAAGAAATTCGTTACTTGTCATCACTAATTACGATACTATAATTCTATTAATATAAATGCTTTCTCTCCAGCTGTAGCATGAAGGTCTGTATATATACACATGTATAGTTTAAGTGTACAACCAGTTCAACGTCAGCAAAGATTTGTACACCATGGTACTCAGGTGTCCACAGTCTCGTTTGTACACAAGGTGTATGTTTTACTCCATGCTTGTACTTTCCAGTTCCACATTATTTACTGTGTTTAATATAAAAAACGTAAGTAACTCTTATCTTGTGTTTAATAATTATGTTCAAAACGAGCAATTAGAAAAGAGACTCAATGAAGACATCAGAATGCTCGATTCTATGGTTTTATGTCTAGTAAAATAAATTAACAGAATAAATCACTGATCTCCAAGTAAGATTTTGTCCTTTAATCGTGTACACTTTACTCGATTTTTTGTTTTTCTGACGAACATCTCCAAACGTGACCAACGAATAAATGTTTATGGATTCATCTTCAAAAATGTTCTGAACCATAAGATTTTTATCATCAGTTTAATGTTTAGATGAAAAGCAGTTTACATAGGACCAGGTATGTTCTACTCATGAACAGGTCGGGTCGGAGACGTTGTACTTCACAAATCTCTCCACACTTTGATGTGTCATAATATCGTTTACTGATGCTACTGTTTGGTTCCTTTGCGTGTAACAGCTAAGCTATATAAATATAATAGTACTGTCTGTTGTATATCCAAGTAACTATTTATCCATATAAATATATTATAACTGTCTATTGTATGACCACGTATCTACTTATCTATATAAATATAATATGACCGTCTGTTGTATGTCCATGTAACTACTTATCCATATAAATATAATAGTCCTGTCTATTGTGTGTCCATGTGACTACTTCAGAAGTTGTGGATGGAACTTTACCATATTTGGTATGAAGATTTGTTAGATCCATGGTGAGGTACAAACATAATTTTAATTTTCCCTTCAAGGGATTTTGTCGTTGTTTATTACAAGTGCATATAAGGAAAGAAACTTTTCACGTTTTAAAAATAACCTTTCATTGATTATGAATTTATAAAACGTCTTTCCGGGTGATGATAACTCCAGCTAGACTTAAATATATTTATTTTGTATCCTATACTTATATTTTTATATTTTATTATATAATAAAGTTATTTAATGACCAAAAGTCATTGATTTGTTTGCGTTATCTTGTTCATCTATATTTTTTTTTTTTCGTGAACAAAACGTTAATAATAGTTCTCTCTTGTGTCCACCGAAGAGAATCACCGTCCTGAACTTAGTGTTGTAAACCTACCACTGTCCCACCAGCGTTCACTAAAATTAGGTATTAATCTCGATTGGTTTGGTTTGTTTTGAATTTCGCGCAAAGCTACACGAGGGCTATGTTCGATAGTCGTCCATAATTTAGCGGTGTAAGGCTAGAGGGAAGGCAACTAGTCATCACCACCCATCGCCAACTCTTGGCCTAATTTTTTACCAAAGAATAGTGGGATTTACCGTCACAAAGCCCCCACGGCTGAAAGGGCGAGCATGTTTGGTGTGACGGGGATTTGAACCCGCGACCCTCGGATTACGAGTCGAGTCCCTTAACCACCTGGCCATGCCAGGCCTTAATCTCAAATGCCAGTAAACACGAAACTAAAGACTTCAGAAGTTTATTTGTAGAAAATATTCATAACATTTTAACTTATACCTAGAAAATTCTAGTGGTAGAGCGAAAATAAAAATAAGTTGTATCGACAGAAATATTTAATACAAGTCTAATGGTTGTAATTTCGTTGTATAGGTTACTGGTTAGGCCAGATTTGGACTGCTGTTCTCGATCATAGGTTTCTTACCTTCAGAAAAACAATAAATTATTGGGAAGGGTTCAGAGGAGGGTTACTAGAATTCTACCTGGAATGCAGGGGAGATCATATAAAAAGAGGTTTAGATCTTTGATTTTTTTGTTGAAAAAAGAAAAGTTGGAAGGGGTTATAATTAAGGCTTTTAAGATTGTAAAAGGAACTGACAGTGTTTTAAGCATCAACAGTTTTCATACTTAACAGCGAGTATAGTAGGAGTATAGCACACAAATACCAACATTGGTAGGTAAGAATTATCCTCAATTAAGACAGTTTTACTTTGCTAAACAGAATAGTTGGGACCTTCGAATGTTGTGGAAGCAGTAAAGTTAAGTGAGTTTAAGAGAAGGCTTCATTAGGGATGACTTTAATATTTTATATTATTTTTATTATCTTTTACTTTATTTATTCGGTAATTTAGTTAGAGAATGGAACATCTAAGATGGACCAGTAGGTTCCTTGTTGTTCCTAAACATTATGTTATCAATGCTATATTTAAAACAGCATATATAGCTACGAAATTCTTAGCCTATTTTTTCTTAAGTTTCTACAAGATCGTATCTGCCAGTTTACATATATTATTATCTTCCATGATCTGTTTCATGAATATCAAAAACTTCGACATGTACAAAAACCTTAATAATAGTTCTCTGTTGTGCCCAACGAAGACGTTCACAACTCTGGTTTCAGAATGGTAAATCCATAGACTCCCAATCATTCATTATGACATTATGACGTTTTCACAATTTTACAGGCTTTTTTTTATACAATTACATATAAGGGAAGAAACTTTTCATATGTTAACTTTATATGTAAATATGGTTTTTATACCTTGATTTTTTTGTTTCTCGTTCATAAAAGTAGTTAACAGTCTATCAGTTATAAACATTGTAAAGAGTCAGTCAGTCGTAAACATTGTTAAAAATCAAGTAATTATAAATATTGTTAATAGTCAGTCAGTTATAAACATTCTTAACAGTCAATCAGTTTAAACATTGTTACCAATCAGTCAGTTGTAAATATTGTAAACAGTCGATCAGTCAAACAGATTGTTAAGAGTTAATCAGTTATAAACATTATTGCTTTTTTAGTTTATTGACTCTTCACAGTAATAAGAGTTCTGATAATTTTGTTTTTTACGTATCAGAGAAAACGAAGGCACGTTTCTAAGGTAATGTACATATACATTACAATGTTAACATAACCTAAACTTGTGTATGAAATGCTTGAATAGAACATGAGTCAGTTTATTTTCTCTGTAATATCTCATAATTTTGTCAAAAACCTTATCAGATAATGTTTTATAAAGGTATGACAGTATTTAATAGAACGTCCCTATTACCTGATATGATATTGAACATTGTAAACCAAGATTGTTTTACGAATAATGTCCTGTCACTTTTGATGTCAGTAGTTTTCTGTTGAAATATTTATCAAAGATAATGTTGT